>NC_081840.1:82827973-83187973 GCF_963259705.1 Myotis daubentonii | reverse complement strand
TAACTGCTCCCCTGCTGGCCTGATCACCCCCAACTGCCCTCCCCTGCTGGCCTGATTGCCCACAACTTCCCTCCCCTGACGTCCTGGTCACCCTTAACTGCCCTCCCCTGCTGGCCTGGTCACGCCCAGCTGCCCTCCCCTGCTGGCCATCTTGTGACCACATGGGGGTGGCCATCTTGTGCAAGCGTGTGATGGTCAATTTGCATATTACCTCTTTATTATATAGGATGGTTGACATATATTTATTTTATATCATGAGTTATATTCAGTAATACCATTATTTATTTTATTACTCAAATTATAACAGATTTGGTCTTGGGAATTCTCAAAGCAACTCCTGTGTTTCTTTCACATGCCCCTATCCTTTTTTTTTTTTAAAGGTTTTATTTACTTTCTGGTACTCCAGTATGTTTCAGGCTTATCTTTTTCCCCCACCCTTGCCCTAGAAACAACCATGTTTCTAAGAAACTGATTATTTTGGGCACACTGTTTATGCTCATGGTTACTAGGTATCATTACTTCTAGGCTCTCTCAGAGGACATAGATAGGTAACATATGTATGTCAACCAACCTGTGTATACAGACATGTCTTTGCCTGTTTTTGTGTCTATCCATTTGCATATATATTAAGCTAAACTTAAGTTCATAGTAATGTCTGAAAATTTAATCCAGTACCAAAGAGTTTGGGCTCTTCTATAACTTTCTATGAGTGAGAACTTGCACCCCACCATGTAGTATCCACTTATTTAATTTTTTAATACTTTGTATATATGTTAAACAGCTTCAGAATTGTTAACCCATACCCTGCACTTTTGGCTTTTTTATTTATTTCCTCATTTGGCATTAGTCAATATAATATATAAAGCAGTTTCAAGTAGACTGACTATTTTCCCTCATTAATTCTTTTGTTTATTGAAATATATTTGACATATAACATTGTATAAGTTTAAGATATACATCTGTGGGAACCACACCAGAGAAGCCTAGTGGTCAAACCCAGTCAAAGCACAGAGACCTTGTTGTCAATATAGGAGAATGGCCAAGGCAGCTCTGAGCAGGAGCCTAATCAGGGTGTCCAAGGCCAAGATATCATAAGTGGGTGCAAGGACACCCGGTACACTGTACACTTCTGTAGCCAAAATATGATTGGTGTAACTATTGGCATGAAGCTTTCTTTGTCTAAGGAGTGATATACAGGTTAATGACCAGTTAGTCTGTGAGAGAGAGCTGGGCAGAGCAGAGGCAAGAGAGCTCAGGGAAGCAGAGATGGTAGGCACAGAGAATGTAGCTCCTATGTGTGTGGGAAAGGCTAGAGAGCTCAAATGGAGCTGAGAGCTAGTACTGCCATGATGTAAGGCCAGCGGTTCTCAACCTGTGGGTCACGACCCCTTTGGGGGTCGAACAACCCTTTCACAGGGGTCGCCTAAATACATCCTGCATATCAGATATTTACATTATGATTCATAACAGTAGCAAAATTACAGTTATGAAGTAGCAACGAAAATAATTTTATGGTTAGGGGTCACCACAACATGAGGAACTGTATTAAAGGGTTGCGGCATTAGGAAGGTTGAGAACCACTGTGTAAGGCGAAGAGCTTATAGAGAGCTCAGATATAGATACCATGTTAACCAGCCAGTGTGCTGGGCAGGGAAGGCAGGAGAAGCTGCTGAGGCAGAGGCTTACGTACTGCTATGATTTGAGGTGGTGAGTCCAGGGGACAGTGTGGGGGCTGCTCAGATAACAGATAATAGCTGTGAATACAAAGACTAATGTTGCTTTGTAGAAAAGATACGTATTTACCAGCTGGTGTCCAGCTGCCTGCCTGTGAAGGACTGTCTTGTCTGGTAATTCTGTGGTCAATGTGCAATAAAGACTCATTCTTATAAACCCACAGCTTTTCATGGCTTCTCTGTCTAAGACCCAGTGTCCTAAGCGGTCCAGCCCCAGGCTGGGGGGCTTGGACCCGACCCCTGTAACTAGTGAGCAGAAGATAAAGGAGGAACTTGGACTAAGTTCCTGGCAGTTAGTACAGTGGGCAGGTTCCAGAAGGAACCAGCCCTGGAGTAGTCAAGAAGAATGGACTCAGAGCAACTCAGAGCAGCAGTGTTGAGCAGTGCTCCTGCTGGCGCTGACAACATCATATCAATTTGATACATTTATATAATGTAATATTATTGTCATTGTACCAATAATTTACACCTCTATCATGTTACATAACTATCTTTTCTTGTTAGTTTGAATAAAGTTCTAGCCTCAGTAAGTTTGACAATTACAATGCAACTAGGGGCCCAGTGCACAAATTCATGCACCTTGAAAGGAACTGTGGGCCAGGAAGTTGCTGTGGGCACAGGGGTGGGCCCCCATCTGGCCCCTCCCACTGCAGACCTGGGTCCCCTTTCTGCTGGCAGACCTGCTCCCGCTGCCACCTCTCCCATGCACTGATGGTGCCAATCCCGCTCACACCCGCTAACAGGGGGAGAATGCCTCAGGGGTGATCAGGCTGGCAGCTACAGCTTGCACCCACTAACTGTGTGCAGCGATCGGGGCCAGTGTCAGGTGCTGGCAGCAGGTGTGAGCAGTGACTCTGGCACCGGGAGTGGGTGCGAGTGGGGATGGCCCCAGCAGCAGGTGCTAGCACTGAGTGAGACCGTGGTGTGTGGGAGCAAAGAATTTTCAGTAACCACCTTAGGCTTGCCCCAATGACAGAAACTGGCACCCTGCCTTGGTCTGGTGCCCTCACTCACCTGTTTCACCATCCTGCTGCGGCTGATGCTCGACATGTTCTGCATGCGCCCCATGGTGGTCAATGCACTTCATAGCAACTGGTTGTTCCGCCGTTTGGTCTATTTGCATATTAGCCTTTTATTATATACTAGAGGCCCGGCACATGAAATTCGTGCACATGTATGGTCCCTAGGCCTGGCCCGAGATCAGGGCCATCTTCCTCGGCTGCCTGCATCCAGCCCCACCCCCTGCCGCCACCCACCCCTGGCTCCCCATTCGCCATCGAGTGATTGGAGCCTGATGGCTGGGAAGAAGGGACCGAGAGGTGCTCAGTGCACCTCATAGTGACTGGTCGAGTGGTCATTCTGGTTGTTCTGCCATCAGGGTCAATTTGCATATTACCCTTTTATTTTATAGGACAGAGGCCAGGTGCATGGGTGGGGGCCAGCCGGCCTGCCTTGATGGGGGCCCCAGTTTGGGGTGGGGGTCCCAGCTGGGGGACAGGAACCAGCTGGGGCAAGGGGCCATGGGCAGTTTGCAGGCCAGCCATGCCCCCAATGGGGTGAGGGTCTCCGCTCGGGGGCGGGGTCGGCTGGGCGAGAGGCTGTGGTCATTCTGGTCTCTGTTCTGGTCATTCCACCGTTTCAGTCATTGGTCTTTTATTATGTAGGACTAGAGGCCCGATGCATGAAATTCATGCTGGAGTAGGCCTTTGTTTTTCAGACTGCCGGCACTGGCTTCCTTCTGGCACCAGGGACCTGGGCTTCCCTTGCAGCCCCAGTTTTGTCCAGAAGGTCAAAACTTACTCAATGGGTTAATATTTTAACAAGTATTCCGGTCAAGGTTCAATGTCCAGAAGGATATCTGGTCTAATTACATATTTTGCTTTTATTAAAGAGGATATTGTCTATTTTCACTATGCTGTACATTGGAGCTCTAGGGCTTATTGTAAGTTTATACCCTTAAGCAACATCTTCCTATCCTCATCCTCTGGTAACCATTTTACTCACTGTTTTTATGAATTTGCTTTTTTAAATTCCAATATAAGTAAGGTATTACAGTACTTGGTTTTCTATGCCTGACCTATCTCACCTAGCATAATATGCTCATGGTCCATCCATGTTGTCACAAATAACAGAATTTCCTTCTTTCTCATGGCTGAATAATATTCCAGTGTGCGTGTGTGTGTATAGCATTCCTTTGTCCATTCACCCAATTGATGGACACTTAGCTTGTTTATATTTCTTGGCTATTGTAAAATAATTCTGTAGGAAACTTGGGAGTGTTTTCATTTCCTTTGGGGATATGCCCAAAAGTAGAATTTCTGGATCATTTGGTAGCTTTATTTTCAATATTTTTAGGAATCTTCATATTGTTTTCCATAGTTATTGAACCAATTTACATTCCCTCCAATATTGCCCCTTTCTCTACAGCCTTGCCAAAAGTTATCTGTTGTCTTCTTGGTAATAGTTATTTTAAGGGTAAGGAACTATCTCATTTGTGGTTTTGATTATCATTTTCCTAATGATTAGTGATGTTGAACACCTTTTCATGAACTGTTCATCATTTGGATACTTTTTTTGGAAATGTGAATTTAGTTCCTTTGCCCATTTATAATCAAATTATTCATTTTTTGTTATTGAGTTAATAGAATTATTTTTAATGAGTTGTATGATTTCTTTATATATTTTGAAAAATAACTCCTTATCTGAGATATAGATTCTTTCTTTCTTTCTTTCTTTCTTTCTTTCTTTCTTTCTTTCTTTCTTTCTTTCTTTCTTTCTTTCTTTCTTTCTTTCTTTCTTCCTTCTTCCTTCCTTCCTTCCTTCCTTCCTTCCTTCCTTCCTTCCTTCCTTCCTTCCTTCCTTCCTTCCTTCCTTCCTTTCTTCCTTCTTTCTTTCTTTCTTTCTTTCTTTCTTTCTTTCTTCTTTCTTTCTTTCTTTCTTTCTTTCTTTCTTTCTTTCTTTCTTTCTTTCTTTCTTTCTTTCTTTCTTTCTTTCTTTCTTTCTTTCTTTCTTTCTTTCTTTCTTTCTTTCTTTCTTTCTTTCTCCTCTCTCTCTCTCTCTCTCTCTCTCTCTCTCTCTCTCTCTATCTCTCTCTCTCTCTCTCTCTCCTTCTTTCTTTTTGATGTGCAGAAGCTTTTAAGTTTGATGTAGTGTCATTTGTAGATTTTTGCTATTGTTGTTTATGCTTTTGATATCATATAAAAAATTTCATTGCCAAGACCAATGTTGAGGAATTTATTTCCTACATTTCCTTCTATGAGTTTTAAGATATTAGGTCTGATGCTTAACTCTTTTAACCATTTTGAGTTAGTTTTTGTAGTGTAGGGGTCAAATTTCATTGTTCTGCATGTGTTTATCAAGTTTACCCAGTACCATTTATTGAAGATAGCATCCTTTCCTCATTGGGGGCTCTTGGTTCCCTTGGTGATTATTCATTGTCTGTATATGTAGGATGAATTCTGCAGTTTCTGTTCTGTTCCATTCTTTTATGTGGCTATATTTATGCCAGTACCTTACTGTTTTAATTACTATAGTTTTGTAGTATAGTTTAAAACAAGAAGTGTTATACCACCAGCTTTGTTTTTCTTTTTTTATAATTGCTTTGGCTATTTGGAATCTTCTGTGATTCCATACATATTTTTGGATTACTTTGTCTGTTTCTGTGATAATACATTAGTATTTTGATGAGGATTTCATTGAATCAATATATCAGTTGGGTATTATGGATATTTTAATAATATTAATTCTTCTGATCCATGAACATGGAATGTAGTCCTATTTGTTTACGTATTCTTTAAAATTTAAATTATTTTTAAAATACATTTTTATTTATTTCAGAGAGAAAGGGAGAGGGAAAGAGACAGAAATATCAATGATGAGAGAGAATCATAGATCGGTTGCCTCCTGCACACCCCACACTGTGAATTGATCCTGCAACCCGGACATGTGCCCTGACCGGGAATTGAACTGTGACCTCCAGTTTTATAGGCTGATGTTCAACCACTGAGCCACGCCGGCCAGGCTGTTTTTTTATTCTTAAATTTTTTTTCAACAAAGTTTTTTAGGTAGCACAGAGAGTTCCCATATACTTCACACTTAGTTTCCCCTACTATTAGCTTGTTACTGGATACATTATTGTTAACTACAGTCCATACTTGATTCTGATTTTTAAAGTTTTTACCTAATGTCTTTTTTTTGGGGGGGGGGGTGGTTGCAGGATCCCACCTTGGATAATGCATTACATTTAGTTGTCATGTCTCCTTAGGCTTCTCTTGGCTGTGACAGTTTCTCAGACGTTCCTTGCTTTTGATGACCTTGAAAGTACTGAGGTGTACTAGTCATGTGTTTTGTAGAATGTCCCTCATTTGGGATTTGTCGGATGGGCTTCTATGATTAGGCTCAGGTTAGGTGTTTTGGGAGGAAGATCACAGACATTAAGGGCCATTTTCTCACACCCTAGCGAGGGTCCATCCTATCAGTATGATTTGTGACTATTGATGTCCACTTTACTCACCTGGCTGAAGTAGAGTTTGCCAGGCTTCTCCACTGTGGAGTAATTTTTCTCTCTCTACTGTGCTCTTCGGAAGGACATCATTATGTGCCGCTCTCACTTAAGGAGTGGAAAGTTTTGCCTCACCTCCTTAGGGGTGGAATAGCTACACAATTTAATTGTAAGTTCTCTGCATGGGAGATTTGTCTCTTTCCCCATATTTTTAAATTCCCGCTGTCATTTATTTTTTATCAGTATGAACTCTACATTTATTTTATACTTTGGATAATAATCCAATACTACTATGTTTTGTTGCTCAAATTATTCCAGTTTTGGTCATTAGGAGCACTTCTCTTTGGTGTACCACCAAGATTGTGCATTTTATTATTATTATTTTGGAGCACTTTCTTACTTTCTGCCACTACAACATACTCCAGGGAAATTTTGTATGTTTCCTGCCCAAGTCCTAAATCAGAGTTTTCTCCAAGGGCCGTTATTCCTTTTGTTGGAGAATGGTATGAGAAACCAAGCTTTGTGATTCCCCCAGTGATGGGTCTGGAAGTCAGGGCGGAAGAAGATGAATTATTGTACAATTTCAAAGCAAATCAAGAAGGAAAAGAATATTCTCAGACTAAGAGGGCATTAAAGTTCTTATTTTTAGGCAAAGTAGAAATGGTGATGCCCTGGGATTTTAGATATTGGATATTGAGGAATTTTGGGTGTTTTGGGTATTGGGCCTTAAAACACTTAAAAAACATTCCAATAATTTTTGGAATCTCTGAAAAATTGTCAAAAAGTAAGCCTATTCACAATCCATAGTATCATTTCTTAAAATGCGTTCTCTTAGCCCAATGCTCAGTATCTCTTTTATCTTGCAAATTCTCTGGTCTCTCTTTCTAAGCTTTACTCCCGAGTTAATAAGTAATGACATATAAAACAAAACAAAACAAAACAAAAACACTACCCCCCCAAAGAAAATCTCTCTTAAAAACTTAGATTTAATGCTCCTTTTCCCCACTTTCTTTCCACTTCTGTTTATAGTTTTTAAATTTTTCTTTAGTATTTGGATATATTTCTACTTATATTTATGAAAAATCCTACATCCCAGCTTAGAAGGTTGTGTACTTCTATCCATTCTATTTATTAAAGACACACACACACACACACACACACACACACACACACACACACACGCCCCTTAACTATGCTGGCTGACCAATACTGTCCTTGAATGATGGAGGAATGCAGTAGGGTCAAGAGACAAAAATTTATTTTTAGGAAATGGAAGTGGAGAGTAGGATAAATAGATCATGGATATGCAATTTAATACATTTTATTTTGCCCCATAATAACCTAAAGTTTGAGAGGTTGCTGTTTCTTAGGTTATATCGGTGACACAATTTCTTAGTTCAAAAGTGGCATCAAGTAAACTGTTAACTGGAAATTAACGATGCAAAGGGATACTTACTGCCCACAGTGCCTGGGGAGTGCAGTATCTAAAACCACTCATGATTAGTGGAGATGTAAACACTCAGTTTCCATTTCCACTGATGTGATCTGCAGCACTGGTTTAGATATCAATAATGACATAATTAAATCACAAGCTGGCCCAGTTGAGTTACACTATAAAAATAGCACCCCTTGCCCTGGGCAGTTTGGCTTCGTGGATAGAGCATCGGTCTGCGGACCAAATGGTCCCAGGGTTCGATTCCGGTCAAGGCACATGGCTGGGTTGTTGGCTCAGTCCAACGTGCAGGAGGCAGCTGATCAGTGATTCCCTCTCATCGTTGATGTTTCTATATCTCTCTTCCTCTCTGAAGTCAATAAAAAATATATTATAAAAAATAACACCCCTTCTTTTTATAGCTGTGGTTAACAGTATGTTCACTAAAGGTAGAATACTGCTCATAAATATAATTAAAATGTATTTGTTCTTTAATTTCTGATACAAGTTTCCAGATTAAGCAAAGTTAAGATGCTGATACTTGAGCATTATTTTTGAAGAGAAAGGTTGAGGGATGAAAAGAAAAATTTAAGTGACTATAATATCTTGAAAAAAATAATTTTAATAATACTACTAGTTCTATAGGCTTTTCTTTTAACTCCCTTCATTATCCTTTTGACTATTCATTTCTTGATGTGCTTGTGTCTGCTGCAATGTTTCCTGTGGGGCATCTGTGTCTTAATATTTTAACAACAGCACAGCCATCTAATTATCTGTAAATAATTTAGCATGTATTTTATTCATGTGGAAATGATCCAATTAGCCAAAGTGAGGAAAAATAAAATCTCCCAATGAAATGTTCAGCCACTCACAGTATGGCTTTATTTATTATTATTATTTTAGCTCTTCAGTGTTAGCTAATTAAAAATATTTTGTTTCAAATTATCTGCTAAGTTTTAAGCTGTTAATACTCATTTTCTCCTCCTTGAAGGGTTTGGCACATCAAATCTTTGCCTATGGTTATTTTGGATTCGTAGGAACATTAGCTAAGGTTGCTTTAACTCTGTCTAAGACCTCCCTTTCAGTAAGTTAATTGTCTCACTGCCTCCCCAGACATAAAGACTAGATCATTCAACATGAACATAGATTTCCCCACTTGTTTGCTTATCACTAGGGAAATGGTAGGAGTTCAGCAGTGGCACAGATAATTAAAAGCTGTAGGTTACCCAGTACCCTTTTCCACTAATAGTAGTTGTGAAGGTCTTAGAATTTACCAAAGGAGGAAAAAGGAGATGATTTTGGAGATGTAGTCTGACTAACAGCTGCGTAGCCTCTGATGTAGACGTTCTGCCTGTACATAATTCAACATTAACTGAAGGTAAATGAGCAGACTCCTCACTTTTCTTTCTTTCTGTGAGTTATAAGCATGAGGTCAATAGATTAAATGAATTAAATTCAGTTCTGAAAACTATCTTATCAATAAGATATGTGATTGTTTAAAGAAAAATGAGAGTGCCTTCTTCAGGGTTTTATTTATCCTAACGGATTCAGTTGAGTACCAAATGCACAAACACAACTATCATCGAGATAACCCATTCATTTTAAAGTGAGATTGATTGCACAGCCTTCAACAAGAGCTCTGGCTCATTTATATACTTCCTACAATGCTCAGCATTTTCACTTGTCATTGACATGGTGCTTGATGTACCGGCTAACAGTCTGTCTTCACTACATGCTCTTTCAGGTAAGATTAGGTCCAGGTGAAATGTTTGTAAATGCCTGTAAAGTAGTAAATAAGTTAAGGCCTTATAAATGAAAATGTAGAGGTTATGTGAGAGCTGATTGGAATTAGGGATATTATAACTGGCTGTCAATGTTTCGGGTCTTTACCTAACACAGTGAATGCATATATACCTATGTATAAATGATTGTCTCCAAATTAAAATTACTCAATCTAAATTATTTTGCAAATTAAGACATTCAAATAAAATGTTTTATGAAAAAAATTGGGGAAAAAGTGACAATATCATTGAAAATATATTTAGCTTTTGTCTCTCAAATGTAAATTTTCTTTTCTCTAATAGTTCTTCTAATTGAGAGTTTTATTGAACATTTATAGATTGAAGTGATTTGTAAGAAATAACATAGAGATATCCCATTATACGCTTCACTCAGTGTCGCACAATAGCATACATTTGCAAAATTGTAGTACAATCTCACTCCAGCATACTAACATTGATGAAATCTACGGATCTCATCTGGGCTGCCCAGTTTTACATGTGATCATTTCTAAATGTATGTGTACATTTAGTTCTACATAATTTTGTCACATGTGTAGTCTTGGCCTAGGCAAATTACTGAATAGTTTTTATAACTATAGGGATCCCTCATGTAGCTTTTACTCTTTTATAATCACCACCACCCTCCTTTCCCTGTAGCCAACTGATGACTAAATTCCTGGTAACCACTACTTTGTTCTCCATTTCAGAATTTTTGTCATTTCCAAATATTCTATAAATGGAAACATACAGCATGTAACCTTTTAGGAGCAGCTCTTTTCACTCAACATAATTCCCTGGAGATTCTTCAAAGTTGTTTATACATCAACTAGGGTCCCGGTGCACGAAATTCGTGCACTGGGTGTGTGTGTGTGGGGGGGGGGGGAGTGTCCCTCAGCCCAGCCTGCCCCCTCTCACATACTGGGAGCCCTCAGGCGTTGACCCCCATCACCCTCCAATCGCAGGATCGGCCCCTTGCCCAGGCCTGACGCCTCTGGCCTAGGCGTCCGGCCCGGGCAGCAGGGCCCCGCGATCGTGGGCTTCGCTTTAGGCCCAGGCAAGGGACCCCTAGCTCCTGGGACTGCCAGCTTCGACCGTGCCCAGCTCCCATTGCTGGCTCCACCCCTACTTCCTGCTATCACTGGCCAGGGCGGAAAAGGCACCTGATTCTCCGATCATGGCTGGAGGGCAGGGCAAAGGCGGCCCCAGGGCCGCCTTTGCCCTGCCCCCCAGCTCTTAGCTCCCCCCTGGGTTTCCGATCACTGTCAGTGGCAGGGGGCTTCTTCCTGCTTTCCCTTTTGCCTCCCTGCATTGTGCCTACATATGCAAATTAGCCGCCATCTTGTTGGCAGTTAACTGCCAATCTTAGTTGGCAGTTAATTTGCATATAGCCCTGATTAGCCAATGAAAAGGGTAGTTCGTACGCCAATTACCATTTTTCTCTTTTATTAGTGTTGATAACTAATTTCTTTTTATTGCTGAGTATTATTCCAGGACATGTATGTAACACAGTTCGTGTAACCATTCACACCTTATTTTCAAATTCCCATGTGGAAAGGTGTCTGCTATTTCTAGCTTTTGACTATTTCCAGTATTTAGTTATCAAGGTTTTAACTTTATAAATGCAGGCATATCTCAGAGATATTGCAGGTTTGGTTCCAGACCATCATAATAAAGTGAAAGTCACAATAAAGCAAATCACACGAATTTTTTTGTTTCCCAGGGCATATAAAATGTTTACACTATGCTGAAGTCTATTGAGTGTGCAATAACATTCTGTATAAAAAAATGTACACTCCTTCATTCAAAACTACGTTATTGCTAAATATGGTAACCATTGTATGAGCCATCAGTGAGAAGTAACCTTTTTGCTGGTGGAGGGCCTTGCCTTAATTCTGGTGGCTGCTGACTGATCACAGATCACTATAGTAAATATAACAACAAGAAAGTTTGAAATATTGTGGGAATTACTGAAATGTGGCATAGAGACATGAAGTAAGCAAATGCTGTTGGAAAAGTGGTGCTGATAGACTTGCTTGCCACAAACCTTAAATTTGTAAAAAAATAAAAAAATGCAATACCTGCAAAGCACAAAGTGAAGTGCAAGAAAACAAGGTATGCCTATAATATCATAAATAAAACTGCTATTATGAATTAAAATGTATATCAATTGACAGTTTTATTTCTCAGGGATAAGTGCCTAAGAATACAATTGCTGAATTGTATGGTGATTGTGTTATTTTTATAAGAAACCATATAATTTTTCTGGTATAGTTGTACCATTTTGTATTCCCACCATTAATAGGAGAATGACCAATTTCTCTGACTCCTTAGTATTTTCACTAAGTTTTTAAAATTATATTTTAGATACCTATCCTTTATTGGATATGTGGTCTGCACATATTTTCTCCCATTCTGTAGCTTTTCATTATTTTCATGAGAGATTTTACGAGCAAAAGTTTTAAATTTTGGTGAGATCTAATTTATTAATTTTTTCTTTAATGACCCAACTACTTGGGTCAAGCCTAAAAATTCCATCATCAGATCTAGATCTTCCAAATTTTCTCCTATTTTTTTCCAAAAAGTTTTATAGCTTTACATTTAGGTCTAAGATCATTTTGAATTATTTTTTTTGTATAAAGTATGAAGTTTATATCAAAGTTCCCATTTTTGCTTATGATTTATAATTTTTTCCATCCCAATTTGTTGAAAAGGCTATCTTTCCTCCATCAAATTGCTTTTATATCTTTGTCAGAAATCAGTTGGGCACATCTATGTGGGCCTATATGTATGTTCTTTATTTTGTCCTGTGGATTTATGTGTCTGGCCTTTCACCAATAGCACACTATTTTTATTACTTTAGCTGTATAGTAAGCCTTAATATCAAGTAGAATGACCCCACCTTCTTCTTTGTAAAGACTATTTTAGCTAGTATAGGGCCTATACCACCCCATCCATATACATTTTAGAATAAATTTATCTTTGCCTACAAATTAGCTGGAATTTTGGTGGAAATTTCACTAGATCTATAGAACAATTTGGGGTGAAATTACACTTTCACTCTTGATTCTTCTAATTCATGCACATAAAATATTTATTTAGGTCTTTCAAACTTTCTATCTGTATTTTATGAATTTCAAATAAAAAATTATATGTATTTTAAAATATATACCCCAGCATTTAATTTTCTTTGGAGTGATTTTAAATAGTATTGTGTTTTTAATTTCAGCTTCTATATATGCAGTGTTAGTATACAGAAATGCAATTGATTTTTGTGTATTGATCCAGTGGCATTGCTGAACTCACTTATTTGATTTCAGAGTTTCTTTTTCTTTTTTTGTAAATTTCTTGGGATTTTCTATGCAGAAAATGGTGTCATCTTCAACTAGAACAGTTATATTTCTTCCTTTCCAATCTGTATCACTTTTGTTCCTCTTTTTGTCTTAATAAACACTCTAAACTTGTATTGTTCAGAAGAGTGAAAACAGATATTCTTGCCTTGTTCCCTATATCAGGAAAAATGTATTCAGTCTTTCATTATCAATATGATGTTAGGTGTAGGTTTATGTAGATATTCTATCAAAATGAGGTAATTCATTTCCATTCCTAATTTGCTGAAAATGGGTGTTGGTTTTTGTCAAATGCCTTCCTTGAGTCAATTGAAAAAAACATATTATTTTTTCTTTGTTAGTTTGTTTACATGGAGGATTTATTTGATTGCATTTCCAGTGTTGAACCAGCCTTGCATATCTGGGATAAATTCCATGTGGTCATGATGAAATGTGATGACTTTAATAAGAACATTTCAAAAGACTCATAGGTGGCTCTAAAGTAATTTCAAATGGCCATTGGATCTATGATTTCACAACAGTTTCATGGAAAGGGTAATCAAATTGTTAGTACCTTTATTTTCATTTATTCCATAAAACAAATCATCTGCCTTTGCAACATTTGCCCACAGGCACCATTTACTTGAGAAGCAATATATGACCATTGATTGTGCTCATTTTTATTTATCTATAAATGATCTAGGAAATTCTGACTTTTTATGGCAGCATAGTCCTTTCTGAGGTTTCCCAATTTTAGGATGATAATTTTATTTTCATATATATAAAGTTTTTTTAAGTTGTACATAACACTTAACAAATTTATTTTGTTGATAAGGAAATCAAAGGCTTGTGTTCCAGCTCTATACCTCCAGCCCTGTTGAGGCTCACTTGATTTTAAGCTAAGTATTTAACACAAAGTTTAAATATGTTTAACTTATCATAAAGAGAGACAGTAATAAGAAAATGTTTAATATAAATAAATCCAAATCCATTGGAAAATAAATGCTCTATAAATACATCAAGAGGTTACTTTAAAATTTAATAGAATTTTCATCTTATTTCATTACAGTTTTAGAAGTATCTTGAATTGTAACTAATATGCTGAGATTATTTTCAAAATACTAAGTAATCAGAGATATTTAATATAGGTTTAACCATAAGAAATTGCTACTGTGTAGGCCAAAATATGGTCAAGGAATGGCAATTTTATATGGTGCAACCATAATGGTTTTTTTTTCCAATGTGGATGGCCTGACAAATTTCTACATTAATTTGTAAGGAAAGAGTAAATCTAGCATATATATATATATATATATATATATATATATATATATATATATATATACTTCCTGATTTTTCTTATATTTCTGTGAAGTAATTCTATCATTGTATCATGGTTTTTGTTTCATTTTTAGTATAAATTGAGAGACAGGGTCATGTTTTAGTGGGACTATTTACAGCAGAATTCTAGAATGTAGGATATTTTACTTATGTTTTAAAATCTACTAACATGGTGCTTTTGGTGTAGAGCCTCTCTTTTTTGTTCTTCTTGTTGAAAGAGAAATACAAATATTCAACAAATAAGCATGTTAAGAAAGAGTACATGGAAAATTAGTTTTCTTTTAATCAAAAACAAGTTAAGCTGAAAAATTGATTGATAGAATTCTTGGTAGCATTGCAAATGAGCTGACAGAATGCACATACTTAGATGAAATATATTTAGAATTTAATAGAGCCTTCACTACAAGATAACAACATCTTAGCCGTAGAATGAATTCGAATTGCTTAGTTATAAACAAGGAAGGGTATGAGGACTGAAAACCAGCACTGGAATCACAAGGTAAAGATAATAACACCTTCCATGCAGAGCACTTAACTTCATCAAAAACACTTTTACTTGCATTATCTCCCTTGATTCTGAACAATATATGTTTAAAAATAAAAATGCCATTTTAATGTCACTCATTTACAATTTTTTAAACCTGACACTGTACAAGCAAAACAAATTTACCTATCCATTCAGCCATATTGCAGTAGTTCCTAAAAACAATAGACTTAATTTCATCCATTGCTTATTTCTCCTCCAGTTCTTCCTTTAATTATGGAGACAGTTTCCCCAGCCTTCCTTATATTTAACCGATTTTATATGCTCCTGTTTTGGTTTGTAATCCACAGAATTTTTGTGCATGTATGTGTGGGTTCTGTAGTCTTTTTAAGACATTTCTTTATTTCTATTGCTCTAATTTTTACTTCCTTTTTCTTTTAAATAAATTATGGGAATTTATAGTTCTCTGCTTTTCTTCTCCTTCATTAATTTTCCTAGGTGTTTCTTCCTTCCTCTTAAATAAAGCCGTTCGGTATAGGCATGCCATGTAACTATACTTTCTGAAACAAGTCCACACTCTAACCTGGGTTATTTTCAGACCATTTTCCATTGCGCTCGTCTCTGAATACCAATACTATTGTCTGCGGAAGCTCCGTCTTTCCTACTGTCTTCCCTTCCTCTGAGTCTGCTCCTCTGACACTGCTCTTACTTAACTAGATTTTCCTCAGTTGCAGCTAAAAGTCCAGATTTTCCATCGTCAGCTTTTCTTCTGGGGCTCTGAGGTTGGCTTGACTCTATGTGTCCCCTGTTGGTGTCTTCTTTCTCTTGGACAACTGGTGTGAATGTGTTCTGGCTCATCCTGCCCCTGAAGACAAAATGGCATTGCAATGTCAGTTTTCTGAACACTTTCTACTAGTAACCACA
Source organism: Myotis daubentonii (assembly GCF_963259705.1). Lineage (NCBI taxonomy): Eukaryota > Metazoa > Chordata > Mammalia > Chiroptera > Vespertilionidae > Myotis > Myotis daubentonii. Next base: position 83,172,451 of record NC_081840.1, on the reverse strand, counting down.
CACAACATTCTGTGGAGTTCTAAATCACATTTGGGGCAAGTTTTTGGCTACTGCTTATGTCACTTAAAGCTCTTTTCTACCTCTAAATTAAATCATTTGGCAGGTACTTTGCCCTATTGTCTTATTTCCTCTCTCTTTCTCTCTCTCATCTGAAATCCAAACAAATCTGACTATTTTCTTAAGGCTATTCCTATTTCACAATATCTTTTATTTTACTTTTTGTTGAATTTATTGGGGTGATACCGGTTAACAATATTATGTGGGTTTCAGGTTCATACTTCTACAACCTGTCATCTGTACACTGTATTGGGTGTTCACCACCCCAAGCCAAGTCTCCTTCCATCATCATTTATCTCCCCTATATCCTGCTCCACCTCCCTCTACAACCCTCCTGAACCCCACCCTGCCTGACTGTGTTCCCTGCTTTTGCTGCTTGTTTCAGATTTTATTCAGGAAACATCTTAGCTTAGTGGACTTATAAAATATTTGGAGCAGCTCTAGTTTTGTGGTTGTTGTTCTACTTGATACACTTTCAAACGTAAATCCAAAGACTATGATAATGTGGAACTGTTAGCAAAATTCCTTGCTTCTGGGAATTGGATGTAGGTTAAATATATCCTTGAGTTGATGTAATAGGTTCCCACCACATACTGTTTTTCTCTGTAGATATTATAATCCCTTGTACGTATGATCCTCATCAAATTTTTTTCGTTCCCACATGATTATTTTCCTCTTTATAAAGGCTTAATTTATATTTTTCTGCACTTTCATTTTTCCCCTCTGCTGATTTCAGTGGTGATTACCTAATAACCCAGTACAAGGAATGATAGTCCCGATCTTATCTGACCTCTGGGTCCTCTTGGCTGCTCTTTGAAACAATTGCCACTCTTTCACTTCTGTACTCCTCACTGCTCTGATCATTATTTCCTGTTCTCTTTTGTTAGATTACTTTTTTAAATGGGTCCCTCAAATGTTATCTATTATGATTTACTTATTCTCTTTCTTCTCATTGTACAATCCTTGGACTACCTTGCCCCAAAGGTTTTCACTGTCACCTATAGACTGACACTTACAAGATTTTAATCTCAACCTGCTCTGGACCCAGCCATGCAATTCTCTCCTGTGTGTGTGTGTGTGTATATACTTTTCAAGCTCTGAGTTTTCAACACATTTGAAACTTAACTCATATCTTTCTATTTTACTCCTCTTTGTACCTTACCTTGGTGAATGCCAATTTAGCCTTTTTTTTTTTTTTTGCTTTCCCTTTAAATTGTATGTCACAAATGATATTTACCAGTTTTTTTTTATTCTGCAGCAAAAATATCTCTTTGAAGAGGTCAACCAATGAATTTGTATGCATATATATGCATAACCTATGGACACAGACAATAGGGTTTGAGGGCCTGGGGTGAGGGGGGAATGGGAGCTGGCTGGAAGAGGCTAATGGGGGAAAAAGAGGGCCCTATGTAATACTTTCAATAATAAAGATTTTTTTTTAAGTTTAAAACAGAGAATGCAAAAGCAAACATAATCAAATGTTTGTTTGTTTTTTCTCTTCAGCTTCATGCTTAATTACTTAAGACTTTTGTCAGCTCTTTCATGGACTGTTGGAATATTTTTTTTCACTGATTTCCCTGATACCTATTATACTTCCCTAATCTATTCTTCATTTCCCTCCCTACAGCTGTCCACTAGCTCCTCATTGCTAGTTTTGAGTTCCCTAGGCACTTCTTATACAGACAATTGTAGCTAGATCTCCTTAGACATGTGTTTGAAACTGATTGTATAGCCTTGCTACTCAAAATGAGCTCTGGTTCCAAAAGTATTGATGGGATACAGGAAATTATTAAAAACGCAGTAGCTCATGCATTGCTCCAGACTTCCTAAACCACAATCTTCATTTTAATAAGCTCCCCAAATGATGCACAGGCACATTAAGGTTGGAGAAGCACCGGGTGGCATTTCTGTTCCAAACCGTGTCAGCCTGGTGTATTGTGAATAATGGAGGTACCTGGGTATTCTTACCTATTCTGGAGAACCCAGGGAAAACGCAATTCATTTTGTCCCTATACTTCCTCTCCATATCTCACTTGCAATGCAAATTCTTCCCATAGCGCCTGGAGATTGTTTTTACCAAACCAACCATTGGTCTGCGATAGATTCTTCTCTTTCTGTAAACTAGAAAAAAATGCTTGCAGCTTTTAAATTATATTTGATTTTTAAATTTCCTAGGTTTCAAAAGGGCCTAGTTTGAGCCTGAGTATAAGCTCAAAATACAATGCATTTTACTAATATTTACTTCAGCTAATTACCATTATGTCTTATAATAATTTTCTTATAAGTGCTAATCTTGGGTCAAATTTGTTTTTAAATTTCTTAATATCATTTAGCTTGAAACTTTTGTTCATGTGTCACCATAATGGTCACCGAATTTGATTCTTTTGATGCAAAAGATACTTAAGATTCTATAAGAGGCCTGGCTGAAGTGGCTCAGTGGTTGAATATAAACCTATGAACCAGGAGGTCATGATTTGATTCCTGGTCAGGATTCATGCTGGGGTTGTAGGCTCGATCCCCCGTAGGGGGCATGCAGGAGGCAGCCAATTAAAGACTCTCTCTCATCATGGATGTTTCTCTCTCTCTCTCTCTCCCTCTCCCTCCCTTCTTCTCTGAAATCAATAAAAAAAATATTTTTTAAAAAGATTCTATAAGAGGACTTTTGAGCTCATGTATAATCTTTCAGATGATCAGTAAACACTAAAGCAGTGATTCTCAAAGTGTGGCTCCAGAACCTACAACATCAGAATCACCTGTGCACCTACAAAAATGTAAATTATCTTACCCACCAAAAACATATGGATAGAAAACTTTTTTGACGGGAACTCGTGATCTGCGTTTTCGCAGTACCTCTAGGTCAGAGGTTCTCAACCTTCTGACTCTTTACATATAGTTCCTCATGTTGTGGCCCAACCACAAAATTATTTTCGTTGCTACTTTGTAACTGTAATGTTGTTACTGTTATGAATCGTAATGTACATATCTGATATGCAGGATGATCTTAGGCGACCCCTGTGAAAGGGTCATTCGACCGCCAAAGGGGTCGCGACCCACAGGTTGAGAACCACTGCTCTCAGTGATTCTGCTGCATAGTTAAGTTTAGGCATCACTAGTTTGTCTAAAACAATTACTTTGGTTCCATTGCTCTTGTTAGTGATTGATTTAGATATGGCCATGGTACTAGTATATGCAGTGCAAGTCAGTGAGGTATGAGAGAAATATGCTAGGGGGGCCTCTGGGAAAGATACTCCTGCTCTTATAAAATGACAAGCTAGAAGGAATGAACCCTGATCTTGGCTGGCGATGGACACATTGAAAACGATTTTAACTCTGTCTGTTTATCTCTCTGGCCATTATCAGGTAGAAGAGCACTTATTTTGGGGTTTGCTGAGCTGAAAAATCATAACTAGATAGGTTTTTGATGATGTCATTGAGCTAGTGAATAAACCAGCTCTGGAATACTACTTGCTCTGCATTTCTTGTTGTAGGGAATAATAAATATTCTTATTATATAAGCCAATTTAAGGCTGCTTTTCTGTTATCTACAGCTGAAAACAGCTAAATTTATAGAATAGAAGTTTTTTTATAGCCAACAGTAAAATAGTAGATGCTATTGTAGAATCACTGATGCATAAGAACATTTTTATGGAGCTTTGTATCTGCCCTGTCCACACAGATAATATTTGCAGTCAGCCAGTGCACAGCAGTCTGTAGGTTTTAATAAGACAAACACCCTGCAATTTAAACGGTATATCAGAAGCTAAAAATAAAAACACTTAACACAAAGTGAATGAGATGAGCCACCTACGAGAAGCTTCTGAATCATAAAAAGGCCATAAAGTAATTCATATTTGTGACTGGATTAGACTAGTTTTCCTTCTTTAATCTCTCAAGGAACTTAAAGTATGTCTTTGAAAAACAACAGCAATTCAAGTGTAATTAATAAAAATATAATCTATAATGAAAATATGTTCATTACATGGGAGCGTTTTAATGATAGAAGATTTTGTTAAGTAATAAGCAATATTGAGAATAGATGGTGAGACCTTTTCGCCACTTCACCAGGAGCTGTATGTGATCAACAGCGCCATTAAAAAATCCTCCAGGTTTTATCACAGATGGGGTCAAGCAGCAGGCAAAGCTGTTACTCCCTTTTCTCTGACTTTCCATGTGCATCACCACTTCATCAGTCTGTGTTTTATTTTTTTCAGATACCTTAATTTTGAGGTAATAGTGCCATAGAAGACAAATGGATGCATTTTAATAACTATAAATATAGGCCCTCTATTCGGAATTTTAAAAACCACAACAAAGCATCGCGTTCTGGGGCAGGGATCGATGTTTTGGTATTTTGGTTCACCGGATTCACTTACTTACACTCACATCACCTCATGGAGATCAAACTCAGCTTCTGTGAAGCAAAACTGCGGACCCACTGTCCCTGTGGTGCCTAGACTGCCCTGGAACCCTTCAGGGAGCATTTCCCCTTCCCCCTTGCTAATTCTCTTCACTGGCTGAGTATCATAACTACTCTGTAATTTCTTATCTAGTGGAGGTTCTGAATACTGTATAAGAGCAGTTTCATAATATTTAAAGACAGAAACAGGAAGTAATTTTCTTTTGTAAATAGGGCATAAGACCTGTGCAACTACTTCTATGAATTCTTAGAATACTATTGATACTTTATACTTTCCTTCTTGCTACTTCAGATATCAAGGGATCAATGATATGAACAACATTTTTCATGTATTTAGTAGACACTTTTTCTGATTGGTCGTAATAAAATCTGAAAAACAGTATGATGATAATCAGTATCATGCTTTTAAGATAACATGGATAGCAATATAGCTTATAAATAATCTAGCTCATTACCCCTCCCAAAAGTATTTATATGTGTGATGCTGCTGTGAATATGAGAAATATACTGCAAAGGTTGCTCTTCTGAAAACTAAAATTCCAGTAAATGCACATCAGAAGAGTCTCAGTGACACTGGATGCAAACTTACTTTCTCCTCACATCTTAAGCACGATTCAAAAATTGTATGTAAAGTTTCAGCTGCCTTTTCGGTGCTTTCCTTGACCTCAAATAGGAAGATAGTCTATATTGTTTATTATAATTTTTTTGTAAGAAGGAAAAATATGTTTTCCATGTAGGGAGAATGACATTCATTATTCTTTCACTTACAAAATTAATTACAGTGCACTTTTAAAAAACCTTAAAATCTTAATGCCCATTATGACATTTTTTGGATGAGCTTTCATTATTTTGTGGGGAAGGAGAGACATTTTTCTTTTTCAACATTTTTTTTCTTGAAGTGATTTGATTAGGCAGGAGAAAAGAATGAGGGAGTTTTGACACCCCCATCTCCTATTCTATTAACCAAACCACATAATCCTCTCCTTTGCTCAGTTTGATTTCCCTTTATTGAATTTTGCTTTCTGAGATGTTCGAATTTCTCTTATTAGATTAAATCAGATTGTTCTTACCCATCCAACATTACCCCTTTGGGAGAGCATCATTCTGTCTCCCAAGAGAAAAATGTTAAGAAAATCTACTTAGAGGAGATTACTCAGCCACTGTTATCTGTTTGCAATTTCCTTTGTACTTTACAGAATAAGTTCGACTCATTCCCTGATGGCAACTTTCCTCCCTTGTCCTGTGTCACAAGGATGAGGACAGGGCATCTGTAATAGATGACTCCGAAAGTCACGTGCAGAACCTCAGGACTGATATGGCAGGTTACAGATGATGGGTCAGAGAGGCTCTGGTTATTGCTTGTGCTTACAGCTATTGCCTTTGGAAACCACAAAACTGTCCCAGTGAACCGAGAATTACGTAGGAAATTCTATTAGACCACTTAACTGACACCTCGGTGATGCTCTTTCAGTGATTATGATGGAACTGCTGCAGATATGTCACCGCAAGAGTGTGAGAACAAAGCAACTTTTATCTGTACCGTTTTGCATTCTATTTCACTTCTGCATAAATCGAGAAAGCTTAAGGTACACAAACCCAGTGGAAATTAGATTTCCGTTCTTTACAAACTGCTGCTTAAGCCTCAACAGAGTTCCATGGAATTTCTTTTTTTTTTTTTTTAGGCTTTCAAAATTGCTGAGAAGCAGTTTACTTTTTCATTATAGTTCCAAAATTTTTTTACATGTCTACTCTGGTTCAAAGTCTAATCAGTGCACGGAGAACCTAATGAATTGTGGATCTAAAGTGTGTGCGTGTGCGTGTGTGTATTTCCTAACCCAGCATCTTAAATCCTCTTGAGGTCACCCTGTCAGCATCAGTTCTGTGGCCTGGATTTAGTTGAATCAATCCTAATTGCAATTCCGTACAGGTCTGGTTCTCGGTGGAGACCGCAGATGAATGACAGTGCCGTGGCAGGAAAGATAAATATGCTGGCAAATAAGATCCCGGTTCTCCACAGAGGATGGAATAAATTACTTTACCAATAGAGTGGAGGTAATATGTTGGAGAGAGAAAGTGAAATCGAAGCCAGTTTAATACTAGGTTTGCTAAAGTTTAAACTAAAGCATTTTAAGCTTATGTAAAATACTGATGCTGAATCATTTCTATTTAGAGCACATTCCAGTGCTCTCTATCATAAAAAATAATGGCATCCCCTAATTTTGTTTATGCAGATGACAGCCTGGACAATTTTAATTCATGCAGCGTTCTCTGGTAGCTGAAGGCTGGTGGTACTGTGGCGTAGCATATTGATTAGTAATTTGATAAATAAACAAAATGGCACATTGAGCTTTAGGTGCTTCATGTAAAATGTATTTAAATGACCTTGACTAATTAGAGTGCATAGCTGCAAGGCAGTACTGTATGAACAAGAGCCATGTGGGTCTAGAGATTTATGGTAGCTTTATGACAGAGAATAGGGAGAGACCAGCACACAACACTAAGACTTCTTTCAAGGAAGTAGACTTAGAATACATCATCAGGAGACAAATTTTTTTTTTCCCATTGTGAGAATGCTATAATATTAATTCAGCAATTTTATATCTAAAATGTAGTTCACAGATTTTCAACTGGATTTTAGATAATGATTAAATATGTATTTTTATTAGGATTAAATGATTGGGCAAAAAATTTAAAGCAATCTTATTTTTTTTAGCAACCTTATTTTATATTATGCTTAAAGATGAATATCAATTTTATATTAATTATTTACCTCTTTACATTTTATAGCTTCAGGAAGTGGGAAGTTCCAAAATAATATATCCCTTTAGACTATATTTCTACAGTTTGCCATTACTGATTATGTTAGGTGTCCTATAATTATATCTTGAATTAAACTAATTAGGCTTTATGGGTAAATTTTAGGTTTTCACTGTAGTCTTATAGAGAAGCTGTTTGGTAAGTAAAAGTGAAGTGCTCTAAGAATCTATAACTATAACTCAAAAATTTATTTAAAAATTTTCCTGTTTCATTGGCTAAAAATTTTCTTGTTTCATGACGACACTGGTATACTTTAAGCAATAAAACAAAATTAAAAAATAAAATAAGCAAAAAAAAAATAATGTAGTATATACCGGTGTCTCCATTTTTATCCCCTGCCATATACTCTAGGCATTTCTTTGAAGTATGTAGTCCTTATGAATATCAGTGCAAGCTTCTGGAAGCAAAGGAAGCAGGGGCTGAAGGCGGACAGTTTTGCATAAATACTCAAAATCTCTGAATCAAGGTCGAATCCAAATGAATTGTCCTTAACAGTAGAGGTGCACCTCCAGTTTGTTGGGCTTCTCAGGGTGCTTTTCAATTGCTCTGAAGGAGCTCCAGCACAACCGATCAGTTGTCCTCCGTGTCAGTGCTCTATTCATGTACATTAGACATCTTGCAGCCACGCTTCAATTTGGGGTGAGATATGCAGACCACAACAATAGGTGTGAATTCAATCCTTCAATAACTTAGCTCAAATTCAATATCTTTTTACTTCCAAATATTAAGTGCCAGTTAAATTCGACTATCTACTCACAGCATCTCTAAATGAATTTAGGTAATGTCAAATACTAGCCTCTCTGACTCTCCAAAATCACACTGTCCCTCAGGTAGCCGCTTAACAACTTCAGAGAGCTGCCAGAGACTACTTCAATCTGATTTTCGTTGTGAGTGGCATGACTTTGAAAAAACGGATTCCTAAAAAGATTTTTAAAAGCCTTAAGAAAAATTCTTCTATGAGACTAATATTTTTCTATTTTCAACCTATTAACTATGATAATTACTGAATCTTTTAAAACTAGAGAAGACTTAAAATTGCAGCACAGTCTAAATATCTGATAATAAATTATAGGTTTATGAACATTGATAGGAAAATATTGCTATTATTCTAAACTAGAGGCCCGGTGCACAAAAATTCATGCACTGGGGGGGGGGTGTCCCTCAGCTGGGCCTGCACCCTCTCACAGTCCAGGAGCCCCTAGGGGATGTCCTACTGACAGCTTAGGCCCACTCCCACTCCAAAGTCTGGCCTCCCTCTGCAGGAGGCAACTGGGATGATCACGGGAAGGCGCTGCCCCCATCACACTGCTGCTGCTGCTACTGCCAGCCATGGTTTCTGTGAGGCCTGAGCCCCAGGCTTTGCAGCTGCCTGAGCCCATAGCTGCCTGAGCCCCAGGCCTTGCAGCTGCCTGAGCCCATAGCTGCCTGAGCCCCAGGCCTTGCAGCCACTTGGCTTTGTCTGAATGGATGTCTGCATGGACACCTGCCCTAATTAGCATATTACCCTTTTATTAGTATAGATACTTTTCTTATATACAAAAATCTACCTGATGTGTATCTATCAAAAAGATTACAACCTGCCTGGCCAGTGCGGGCCAGTGGTTGACCATCAACCCATGAACCAGGAGATCACAGTTCAATTCCCTGTCAGGGCACATGCCCCAGTTGCAGGCTCAAACCCCAGTAGGGGGCAAGCAGGAGGCAGCCAATCGATGATTCTCTCTCATCATTAATGTTTCTCTCTTTCTATCCCTCTCTCTTCCCCTCTGACATCAATAAAAATGTATATTTTTAAAAAGATTACAACCTGTTTTATTATGATACTAGCTTTATTGCAGTGGTCTGGAACCATTACATATATACATAATAGCATTTCACTCAAAGACAGACCACATATACAATGGTGGTCTCGTAATATTATAATGGAGCTGAACTATTTTTATTGCTTAGTGACATCATAGTCAAAATAATACATAGTGAACTGCATTACTCACAAGTTTGTGGTGATGCCTGTGTAAACAAACCGATAACCCTGCCAGTGGTATAAAAGTATAGCGTATACAATTCACAGCACATAATACTTGATAATGATAATAAACAACAATGTTACTTGTCTATATATTTACTATACTATACTTATTATATTCATTTTAGTGTGTGCTATTTACACTTGTGAAAAAGAAATTTTGCCGTAAAACAATATGTATGTTATGTAGGCAGTAGCTTCATGCATCTTGTGTTTACTGAGTCTCTTGATTATATCACTTTCTCTTGTTCCTGATTTAACGCGTGTTGTTTTTTACAGTAACCTGTTGTACAAGCTTGTAGCCCAGGAGCAATAGGCTGTACCACACAACCTAGGTGTGTAATAGGCTAGACCAGTGGTTCTCAGCCTTCCTTTAATAATGCCGCGACCCTTTAATACAGTTCCTCATGTTGTGGTGACCCCCAACCATAAAATTATTTTCGTTGCTACTTCATAACTGTAATTTTTGCTACTGTAAACAATATGTGATTATATATGTGTTTTCTGATGGTCTTAGGCAACCCCTGTGAAAGGGTCGTTCGACCCCCAAAGGGGTCGTGATCCACAGGTTGAGAACCACTGGGCTAGACCATCAATTTTGTGTAAGTACACTCTATGATTTTTGACAAAAACCAAATCACCTAATGATGCATTCCTAGAATGTATCCCTGTCATTAGGTCGGGCATAATAAATGACAGGCTTATGAATATTGACAGGAATATATTCTATATATATAAAATATCAATTTAAAAAATATATAGACACTGTAGGTAATAATATTTATTTGGGACTAATCATTATCCAGGTATTCTACATGTTTGTAACTTTAACATATAGAATTAGACAAATAATTACTCATTAAAAGCAATATTTTAGGGATTGAAAGTAATACCATGACAAATTCAGGTAACCATTGATATAGAAATGAAAGTAGAAAATTTTGAGAAATGTAATGAATGGCTGAAAACAAGAAGTCATGTGAAGAAGAAATTAGATTGAGTTGTCTATGAAGGTGAAGGTAATTTAGTATCTGCCTTAAACATAAGCATATCAGGATGATGTCCACTTTCAGTCCATCTATAAAAACTACTCAACTAGAGGCTGTTAATCTAGTTTAAGTCTCTCCTGCCTCAATTTAAGCAGAAAAACCTTTGCAGAATTGTTGGTTAAACAAAATCGTCTTTTCAGGTATTCTAGTTATGTCATTGTATGCAGTATTGGGCAACCTGTGAAGATTCAATAAATCAGTCTTTAATAGATGATGGTTCACGAGATGTATCAGCATGGAGTGGGGTGCTTGGGCTAAAGGCAGAGACCTGCCTTCCTCTAGGCTTCTGAGTCAGGATCTCAGAATGCAGAGCCCCAGAACCTCTGTTTTAGAGGGGCACCTTGAGTGAGTCTGATTTACTCTGCAATTTGAGATCTGCACAATAAATACTTATTATCTGGGATAGTTCCCTTTAGAAGATGATATAAAGAATAGATAATCTCTATTGATTCTTTTCAGTACCTGAATTTTTGAGAGATCAAGACACAGTATTACTGAAAACCATAAAACTGAAGACCATAAAGCAACATTTTTTCCAAAGCAGTTGAAGAAGCTAAGCTGCTATAAAATTATGGGATTTGCTCCATTGAAAAATACATATTTTAATTCCTGCTGACAGTCAGAAGTTCATAAAAGTCCACTTCCTTTTATTTTGAGAAAAATAATAATAGTTCATATCAAATTTTGTACACCAAATTACTTCTCCCTTTACAAGCTGCTATCATAAAGAAGTGGACTTTTAAAAGAGATGTGCTGAATATAAATGTCTTAATTAAAAAAATTAAAACACCACTTTCCCATGTTGAGATTAACAAAAACATCCATTCACAACACACATCTTGTTTATGTTTCTTATAAAGAACACGAATTTGGTGGAAGTTACACTTTAAGCAGAAATGAGAAACAAGAATTTAAAAATGGCTCATCCATTTGCTCCTTTGTTTGCTGGTAGATATTTAGGACCACATAAAAAGGAACAGAGAGAGATGAGCCAGATTACTTTTAGAAATGTTGTCTTTGTTCCCTGATCCTTTCTCTGTCTTCTCCTATTGGGATCCTACTTATTTGTGTAGTTTCCATCGTCACCTCTATGCAGATAACTCTCCAATCTACATCTCCAATCTCATTCTCTCCTGAGTGGAGGTACCATACCCCCAAAGAATACAAAGCATTTCCGCTGCTTATCGTTCTGTTACTTCAATTCAATATGCCTGAAACAAGACTCACGACCTTCTCTCCCAAACTGACACCCGTTCTGGACTTGCCTATTTCTTTTACTGATGGCACTATTCTTCAAAGCGTACAGCCTCTAAATCTTGGACCAAGCTTTGTTTTTTTCTTCTGTCTGACCAAACCTCACCAATCCCCAATATAATCAATCACTACTTCCTGACGATTTTGCTTACCGCTTCTAGCATTTGTATTTACTCTCAATTCCTCCTTTCCTGGCTGTGTTTTAGGTCTTAGTCATCTCTTACTTAGATTACTATTATACCTCCTCTATTAGAGTTTTCTTACAAAAAAATAAGGGCTTGATCAGAATTTGGAAACAGGAGCATGAATATCTATTAAGAAGAAACATGTATGTGCTTATGTACATATATCTACATATACTATATGTCTATTTTATATCTATGTATCTGTGTGTGCACATATGTGATTTATATGAGTCAGCCTTGCCTCCTCTCTTTCTTTCACTTCCCATATCAGTTTTGTTTGAGTTCCTATAGGCTCATAACTTATCCTCCAACATTTTAACTGTTGGCACCCATCTGTATTACCATCTCTCATTTCACCTGCAGCAATACTCTTCTTAATGGTTTTCCATGCTTTCATACTTGCAATTAGAACCACATTTCCATATAAGAAACATAATGATTATAGCCCATATCAAACTCCCATAGGCTTTTAAAATAAAATACACTTTTTGCCTTTATCTGCAATTTGCTACATGACTTCCTCTTCCCTATATCTTGCTTGACCTCATGTCTAGTCTCTCTTCCTTGATCATATTTATATCTGTTGTGCCCAGATTTCAAAGTTCCCAAGACCCCCAGGGAGCCAGTCAGTCCGATGCAAAAGCAAAGAGTCCTTTATTATGCAAGCCGGCCTGTGCTCCCCGTTCACCAGACCCACCGACACAGCGGAAAGTCCAGTGGCCGAGAGAGCGAGGCCTGATGGGACAGGGGGTTTTAAAGGGGGGTGGAGTGAGGGCAGGAGAGGGCACTGTGGGCCCCGCTGATTGGCCAGGCGCGAGTCGGTACAGGATGTGGTCATAGTGATGGCGTGCACTTCCCTTGATCACCATTGGTTAATCCAGAGAAATCCTGGGTGTGGCTAGCAGCGGCTTCTTCCCGTGAGGAAGCACATGGCCCCATCCCAAAATGGAGGACCCAAGGCAAGATGGAGGGTGCACATGGTTCTGTCCCAAGATGGAGAACCCAAGGCAAGATGGAGGGCGCAGTCCTTGTCCGGCTCCTGCTGCTGCCGCTCGAACTCGCCACAAGGCAGGATGGCCCCCCCGCACAGCACCTGCAGCTGGCCTGCGGGCAGACTGGGACTCCAGCGCGTCTGGGCGGCACAGGCCCAGCACACGGGGTGGGGCCGGTGGAGCGGCCCAGCTCTGGGGGAGCGGCATCTGCTCGGAGCAGGCCCGGCCCATGGGGCCGGCGCACTGCAGCATGGCGGCCTCCCCGAGCCAGGGCACACGCCCCACTCCACTGCCGCCGCTGCTGCACTGGGCCTGCCCCCCCCCTACCCCCCCCCCCCCGCGCTGGGCTCCCGCTGTGGGCTGGGGAGCCAATGCCCCCCACATGGGGCCCGGCGGTCGGCCCACGCAGGCCCCAGTCCCCCCGAACAGGCCCCGAGGGCTGCACGGACCCTCGGCCCCAGCGCGGGCAAGCGGGGAGCCGACCACGGGGGAAGGGAGGGAAGAGCGAGGCGGTGAGGCCTTCCGCTCCCATGACCTCCCCCGTGGTCGGTCGCCGCCCAGCCCCACCCCTCGGCCGCCGCCGGCCACCACGCAGCCGGTCCGGAGACTCGGACCGCTCCGGGGAGGCCAGGCCCTACGGCGGGCACGGAGGGATCCCAGCGGCCAGACTCCTCCCCCCGCACCGCCCAGAGTGGCGGGCGGTGCGCCTTTCATATCCATACCGGCTTTCTTTTTCTTTTTGCCTAAGTGAGCCGTCAGATTCATTTTTATATCAGACCTGAAAGGCCCCCTGCAAAGATGTTTCTGCCACTTGACTACTTGTTATTCAGTTCTTGCCTCCAATGGGGCTTCTTCAAGACGTTTTTAATGACTGTCTTTTCTAAAATAGTCAATCCTGCCCCTAAATTTATTCCAGATTACATCCCTGGTTTTGTATCTTTGTAGCACTTACTTATGATTTAAAAGTATTATTATGGTATTATTATTATTACAACTGACCCTCTGTATCTGTGGGTTTTATATCTAGGGATTCAATCAACCACAAATTGAAAATACTAAAAAATAAGATGCAGAAATTTCCAAAAAGGAAACCTTGAATTTGCCGCCCATCTAGCTCTACTGTGTATCCAGGCAAATGAAGTGGTGTGGAGGCATACCCTGCTGTAGTCTATATGCAAATATAGGTTATATGAAAATACTGTGTATGCCTTTTTATATAAGGGACTTGAGGGCCCATCGATTTTGGTATCAGCGGAGGTTCTAAAACCAATATCCCCTGTGGTTACTGAGGAACATCTGTATCATCATTGTCATCATCATCATCATCATCATCATCATCATCAGTCTCTCCAAACTTCAGTGTTTAAACTCCAAAACAGAGGGACATCAGTTCCAGAACAATACTTAGAAAATATTTAACATGCTTGTGTATTATGTAAGTGGAAAGCAGGATGTTTCAGTGAGCACATACAAAAGAAGAATGGATATTGTAGGACCTGAGTTAGAATTATAAGATCTATGAAGACTCTCCCTATATTCTTAATTCAGGGTTTGAGTTTCATAAAAGGACTAAGCAGGTTTCCCTAAGCCTTCTAAATCCAGGTTGGCTAGAGCTCTCTTTATACAAGGTGACTTTCTTTGTACATGTGGCATAATGAAAACATTCTCCAACTAAAAAAAAAAGAATGATTTCTGAATGCCCTATTTAAGAAGTCTTTCTTTGAAAATGTTATTTTAGAAAATGTAAGTGAATACTAAAAAAAAAAAAAAAGAACAGTTTAATATTTTTAGATAGAGGGGTACATTGTAATAACACAATTATATAGTAATATTCTGTGCCAGCCATTCTTTAATAACTATGTATATTAACTCATTTATCTCCACTACTCTTAAGGAAATTGCTGTTACTCTTTTGTTTTACTGCTGAGGAACTGATATACAGATAAGTTCAGTAACTTGCCCTAGAATACAGCTGGTGAGTGCAGATGGCTTCAGAATCTGTGTGTCTAACTACTGTGTACATTGCCTTCCTATCCTCAAACCACAACAGGGCCAAATAAAAAGAAAACAGGATTAGGTAATGAGAAAGAATAATCACATTAACAATGCAGAAACTAAAATACAAGGCAGTAAAAAGACTAACAACCCACAAATAAACTTGGGAAACACTTCAAGAATACATTGAGCCTAGCCAGGTGTGGTTCAGCGGTTGAGCGTCAACCCAGGAACCAAGAGGTCACTGGTGCGATTCCTGGTCAGGGCATATGCCCAGGTTGCAGGCTCGATCCCCAGTGGGGGCATGCAGGAAGCAGCCAATCAACGATTCTCTCTCATCATTGATGTTTCTATCTTTCTCTCCTCCCTTCCTCTCTGACATCAATAAAAATGTATTTTTTTTTTAAAAAGAATACATTGAAAATGGAGAAAAAGTAACACAAAAGTGGAGATAGTAGACAATGGAGAACAGATCATGCAACCATTAATATTAGCTGTTACATAGTAAGCAAAGCAACCATGAAATAGGAATTACAATTAAAATAATGTTAATAGACAAAACAACAATTAGACATATTCTAAATCTCACAAAGACCAGATGTATTCTGGACAGGGTTCACTGACTTACAAGATAATTAAAAGAAAAAGAATACACACACATAATCAAAAGCAAAGATGTCTAAACAATTCTGAATTAAAAAGTTTACTTAAAGAAAAAAGAGGCAGACAAATTTTTAAAACAATAAATGACAGATAAAACACCATTTTCATAGCTTTGAGTGAAAATAATTGTCATCTAAAAGTTTTTCTCATCCAACTCAGTTATCATACAGAGGTTACATTCAAAACAAGGCTCAAAAGACATTTATGTGTGTTACTGGTTGATAAATCAAAATAGCTCAAGAATAAAGGTAGTAAAGATGTAAGAAAACTGATCATACACTTTGAAATTAATTAAAAATATAACTAGTTGATTAATACCATTAAGCTCTAATTGAAAATATACAGGTGCTGATAAGCATAAGTAATACCTATAACCTTAGAAAATATTTAACATGCATGGACAGATGAGGCCATGCATATATGGGATGGTGAGGGCCTGGAGTGGGGGGAGGGGCAGGCTGCAGGGGGTCAATGGGGAGGATAAAAGAAAATATTTACCATGAACACATTTAAAATGACAAAAATGCTACTCAAATATGTTCAAGTATATTCACATTTTTTTTTGCTTGGAACTATTATGATTTAGTAATCTGACCTAATATATTTTTTTAGTTTTTATGAAATTTACAACAAAACTGTTTTGTTTTACACCATTATATAATTATGCTTTTTACTCTGTATACTATAAAAAGTTGATTTTTCCCACAAATATTTGTATATATTTTAGCTTGCTACAAATTGCAAGATATCATGGCAATATGGCCTAAATAATAATGATTTCTTTTTCATGTTACAAGAAGCCTGGAGATAGTGGCTCTGGAGTTGGGTTAGAGGTTCAATGCCGTCAGGACGTAGGGTCCTCTGGTCTGAGAGTGTAAAGCTTTCCTCTATTTAGAACTTGGCTCAAATTTTATCTAGGTGTGTGGCCTTGGGCAGATTACTTAACCTCTCTAAATTTAAGTTTCCTCATCTATATAATTAGGATAACAGTACTCTTTTATGTTTTTTGTTGTTGTTGTTAATCCTCACCCAAGGGTATGTTTTTCATTGTTTTTTTTAGAGAGAGTGGGAGAGACAGGGGAGAAAGAAAAGGAGAGAGAGAGAGAGACCAGTGTGAGAGAGACATATTGATTGGTTGCCTCCTACACGCACCTTGACCATCCAGGGATTGGACCTTCAACCCAGGCACTTGCCTTTGACCAGAATCGAACCTTCAGCCCTTCAGTGCATGGGTTGAAACTCTAACCACTTGCAACACAGGCCACGGCTCCCTTATGTTTTTTGTAAAGATTAATGCTGAAATGTCTCACTCATAGTAAGCAATAAATAAATGATACCTATTACTATCATTATTAATAGTATTATTATTAGGTAAATATATTGCTGAACTAAATTTCAAATATGTCAGTTAACTTGCCTAAGGTGGTAGAGCCAGGATTTTAACTAAATTAGTGAATAATTTAATAATGATTTACATTCAAGAAATATTGAAAGTTATAGCTTAGTCTCAAATTTGTATTATTAGAAGTTTATAAATAAACTGACTTGTGTTGGTATGGAATAATACAAATCAGCAAACTTTATTATCTAACTCTGTAATTAAATTGTACTAGTAAATGGAAAGAGAAACATTTTTTATTAATTATCAGATAAGATTAACTAAATGAAAGTTAATGAAGTTTTTCTATCAGCTACTAAATGGTAGCGAACAATAGATCACAGTAAAGCAGAGAAGTCTGAACTAAGGAAGTGTAGTGCCTGACTTAGTTGATTAGGGTGATAGCTGACAACCACATTCTTTCCCTTAATGCTACTTGATAGACATTTCTCATGTCACTGTTTCAAGTCCCACATTATCTCAGGTTTCTAGTAAATAAACATTACTTTCCTGAGGCAGAGTCGCCCCTTCTCTTTACAATAACAATTCTATTATTTTTCTTAGTAATAGGATCCTGACTTTATTCGAAGGAATAATGTGCTCAGTTAAATGATAATTTTCCAGCTTCTCTTGTAATTCAAGGTGGATAGTAAATGAGCAGAAACTATTGGGTAATACTCTGATGAAATTTTATTAAGAGTGATGGCACAGTTTGAATATGTGATAGTTTGATGTCCTCCCTAATTCACTCATGATCAGAATTCAGACAGGATTTCTGGAATTCAACAGTCATCTAAGATTATTATTTTTTTTCCTAAAAATATATTTTTATTGATTTCAGAGAGGAAGGGAGAGGGAGAGATAGAAACATCAACAATGAGAGAGAATTATCAATCAGATGCCTCTTGTATACCCCAAACTGGGATTGAGCCTGTAGTCCAGGCATGTTCCCTGACCAGGAATTGAACCGTGACCTCCTGATTCATAGGTCAATACTCAACCCCTGAAACCTCTGGGCTAAGAATGTAGGGCTCAAAGATAGCAGGAGGTGTTGTCTCTGTTTACCCATGGAGCCACTATACTAACCTAGAATCATCTACTTTTTGTTAGAAGAAAGAGAGTTAAACATTTATCTTGTTCAAACCTTCGTTATTTATGGTTTAATTCCTAGATCTTATTTCACACATTTAAAAGACGTAAAGTGTAGAAATAAAGACTAAGATGACAAATGTTCTATCTGTCCGCAGCTGGGACCCCCGTGTGCCGCCTAAACCCCGCTGCCAGCTGGGACCCATGGCGATCGGTGAGCAGAAAAGTGCGGCCTGTAGGCAGCACCCAGCAAGGCCTGCTCCTGGGTCGCCATCGCATCCCGGAGCAGGAAGGTGCAGAAGGCAGGAAGCCCCTGGGTGGGCCTGCTCCTGGGTCACCATGGCGATCACAGAGCAGGAAAGCGCGGTTGCAGGCAGCACCCCACCATTGCCACAGCTCAAGGGAGAGTACAACACACAGTGAAGGCCAGGAGCCTGAGAGATCAACAGAGAGGGGCGCCTGCTCCAAGCCTCCATGGTGTGGCTGGGGACAGACCCCCAGCAGACACACACACACACACACACACACACACACACACACACACACACACATACACACACGGAGCGCCTGCTCTGAGCCTCCTATGCAGCTGGGGGCAGACTCTCAGCGACACACACACACACACACACACACACGGGACGCCTGCTCCGAGCCTCTGCTGCCGAACTGTGGCTGTCAGTAGGACATCCACTGAGGGCTCCCGGACTGTGAGAGGGGCAGGCTGGGCTGAGGGAACCCCACCCCCCAGTGCATGAATTTCGTGCCCCGGGACTCTATTTAAATATAAAAACACATATAGATTAAAAGTAATTGAATTAAGCTTCAGCCTGTTTTGCTCAGTGGATAGAGCATTAGACTGTGGACTGAAGGGTCCCAGGTTCGATTCCAGTCAAGGGCATGTACCTCAGTTGCTGGCTTGATCCCCAGTCCCTATCAAAGCATGTGCAGGAGGCAACCAATGTGTCTCTCCCTTTCCCTTCACTCTCTCTAAAATTCAATGGAAAGATATCCTTGGGTGAAGATTAACATAAACAAAGTAAATGGATTAAGTAACATTAAAGAGATTATAAGAAAAATATATTCCAAATTTTGTTAGTTGTATAATGGGTATGTTTAAATTATTAACACCTAAGAAATTGGGTGAAGGGTACATATAATATGCTGTAGTATTTTATAGTTTTTTTACATGTATGAGATTATTTCAAATTAAAATATTAAAAAATTAAAAATTAATAAAATATTAATTGAAATGTTTCTGCATTACATGAAAAATCTCCTAATTGCTTCTAGCATAATTTATTAAATTGTGCTAAAATTTACAAGGGTTCAATTAAAAAATATCTTAATTTTAAATGATATAATAGAAAATATATAATAGTGCAGTTATAAGCACTTATCTGAAAATAAAAATTTAAAGAAGTGAATTTAAAGAAGGGATTAGCCAAAGAAAATATATGCACAACCCCTGGACACAGACAACAGTATGGTGATGGCCAGTGAGAAGTGGGGGGGGGGGGGGGGCAAGAGCTGGGTAGAGGAGGCAAAAGGGAGGAAATAGGGACATCCTATATGATAATAATAAAAGGCTAATATGCACATTGCCTGAACAGCAGAATGACCGGTTGCTATGATGCGCACTGGCCACCAGGGGGCAGACACTCAATGCAGGAGCTGCCCCCTGGTGGTCAGTGCACTTCCATATGGGGAGTGCTACTCAGCCAGAAGCTGGCTCATGGCTGGCCAGAGCAGTGGTGGTGGCAGGAGCCTCTCCCACCTACGTGGCAGCACTAAGAATGTCCAACTAATGGTTTAGACACGATCCCTTGGGGGTCTAAGCCATTAGTCGGACATCCCCCGAGGGCTCCCTGGCTGCCAGAAGGATGTCTGACTGCAAGCTTAGGCCTGATCCCCGGGAAATAGGCCTAAGTCTATAGGTGGACATTCCCCAAGGGGTCCTGGACTGTGAATGGGTGCAGACTGGGCTGAGGGACCCCACCCCCCCGAGTGCACAAATTTTTGTGCACCAGGCCTCTAGTCTAATATATAAAAAGCCAGTGTCTGTAATGACCAAAATGACCAAACGAACAGTCACCAGGAAGTGCATGGAGCACCTATCAGTCCCTTCCCTGCGGCTCACAGGCTCCTATTACACAAGGCTGGTGGCTGGTGAGTGGGGCAGCAAGTGGGCAAGGCAAGGTCATTATGCCTCCGGCCTGGAGAAAGAGGCAGGGCCTGATCCGCAGCTGCTGTGGAGGCTGTGGATCAGGCCTCTAGACAGCTGTCAGCAGGACCATTCTGAATTTCCCAGAGGAGCCAATGGCTGCCTAGGAGGCAGGGCTTTTGATGCTGACTGGCATAGAAAACAACCAATCAGAACCAAATCTGGGTGAACTGTGAGAAGCCAATGGCTGCCTAGGAGGTGGAGCTTTTGGCACTGACTGGCATAAAAACTGACCAATCAGAACCTAATCTGGGTGAGTTGCGAAGGCAGAAACTAAGGTGGGGGCTGAGGAGGGGTTTTAAAGGCAACAGCTGTTTGGTGTAAGGTGTAAGAAAGATTTTTTAATAACCAGTTTGGCAGTATAGTGCATATGGCTGGCTGTCAGTCCACATATAGAGGTTATGTATTTCTTTCTGCCAAAAGCATCTCCTCCTGCTGAAAAAGGCTCACCCCCTATTTAAGCAAACCTATCCTATATAATCTATCTATACTAATAAAAGGGTAATATGCGCATTAGACTGGGTCAACCGGCCATCTTCCAGTCGTCTGACTTCCTTCTGGACAAAGCCATGGTGGTGGGAGCTGAGGCAGAGGCAATTGGGGGCAAAATCAGGCCGGCAAGGGGTTAGGGGCGAGATCAGGCTGGCAGGGGGTTAGGGGCAATCAGGCCGGCAGGAGAAGGCAGTTGGGAGCAATCAGGCCGGCAGGTGAATGGTTATGAGCCAATGGTCCTGGATTGCGAGAGGGATGTCTGTGCAGGGATCAGGCCTAAACCAGCAGTCAGACTCCCTGAGGGGTCCCAGATTGGAGAGGTGCAGGCCAGGCCAAGGGACCCCACCGGTGCACGAATCCATGTACCGGGCGTCTACTTATAAATAATTTCATGGACTAACAGTTGGATGTGCTAGTTAATTATATTTTATTTGGTTATTTCTAAATAGCTAATGCTTTGGGAGATTTTCACACTACTCAAAAAGAGAAAAAAATAAATCTGAATTAGGCTATTGTGTAATATCAAAAATGTGGCTATTATGATGTTTCTTGGACAGTGACTTCAGTTTACTCTCTGTACTTAGAAATAGGACTTCCAGCCTAAGTTAAATTTATTTAACTGGTTGGTCATCATATGTGATCATGAGGATCCAAGAACAAGATAATTTTGTCCAAAAAGATATGCCAACATACTGAGATTATTTCACAAAAGGGAACTAAATAAATTCTATGGCTCATGAAATTGCTAGAGGAAATTTCTTTAATTATTGAGTCATAATGCACATGGAATTTTATAATTTATAAGTTCTGTCACATAATTGTCTCATTTAATTTTCACAATCCCATGAAATATACATTGTAATTATAGAGATGAAAAAAGCAGGATCAGAAAACAATAATCTTTTTAAGATTACACAGATAGTAACTGATGCCTGACTTGAATTGTGTCTTTTGACCAGACTAGATCTTCAACATTAACATAATGTGGCAGAGCCTCCAGAAGCAGCCACACTTTGCCAAACACAGTTAGCCCTAAAATATTTTACTTTTATTAGAAAGTCATTTCAAAACCATTCATTTATGCATCTATTCATTTATTCTTTTATTGAATATTTAATGAGCACCTATTATGTGTCAAGCACTTATATAGGCATAGAGGATATAGCAATGAATAAATGAGAAAAATTATCAATAAAAGCGAGAGATAAAAAGTACTTGAGTAATAAATAGAATTAGATTTGATAACTTTCAAGCCTCCTTTTCCATAGATAACTATTTCCACACTCACCAAAACTTATCAGAGTTTCCAATGAATTACATTAGATAAGCAGCAGTTTCAAGTCTTATCTTGCTCACCTTCTGCAGGCACTAAGTTACAGAGAACTAAATGAAAAAAGGAAGAATACATGTTAGGCTATCATAACTCACTGAAGCTTGATTGTATGGATAGAAGTGTATAACAGAATATTAACTCAATTTATGTATCTAAAACAACATTGTGAAATAAA
Organism: Myotis daubentonii; assembly: GCF_963259705.1. Taxonomy (NCBI): domain Eukaryota; kingdom Metazoa; phylum Chordata; class Mammalia; order Chiroptera; family Vespertilionidae; genus Myotis; species Myotis daubentonii. The sequence continues at coordinate 83,150,308 of NC_081840.1, read as the reverse complement.
AAGGAAATATTTTAATCGAAGGCTCTCCTCAGAATAACAATTACAAATACAATGTAATATCCATGTAAGCTCTGAAATAATAAAGTAGCAGTTATTCCCATTAGTATTATCAACATCTCGTAAAATGCACCTCTTGATATCTCTTGGGAAAAGTGAAAATCCCCTGATAGTGCCTGAGCAATGAAAAGTGTAGTCAACCCCAAAGGAATTAAGATAAGATGAGAAGAGGTTATAAGAATAGATCTCTTGAGCCTAACTGAGAAACTAAATTCATTTACTGAGCTGCAGTAAGCTTACAGGAATGAGCAAAGCAATCTGAAAAGCAGAATAAAAAAATCTGGAGATATAAAAGTCAAGATGACACAGGAATTCTCGGAGCTATGAAATAGATTTCCCACAGATTCTGTCATTAATGGGCACAATGGATTCTGTTTAATGAAAGCACTAGCTTGTTTGCAATGATGGTGTCAAAGCCACTTCTCTATAGGCTTATCACCAACAATGGGGCAAACAGTGAATCCGCTTATTAACAAAATACCTACACTGAGTTTTCACAAAGATACTCTCCTACACTGTGGATATGTAACCATTATGAAGTGAAAGTTAAGCATATTACAAAACCATGCAGCACCATATATGTAAAGTTTATAGCTTATGCGTACACATATCACATATGTATATATACACAGTATTATTTCTCTAATATCAGGAAAAGGACTTTTCTGTTTTCTTCAGGAATCTATCAAAGGCAAAGGCTGTTCAGTATTGGAAAGAGGACTGAGATTATAGAGTCAAATAACCCAGGAGTGTGATGGAGAGCTGGTGTAAGAATTTTCAAACTGAATATCCAACAGGTTATTCTCTGTCACCTAGGGGGAAAAAAGTAATCAAAGAGATTTGCATAGGAAATTTATAATATTATTCCTACTGGGGGAAAATCACCCTATTCTCAGCAATGATTTAGGAATATTCAAAATAGTAATATTCTGAGTTTGTCCATCAGGTAATGCTTAGAGAAGAGGTTACTGTCCAATAGCAACAGAATAGGTTGGAATCCCTTTAATTATATAAATCATACAAGCCCAGAAATTTTCTTTGAAATTTATTTTGCATAGGTTTCAAAAGACTGGGTTTCTATGTGGCCTAAGCATAAAGTAAAAAAAAGATCTCACATTGTACAATTCACATACCCTTTAAAAAATTGATATAAATCGATGTTTTGTGAACTAGACCACTGAGTTGTATTTTTAATACATAGGAATATTTTTACAAAGTGAATTGTCATACCGAGCTTTTCTTATGTGTAAATAAATGTTCATGGGATTTTAAAAATTTAATTTAGTATGCCAAATGTTTTGCTACATAATCTTCAGTCTTTTTCCAAACTGTATTATTTTTCTAGTTATATCTGACAAACTCATGCAATAATGTAGTGCCCACAGAACTTTAGTATCATGCATTAAATATAGAAAAAGACTCAATGGTTGCCTCTTAAACTCAAATGATAGGAAGAGCTTAATGAAAAGCACCTGTAACCATGATTTTGTTCATAATAATAATGATGATGATCTTTAATATTAGACTCATCTTGTTTCCAGCCTTTATAACATACTTCTAACAACTGAGTCAGTGGACCTTTTCCCCTTTTCATTATAGCTCTGCCAAGTTTTTAGAACCATTAGTCTCAAGGGATTTATGAAAAGTTTAGCAATGTGATATGTGGCTATAAGCCTTACATTATAATCATCGGCTTGGTCCTCAGGTATCTATTTGGCATCACAGTTCTCCAGTTCTGTGTTGCATTTGTTTTTACTTCAGTCTGAAAGCCAATCTGTGAGCTATGAATTGAGAACCCTGCCTTACCTACTTCTGGTCACCCCACCGCTGTCACATACTGAGTCAATATCTGAAGCCTACATGCATGCATATTTGAATACCTAAATACGATGTTTTCTTACATTGTCCATGACTCCATATCAAACTCTCCCTTCAGGTTCTTTTGGAGATTCTCTCAGGCCAGATACTTACCTCTTATAATAATACACCCAGAACACTATGTTCTGCCTGATTGGGCAGATGATCTTGAATTATGAGTAAGTTTGTTAGCTCAGAGCTTGAAGTCCCTGGGGAGGGGAGTGAGATTAATTTCAGATGTTTGTGCCAGATAATCTGTCCTTTTCAACTATCAGCAAGGTGTTACAACTGGTTTTCTATCCTAAAATAACTCCTTCAATCCCAAAATAACTTGGGCCTGGATTAAGATTACCAGTTGCCTAGCCAGATTTCTGCCATGATTCTCGAATCTCCTACCTAGAAATTAAAGCGGTCCATTTAATTTCTGATTATAAAATTTGGCAAAGCCAATTGTTTGCTAACCAGCATGGCAAATCAGACTCTGAAACATCTGCCCCTGAAATAGATGTCAGTTTGCAGCAACTGTGCTATTATGTGGAGATTTTCACAGTCCTCACTTTCCTGGATCTTAGGTGAATCTCACTTTATTCCTCTCAAGTTATCTCAGGAGTTCTCTCCAGGATCTGTTATCTACCCTGAGGTCCTAGGTTCTCCACTTTGTAAAGCAGGCATTGGTTAAGTCCTCCATAAATGCAGCCACTCATCCCCTCCACTGTCATACTGACCAGATTGTGCAATGTCCCACAAATAATCCATCATTGTCCAGAAATGCCCAGCTAACATCAGAGCTGGAAGGCTTTTGCTCATTTCACAATTCATAGCTGTAAAGCTATCAATGTACGCGCAGATCTCTACGTTAATCCTGAATATTTATTTCCTGCTGCTTTGCATGTGGGAGTGGTGTGTGCAGCGGAGGTGTAGTTGTAAGGAAGAAGGGGGTGCTATATTTCCTCCTTCCCACTTCCTCGCTTTCCTCATTATGGGCTGTCTTAGTATTGCCCCCAGCCATTGGGATGAGGAACCTGGAAAAAGATCATGTCTAACACTGGAATAGTTGTTTCATTGAAGTGGACCAGAGGGGAATTTTCCATGAAGATCTTGTTTTTGTACCTAAGAAGTACAGGAGCATAATTACTGAAACAAGGAAAGGAAGGCACAGACAGCAACTCCATGCATCTCTTAAATTTGCAGTGCTTGAATATCCTTTTAGCTTTATGCTATCACTCACCAAATTATTTGCCAGCTGATGGGAAGAAAAGAATTTCTGTGGGCTCAAAGGACCTCAATATCAAAATAAAACATAGAGAATCAAGATCATTAAGTAAAGTTATGAGCACATTTTAAAATATTATTCTAGAGGCCCGGTGCCTCTAGAAATTCATGCACAGGGAAGGGTCCCTCAGCCCGGCCTGCACCCTCTCGCAATCTGGGACATGCCTCTCACAACCCGGGACCACTAGCTCCTAACTGCTCGCCTGCTTGCCTGATTGCCCCTAACCCCTCTCCCTGCCTGCCTGATCACCCCTAACTGATCACCTGCCTGCCTGATTGTCCCTAACCACCTCTGCCTTGGCCCCTGCCACCACAGCTTCATCAGGAAGGACGTGCAGAATCCAGAATGACGTCTGGAAGGTTGTTCAGCTGTCTGGTCTAATTAGCATATTACGCTTTTATTATTATAGATGGTAACACCAAAACATTAAGACTGAATATATTTGTAGTTATTAATTAAATCTAGGAAACTATTTCTTAAAGGATAAGCTATTTTTCATTGCCTTAAATATTAAAAATAATAATGAGGCAAGGACAATAGATTGACCCTGACATGACTGAGGCAAAAGGCTAGAGATTTTGTTGGGTCCTACACACAGGGAGACCTAATAGATTTTCAACCTTGTGTATCTTTCCAGTAGCCAAAACAATAGAATTTGGAATTGGGCACAGATAGGTGGCTATACCTAGCAACTCTTGATTAATTTGGTGAGGTTGGTGAACTAGACCCTAACACCGTTGAGTAATCTGGGCACATTGCAGGTATCTACTAGTAGTTATGCCAGGTTTATAATATGCTTATTTCCAACAGTAACAGCTTTTGAAAACAGATAGGATTTAGCAATTATGTTCATGAAAGTTGACTATTATATTAATGAAAGCCACTGTAAGTTGTATTCTGTGCTATCTTTAGAAATCTTTAAGAAAAAAGGTCCTAAATAAATCCTGAATAAGACTAATCACCTTCATCTTAACATTTAACCATAAAATATTCTTTTTAATAATCTAAGAAGTCATTTCAAGTATTGGTTATTTTAGTAGTTGTTACACGCTGGCATCTGGTGAAACAGCAGCCCCAAACAGACAGATGTTTTGATTTTCCCATCAGGGGATAATGGTCTTAATATACACCTCATGGCTGCTGGGCATGAGCAAGTGCATCCTGGGCTGGAATCTTGCATGTCCATCTGCTGGGCTGGCTGGTTGCCTGCTCAGGAGTTGGTCAAATCTTTGCCATGTGGCATAGGTTTGAACTTTGAGAGCATTTATACGATAGCCTGAATTGGAATAAAAATTAACATCACCTAAATAGACCTTTTTTCGTCCAGTGGTGTCATATGATTTTTTTGTCTCTACTCTTAGGGTCTATGCTTATGTTGTTCTTTATTCTTTTCTTTTCATTCAAAAACACAATCAAGCAAATTTTTGGAGTTAGTATCTTTAAATATATTGATAGAAAACAAGAATAGGTAACCTATTTGGAGATACTGCTTTCGCTAATGAAGATATTCACAGAAATTACGTTTATGAAATTGACCAGCAAGCACACAGAGTAATAACTCCTTGGTCCAGATGTCATTAATTTAACATTACCCAAAACCTCTAATATGCTAAATTAACAGGAAACAACACATATGAGTAGCCAAGAAAGACTTTATTGCAAAGCTCATGAATTTGGCTCATAGTTTATACATTATGAAAATACCATAAAACTTTCATTATGAGTCTAATTATTTAAGGCACAGTTTGAAGAGGCTTGATTTCTGGTTTTTATTCCAAAATAGAAACCCAGATGGGGCTAAGACAGAAGAAAGGCTATTGGTTCTTTTGTGATTAGCAGAGACTGTGGCAAAGATGTCAATAGCCACTGGAGGCAGATGGAACAGCAGAGTGAGTGAGAGTCCCATTAGAACTCTCCAGTGTTGCTGCTGGCTGGTGGTTTAAACAGCTGTATTATTCTTCTGCCGATCGAATGGACATACATGATAGCCTTTCTTCTCTTGTATGGGAGTACTACATTTTGAAAATGATTACAAAGTATAAATGGGAAAGAAAAAAACATTTGGGACTCAAGAATCAAGGCCTTATTCTTGCAATGGCAGTATAAATTGTAGCTGTGATATTTTAAAGGTAAACTATGGTATAATACAGCCTTAGTTATTCAGAATTCTTGGTGGATAAAATATTATTTCATTTCAATGTCATTTTCTTGTGAATTGACAGCTTTCTAGTAAAACACACTCATGCTTTGAATGTTCCAAAATTTTATTAGTCTATTTTTGACCCTAATAAGAGTAATGTGAAGACAATAAAAACATTGCTAATCTTGGAAGATATCATAGTGCCTTCAGTAGTATTCTGTAGATGGGCAAGGTATATGTGATGCTATTAGTCTGAACTAAGCCTTATGTGGTTCACATTATTGCTGGATTATAAATGTATTTTAAAATCTTTATCTTTCTTTGAAAATTTTACAAATATAATTTGAAGTTCTATTTAGTTATATTATGATTAACTGAGGTGTCACGGGGGTGGTGGGTGCAGGTGGAAGAGAGTATAGGAGGGATAAATGGCGATAGAAAAAAATGAAATAAATAACAAAAGAAAAAAGAAAGAAAACACATTAACCCACAAAAAATGTTTTTAAAGTCTCAAATTTACAGACCAAAATAATTTTCTTAAGTTTTAAAAGAATTCTTAAAATACCACAGTAATTCAATTCTCCTTGAATAATCTTACATAAGTGTAATGCCCCAATTAAAAAATCATCAATTGGGTAGGCTTTGAGAGGCTATATAAGATTCAGTCTAATAAAAACTCCAATTTTAATGTAATTTAGATTGAATTGTTGTAAAAATGCATTTTTGAAAGAACTTTCTATTCAGGCAAGATTATCAGGCATTTTAATAATGATAGTGTATTTTATGTTTAACAAGATATTTTACAATTTCTTGTGACATTTGCTGGGAAAATTGTAAGGTTAGTAAAACTGAGTATTACAAAGATTTTAAAAAAATTTGCCTGCAAGTAACTTAGACACTTTTCTGTATAGGAAATGAATTTAATGCTGAAATAAAAGTACATTCTGTAATATGCATGGAATGGATATTTTAGTGCTGGATGCGCAATTAGATCTTTTTAAAATTTAATGGAAATTTTTCAACAGAAAATGCAACACTCTTTCTTAAAGGCAAATACATCCTCTAAGTTCATGGAACAAATTGCATAAGGAGAAAAAATTTGAACTTGAATTATTTTATATTCCACTTTCCTTTCTATTTGTTGAAGCAAATCTATCTTAGAATATTGTACTTCCTTTTTAAGCAATAAATTCCCAATCTCTACTGTGTCAATAATTTTGATTTCTATTATGAGTACATCTCTTCTACGAATTGTGAATTATGACTCTGTCCATTGTCTGGTCCTCAGTAGACATGTAAAAATCTATATTCATTGTTCTTTCTAAAAATAATTTAGTATTTAAAACTCCACATTACTGTGTGACCCTTCAACATTTTCTTCACTCAGCTAAAAATTCCAGTACCAGTCACTATTATTTTTCATGAATGTGATTTTTGTCCTTTCACTGGTTTTTCTATACTATAATTCTTTCTCAAGTCTCAGTTGTCAAGTTCAGAAATGGATGCAGGTTTTTTCTGCTGATAAAAGGTCATGTTATTATTTGCTCTGACTCCAAGATATAATTTTGCTGTGTATGTAGGCAGTAAGCTTGAAATTTGTATACATAACTTTTCTTCAGACAAATGGTTGGCCATGGGGAAGGAGAGGGTCATAATGTAAATTTCACTGTTGGAAGGGTTTCTTCAGGGACATAGAACATGGTACATGAATGAATGTACTTTCTTAAATTTAAATAAATATTTAAAACTAATGTTTTCCAAGACAATTTTTGAATAAAATTATAAATAAAGAATAAAGCTCAGAAGAAAGATCGAAGGTTTTTCAGGGAACATCAAGTACTTTTTTGTTGTGGAGGGTAGGATGTGATAAATCTCTTTCACTAATTTAATGAGTAACTAATGATTACAAAAGATTAACATTCTTTGCTTAAGACATATGCCAGCAATGATACATTCATGATGAAATAAAATTTCTTATGTTTGAATCTTTGATTTAGTTTTGTTTGAATGGCAGGTTAATAAGCATTATTTATAGTCCTCTAACATTCATTAAATAAATGTTAATATATCATAAATTATCCTATCTAATAATAGAGAAACATGGTAATTAGCCGTACTTCGGCTACCCTTCCCATTGGCTAATCAGGGTGATATGCAAATTAACTGCCAACCAAGATGGCGGCCAGCAGCCAGGCAGCTTGAAGCGAACGTGAAGCTTGCTTGCTTCAGTGACAGAGAAAGCTAACGTTCCCCGCCTGACTTACCGGCCTCTGAGCTTGCAGTTTAAGAAACATTGTTAAAATATAGAAGCTAAACAAAACCCCAGAAACCTGCTTTCAGCCAGCTGGGCTTCAGCCAGCAGGACCGCAACATTGTTTCAATTATAGAACAAATGCAGATCCCTGCTTTCAGCCAGCCGGGATCTCAGAGCTGGAGTGAGCAGGACCGCAACAGTGTTACAATTATAGAACCCAAACAAACCAGATACCTGCTTTCAGCAGCTGAGGCCTCAGAGCTGGAGCCAAGCCTCAGAGCTAAAGCTGTCCCAGAATAAAAAAAAGGAAAAAGAGGACAGGTTGGAAGCTTCAGTCACCTGCCAGCCTGAAAATAGCCCTCAGCCCCTCATCCAGACTGGCCAGGCACCCCAGTGGGGACCCCTACCCTGAAGAGGGTGTGACCAGCTACAAACAGCCATCATCCCCTCATCAAGGCTGGCCAGGCACCCCAGTGGGGACCCCCACCCTGAAGGGTGTGTGACCAGCTGCAAACAGCCATCATCCTCTCATCCAAGCTGGCCAGGTACCCCAGTGGGGACCCCACCCTGATCCAGGACACCCTTCAGGACAAACCAGCCGGCCCCAACCCATGCACCAGGCCTCTATCCTATATATTAAAAGGGTAATAAGCCTCCCAGCACCGGGATCAGTGGAGCCGCGAGGCCTCCCGGCACTGGGATCAGCGTGACACGGGGGCAGCGACCAAACCCCCTGATCGCCCTGTGGCTCCGTGTGTGACAGGGGGAGGGGCCACAACCTCCCTATCCGCACTGCTCTGATCGTGACAGGGGAAGGCGCCCCAACCCCCTGATCAGTCCTGCTCTGTGCCTGATAGGGGGGAGCTCCCTAACCCCCTGATCGGCGTACGGCTCTGTGTGTGACAGGGTGTGGTGCCCCAACTGCCCCCCATGGGCCCTGCTCTGTGTGTGACGGGGTAGAGCCATAACCTCCCCATCGGCCCTGCCCTGAGTGTGACAGTGGCGGTGCCCCAACCCCCTGATCGGCCCTGCTCTGTGTGTGACAGGGTGTGGTGCCCCAACTCTCCTATCGGCCCTACTCTGTGAGTGACAGGGGGGAGCTCCCCAACCCCCTGATCGGCCCTGCCCTCAGTGTGACAGTGGCGGTGCCCCAACCCCCTGATCGGCCCTGCTCTGTGTGTGACAGGGTGCGGTGCCCCAACTCCCCTATCGGCCCTACTCTGTGAGTGACAGGGGGGAGCTCCCCAACCCCCTGATCGGCCCTGTTCTGTGTGTAACAGGGGGGAGCTCCCCAACCCCCTTATTGGCCCTGCCTTGTGCATGACAGGGGGTGGCGCTGCAACCTCCTTATCGACCTTGCCTTGAGTGTGACAGGGGTCGGTGACCCAACCCCCCAATAGGCCCTACCCTGAGCGTGACTAGGGGTGGCATCACAACCTCCTGATCCACCTTGCTCTGTGCATGACAGGGGGTGGCGCCCCAACTCCCCAATCGGCCCTGCTCTGAGCCCGACCAGGGGCTGCACCTAGGGATTGGGCCTGCCCTCTGCCACCCGGGAGCAGGCCTAAGCAGCAGGTCATTATCTCCTGAGGGCACAGGCCGGGCTCAGTGACCCCTTCTCCCCCCTGAGTGCACACATTTTGTGCACCGGGCCTCTAGTATATATATATATATATATATATATATATATATATATATATATATATATATATATACACACACACACTAGAGGCCCAGTGCACAAAACTTGTGCAGTCGTGGGGGGGGGGGTCCCCTCAGCCTGGTCTGCACCCTCTCACAGTCTGGGAGCCCTCAGGGGATGTCCAACTGACAACTTAGGCCCATGGGCAACAGGCCTAAGCTGGCAGTCGAACATCCTTAGCACTGCTGCGGAGGCAGGAGAGGTCCCTACCACTGCTTCTGCACTCACCAGCTGTGTGTCCGGTCTGTCTGAGCAGTGCTCCCCTGTGGGAGTGCACTGACCACCAGGGGGAAGCTCCTGCATTGGGCATCTGCTCCCTGGTGGTTAGTGCACATCATAGCAACCAGTCATTCCATTATTTGGTCGATTTGCATATTAGCCTCTTATTATATAGGATTTATACACACACACACACACACACACACACATATTTTAATCTTAGAGATACTTTGAATCTTTACCTCAGTTTTCATCTCTTATTCGCATCCCAGAAGGCTCCCAGTCTACATTTCAGTCCAGCTCCAGAAAAACCTATATAAATTTATAGTACACCTATTAATCTTATTTTCCTGTCTAATTTTATAAGTCACTCCCCTTCTATTTTCTTCAACTGTCTCATTTATTAACTTAATTGTAGTGAATATAATTTTTAAATATACCAAATGAACATCTGGTTTCAATTTTGGGGAGATGTTTGTAGTAGTAAAACTGATGGGCCTATGATAATTCTGTTCTATTTCTACACAAATAAAGAATATCAGAAATTATGAATATGTAGATAAGTATAAAATAATTTTCCCTAAATAAGCCAAAACCGGTTTGGCTCAGTGGATAGAGCGTCAGCCTGCGGACTGAAAGGTCCCAGGTTCGACTCCGGTCGGGGGCATGTGCCTGGGTTGCGGGCACATCCCCAGGGGGAGATGTGCAGGAGGCGGCTGATCGATGTTTCTCTCTCATCGATGTTTCTAACTCTCTATCTCTCTCCCTTCCTCTCTGTAAAAAATCAATAAAATATAATAAAAAAATAATTTTCCATAAATAAGAATCATTTAAAAATTAAGTAAAATTAATTTTTAAATTAATTAAAATTAATGAACACTTCAAACAAAAACAATAATAATGTGGTGTATAACATATAATGAAGTAAAAATAAAATGTGACAATAGCACATAATGTAAGTTAGGGAAATGAGAGTTTATTGTCATATTATTTTTATACACACGAGGAGGCAAATATTACTTGAAAGTAGTGATAAGTTAAAAATGAATGCTATAAAATCTAAAATAAACACTAAAAACCACAAACTAAATGTAAGAGGTTGCTAATTTTCTCAAAAAAACCCCTAAGAATTAACAATATATTGCTGATAAAAAGCTTAATGTACTATAAATGCAGAAATAAAAATAAAATAAAGTAATATAATGGAGCTATCCCATTATAATATTGATCAGAAGAAAATCGAGGTGGTTTCATTAATATCAAAATAAATGTATGAGCAAAAAATATTGCCAGGAATAAATAATAAAGTGGTCAAATTCTTCAAGAAGACATAAGAATTCAAAAGGATATGCACCTAATAACAGAACATCAAATAAATAAAGCAAAAGTTGATAAAACTGCAAAGAGAAACATCCTAAATTGCAATTATTATCATGTAATTCATTATATAAATAGACTGAAAAACAAACAGAAGCAAAACATAAAAAGCACTTGGAAAAAGCACTTCAGAAAAAGCACTTGGTAAAACCAATATCTATTCCTATATCTCTCAGCAAATTTAGAATAGAATGGATTTTTCTTAATTGAAGCAAGAACATCTTTAAAAAAAATTACAGCTAATATCATACTTAATGCTAAAATACTGAATGTTTTAAACTTATAATTAAGAATATGAGTAGGATAATTGTTCTATTAAGTTTTATTCAACATTGAACTGGAGGTTCTAGCCCGTGTAATAGGGTAAAGAAAATGTTTTTAAAAATATCCAATTTTGAAAGAACTAAATCTCTACTTTTAGAATACCTGATAATCTAGATAGACAATTCTACAGAATCTACAAAGAATAGCTACTAGAAGAAATAACTTTAGCAGGGTTTCAAGATATAAAATCAAGGCAGAAAAATCCATTTTTTTCTGCATATACTGGGAAACAAATATTCAAAAATAGAAATGAAAATTAGCATTTACAACAGAATCAGAAATATAAAATACTTTGGGATAAGTTGGAGGGAAGATGTTCACAATATGTACTGTAAACACTGCAAAATAATCTTATGAGCAGTTGGGGAAGACCAAAATAAATGGGAAAATATATATGTAGTATATTAAAAAACAAAATTCAATTAACATTTAAACAGCTTATTGGTTTTAAGCAATAATTTGTAAATTGTGCAGCATCCAATCTAGCAGATAGAAAGGAGATTTGAAGAGCAGTATAAAATGAAATACAGGCATAAGGGTGTGGGGACAAGGAAGTTATACGAGGCAAAAGAAGCAGATTGGTTGTTGCAAGATCACTTTCCTTAGGGTTGGTGGGGGCTTAACAGGCAAATTACCTCACTAATAATGATCAGATGATTCCAGATTGACTGATTTCTGGGAGCGCTGAAATTGTAAAGAAGTGTTGGTTTGGTGATGGGGGGTGGGGGGGGAGACAGCATTAGCAGCTTCATTTTGGGCCTGTTTTCATGATTTTAACAAATGCACCAGATGGCTCAATATTATTGAGATGCCATTTCTCCTTAAATTGATCTTTGAATTCAACTCAATAAAAATAATAGAAGCTTTTTTTGGTAGAAATTGACAAGTTGGTAATAAAATTTATGTAAAAATGAAAATAATCTAGAATAGCCAAAACCGGTTTTCTAACATAAGGATAAAGCTGAAGGACTGTTTTAAGTGCTTTTTATAAAGATTCAGTAATCAAGTCATTGTGTTATTAGAATAGACAGACAAAATTTTCAAAACTAAACAAAATAGATTATCCAGACATAGACCCACCCTTATATAAATACTAGATTTTGTTAAACAAAAATGTTTAAAGGCAATTCAATAGAATGAAAGATGTTGAAACAATTGGACACCCATATGCGAAACAATAAACCTTGACATATAACTCACAATTTATATTAAAAAGTTAACTCAAGATACATCAGAGAAGTAAAATGTAAAACTGTAGAATTCAAGGAGACAACATCTGAGAAAAAAATAATAATCTTAAGTTGGTCAAATATTTGTTAGATGTTATTAAAACAAAAATGTTCACTCTGTAAAAATCAATATTAAAAGAATATACAAACAAACCAAAAAGTGGGGGAAAATGTTTACAAATAATGCATCTCTTAAAGGACTTATATCCAGAACATACAAAGAAATTTCAAAATTTAGTAATAACAAAGCAAAGAACTCAAGAAAATAAATGAGCAAAAGATTTGAATAGCTCCTTCCACAAAGAAGATATACACTGATGATAAGAATGTAAAATGGCAAAACTACATTGAAAATAATTAGCTATTTCTGAAAAAGTTAAACATATACCAACCATAGAATTCAGCCATTTTCTCTCTTGGGTATTTACCTAAGGAAATTAAAGCATACATTCATACAAATACTTGTACACAGATATCAAAGCAGCTCTATTTCTAATATCCAAAAACTGGAAACAACCCAGATAACCATCAACAGGTGAATGGACATACAAACTGTGATATAGAAGTACAGCAAAATAATATGCAGAAAAATACAAGTAAACTACTGAAACATGTAACAATATATATGAGTCTAAAAATAATGATGGTAAGTAAAAAGAGCCAGAGTCCCTCCTAAATATTACATTGTGAATTATTGCTTTTATAGAAAATTCAAAAAAATTCAAAGCTCTCTATAGTGAAAGAAAAGAATGCAGTTCAATGGTTGCTTAAAAACAGGGTGGAGACTGGATGAGCTGGGAAGATAATAGGACTACCAGGAGAGGTGAGGGAACTTTCAGGGATGAGGACATGCTAATTATTGTCACTGTGGTGAGAGTTTCGTGGATGTATATATATTTCAAACTTAACAAATTATACATTTTAAATATGTGCAGTTTAATATATATCAAATAAACTGCAATAAAGCAGTTAAAAAAACAACAGGGAAGTCTAATATTTATTTTCAAATATTAAAACTTTTTTTCTGAAGCTTCAGTTTTTAAAAAATATTCTAATGCATGCATGAGACAGTAAAGTAAAATATGACAGTTCAGACAAAACTGAAATACAGTGACCATATTTTAATGGTTACATAATTGTCTAGCCTTAAAAAGTAAATTAGAACATTATCTCATTTTATTCAAAAGCAATTTCAAATAGATTTAAGGTTAAATATAAATAACTAAGTTGAGAAACATTTAGAAAAAAACTGAGATTAATACTCTCTTGAAAAAATGGATGAATATTTATATAAGCTCAGTTAGAAAGAAAACATTTATATGACACCAAAGGCAGAAGTAAGTGATTAATATCTGTGGATACATAAAAAATGGGAATTCATAAATGTATTATGAGCAAAAACATAATAAGCTTTATTAAAAGGCTAAAAGTAAATGAAGGAAATCATTTGCAAGTACATGTCAGGCATCTACAGCCTCAGAATGTAAAGAGATCTAACACTTCAACAAGCAATTAAAAACCAAATCTCTCTTTGGAAAGCGGGCAAAGAATAGAGATACACAATTTAGAGAAGATTAAAAACAAGTAGAGATGACTGACAAGCATGTGAAAAGGACGTGTTCCAAAATGTTGGCAAGCCCAATATCCTAGGATTCTAGTAGAGTATTTGCCTTAGATCTTATGACTGAATCCTGATGGCTAGTGCAGTAATCTCTGAGCCAGGGCTGGATGCGGGGGGTGAGGGGGGGGCATCAGAGTCTTAGGCTATTCCAATGGGGGTGGACACTTCTTTTTGTTTTCAAAGTCTGAAAAAGTTTCTATGCCAGTTGTCAAATTACCGGTAAATGTGGCTAGTTTACGTTTTGATGTGGACATATCTTTGCCCTCCTGGGAAGATTTCTGATACCTAACTCCATCAGTGATATCTGTCTCAACCTAAGTCACTCCCTGAATTGAACTTTTTCTTCCTTCAACATTTTAAATAACAGGATATGATATATTTATCAGTGACCAAGTAAACTGTGTGCCTCAGTGGGGTCACCCCCCAAAAAATATGTTTGCTATAGATTTAGCATATAGTTTCATCTTTCTTTAAAATCATCCATCGTAGGCTGGTGTTCATTATTCCTCACTCATCATTCCCCTAGAAAAATGTTCCCTCTTTGCTTCTGAAAGCTGAAATTGCATAGATCCTCCTGTTGTTTGTAGATTAGCTGTAATTTATTCAGAGCCCAAAGGGTAACATAAGCGGATTAGCCCGAGAAGAGCAGGAGCAGGAGTAGGACAGCCCTTCAGGCTTTGTTATGTTACAGCCGTGCAGATGAAACCAAAATTAGGCCAAAGTGTCACCTCTTTTTGAGATTAACAGCATAGCAAGTTTCCAACTTATTTTTTTCTCACTATCTTATTTCATATGATTTCCTAAAACTCAAATCATTCTAAAACATAACTCCCAGCTAAATTGAAAGCCAACTATTTTCTATTAACATTATTTTTCTAAACGTTTCATTTAAACATACTTCTTGACATGGTGACTATTCTAGTAAAATGTTGACCAGAATTAAGCGTTATACACCTAACAACAGTAACGGCAATTTATTACTTATTAAAAGCACCAATATTCAAAAATATGCTGACAGAGATTTGCTGTTTCAATGTCCCCACTGACTATAATCTCTAGTCCAGAATAGACATTTTGTAAAAATGTGTTCAATGACTGATTTCCACCAACTATACTATAAAAGTACTGCATTTCCGATTCTATTCACAATTTTACTTATCATGTACAAATTTGGTCACAGTTGTTCATTTTTTTATCACTTCAACTAATTTGGTATAATTGTATATGTTGTACTAATTGAAGGTAGATAAAATTACCACCTACCTTTGAGTAAATAAAATAAATTTTAAAGCTATTAGAAACTGGTACCTAATTCATGCATAGCATAAGTCAGTCATTAATATATCACACATCAATTTATATAACTCTGTGCAAATTCTGAATGGAAGCTGCTTCTGCTTAAACCTTTAGAGATTTATATTTCAATAGAAGAAACATAATCTCATGTTATTAAAATAAGAAAGTGCCAGCATAAAACTTATAGAATGAGTGAAATAAAAACCAACAGAAACAAGAGTGGAATATTCTTCAGAAACACTATGCCTTCAATGCCTTCTACCACAGAAGCCATTTATTGCATAGAAAACACAAAAATTTATCTGGATTTAAAAGTAACTTGTGCTTTTCACTTGCATCAATGAAAGATTAAGAAATGTGATCCAGACACAGAACCTAGACACAGAACCTACACAGAACCTAGAGACAGAAGAACTTCGCTGGAGAGAACATGGCAAAAGATCCTGGACAGAAACTGGCCTCAGAACCTAGAGACAGAACCTAGCGAGAGAACCTGGCTACTGAACCTGGATAGAACATTGCAAGAGAAACTGACTAGAACCTGGTGACTGAACCTGGCTGGAGAACCTGGACAGAACCTGGCTGGAGATCCTAACCAGAACTTCACTGGAGATCCAGACCAGAACTTGGCTGGAGATCCTGGCTAGGCTGCTGATCAACTGAACGCTGTCTCCGTGTCATTCCTTCTTCGCCGACTCTGTCCACACCTTTGGGGACTCCTGGACCTGCTGGGGTTGGACCCCAGCAGTTGCCCATTTTTTGATTGGGCTGTTTATCTTCCTTTTGTTAAGTTGCATGAGTTCCCTGTAAATGTTGGAGATTAAACCTTTATCAGAGATATCATTCGCAAGTATGTTCTCCCATGCAGTGGGCTTTTTTGTTGTTTTGTTGAGAAGAAGCTGTGCAGGGGCTTTTTATTTTGATGTGGTCCTGTTTGTTTATGTTCGCTTTAGTTTCCATTGCCCTAGAAACTATGTCCGTAAAGAAATTCCTTCAGCATATGAGATTTTGCTACCTGTGAATTCCTCTAAGATTTTTATGGTTTCCCGTCTTACATTTAAGTCCTTTATCCATTTTGAGTTTATTTTTGTGTATGGTGTGAGTTGGTGGTCTGGTTTCATTTTTTTTGCATGTGTCTGACCAATTTTCCCAACAGCATTTACTGAAGAGACTGTCTTGACTCCATTGTATCTTCTTGTCTCCTTTGTCAAATATTGGTTGAGCATAGTGGTTCGGGCCGATTTCTGGGTTCTCTATTCTATTGCATTGGTCTATGTGTCTGTTCTTGTGCCAGTACCGGGCAGTTTTGAGAACAGTGGCTTTGTGCTGCAGTTGATATCTGATATTGAGATCCCTCCTGCTTTGTTCTTCTTTCTCAGGATCGCAGCAGCTATTCGGGGTTTGTTTTTGGTGTTTTTTTTTTTTTATTCCAGATGAATTTTTGGAGAGTTCTTTCTAGATCTGTGAAATATGCCATTGGTGATTTAATGGGGATTGCATTGAATCTATAGATTGCTTTGGGTAGTATAAAGAAAAGAAAAAAAGAAAGAAATGTGATCCAATCCTCGTGATAATGATAACTAGAAATAGATTATAATGTGATCACCTTTGGGTGCTCATAAGTCAACAAATTCCAAAAGAAAATTCAGAGTAGTGATTCTGCCTTCTATGTGACTGAGAAGCTGGGAAGTAGAGCCAAGGGAAACAAAAAGAGGATATCAACATCCTTGCCAGCACTTGTCGTTTATTGATTTGTTAATGATAGCCATTCTGACAGGTGTGAGATGGTACTGCATTGTCATTTTTATTTGCATCTCTTGGAAGATTAGTGACTTTGAGCATCTATACCAGTGATTCTCAACCTTCTGGCCCTTTAAATACAGTTCCTCATGTTGTGACCCAACCATAAAATTATTTGGTTGCTACTTCATAACTGTAATGTTGCTACTGTTATGAATCGTCATGTAAAGATCTGATATGCAGGACGGTCTTAGGCGACCCCTGTGAAAGGGTCGTTCCACCGCCAAAGGGGTCATGACAAACAGGTTGAGAACTGCTGATCCTATCTAATAATAGACAAACATGGTAATTAACCATACCTCCGACACGCTTCCCATTGGATAATCAGGGCGATATGCAAATTAACTGCCAACCAAGATGGCGGTTAATTTGCATACATAGGTGCTATCATGGGAGGCGAAAGGGATTGGAAGCCCAGGCGGCAGGCAAGAGCTGGGGGGCAGGCAAAGGCGGCCCTGCCAGCTGCCTTTGCCCGCCCCCCAGCAGGTGATCGCCATTGGAAAGCCTGGTGGCAGGCGAGGCAACAACCCCAGGCTGGGGATGCCGGCTGGCCTGCTTCCTCATGATCGCCATGGCACCCCGGCACCTCAGCACCTGAGATGCAAAGGTCGGGGATGAAATGGCTTTTCCCAACCACATCTGCAAATATCCTGGGGAAGGCATCACTGGAGAGTTCACAATAACTCTCTTACTTGGCAAGGAAGAAAACAGTTGGCAATGGAAACAATCCCTTACATCAAAGTTAAGGTCCCTCTGAGTAAAAAAAAATTTTCCAAAGTAAAGGAGGGAGCAGGCAAAAATAATAGGTTCTCATGACTTCCACTGTAGTTTGAGCATATGACAGAGTCAAAACGAACATACAAAATAAAACAGACAGTGGACCAAACCAGTTTGGCTCAATGGATAGAGCGTCAGCCTGCAGACTGAAGGGTCCCAGGTTCGATTCCGGCACATCCCCAGTAAGGCAGTAGGCAGCTGGTCGATGTGCAGTAGGCAGCTGGTCGATGTTTCTCTCTCATCAATGTTTCTAACTCTCTATCCCTCTCCCTTCCTCTCTGTAAAGTATCAATAAAATATATTAAAAAATAAAAATAAAAAAAATAAGATGTGGACATTCAAATGACCGAAATCAACTGTCACTCTTTGTCCCAATAACAGCAATGCTTATGTGATAATATAGTTTAACAAACAAACAAAACAAGTCACATGATAAGAGAGGTTCAGCTTCTAAAGTAAATTGAATATGTTCTTCAAAAATTCTCATGTCCTCCCCTCTGACTATAATTCTTAATTTTCCAATCAGAAAATTACCCCAGGTGATCCAGTAACATGTAGAACTCCAGTAACCTAACTTATTTAAAAACAAACAAACATCCCAACCATTTTTAAAATATTTAAATTGATATTTTGGGGTTAAAATTATAGAAGATATTTAGATCCAAATATATTTTCTGAATAGAAAATATTTCAGTTTTTGATTAAAAAAAATAAACATAAAAAATATATGTGACACATTTTCCCAAGGAACTCTGAATTAGTACCTTTCCCTCTAACTTTCTTCAAATTAAGGGAATCTATGGAGTTCCCTATACTGCACAAGTTTTAATGAAAGAAAATAAGGCTTTCTAAGAGCATCAAATACATGTTTTCTTATTTACAAACATATATACTCCTCTCTCTCTCTCTCTCTCTCTCTCTCTCTCTCTCTCTCTCCCTCTCTCTCTCTCAAATATATTCTTACTGATTCAGAGAGGAAAGAAGAGGGAGAGAGATAGAAACATCAATGATGAGAGAGAATCATTGATCAGCTGCCTCCTACACGCCCTGTACTGGGGATCAAGCCCACAACCCAGGAATGTGGCCTTACCTGGAATCAAACTGTGACTTCCTGGTTCATAGGTCGATGCTAAACCACTGAGTCACACTGGCCGGGCTCAATTCTTATTTATAAATTCATTCCAAGGACATATACAGCTTGAAAAGTTTTGGAAGTAGTTTCCAAAAAAAAAACTAGCTTTTAAGTGACAAGAAAACAGTTATAGAAGAAAGTTTAAATTAAAAGAAAAAAATTGTTTTAATTTATTCAAGAGTGGGAACATCCTCCATGAAAATGTGTACCTTGACTGTGTGTGGATGGCTGGGTGGCCTTATCACACCTTAGGAATTCAAATGCTTTTTACAATGAAAAGAAAGAGAGTTTCATTTCATTTCTCTCCCAGGATAGATGTCTGTCAATAGAAGGTGGACATCAATAAAAGGAGGGGCTTGCACAATCAATCCAGAAAGTCAGCAATCTATGAATAATCCAGAGCCGAGTATTTATCTCCTCTGCCACACACCCTCCCTCCCAGCCAGTGAGCAAGATAATTACTCTCAAGTCAAGCTAAGTGCCCCCCAGTCACAGTGGCCCAATGCTGACATACAAAGCATACAAATAATTCTCACTCTGGCATAAAAGTGACAACTTTCTTCGAAGAAAAGCAGATACTATAAATTAATCAAAGTCTTCCTGAAACATTTTTTAAAGTAAATTTTACTTCTTTAGAAAAAATGCATACATGGCAAACCATCTGTAATAAAAGGCCCATTCTATAAAATTTTACCTGGTCCTACTCATATCTGCAATCATAACCATATTTACAAACAAACATATCTACACTAATAAAAGAGAAACATGGTAATTGGCGTACGATCGCTACCCTTTTCATTGGCTAATCAGCGAGATATGCAAATTAACTGTCAGCCAAGATGGCGGCCGGCAGCCAGGCAGCTTGAAACTAACATGAGGCTTGCTTGCCTCAGTGACAGAGGAAACCAATGTTCCCCGCCTGCAGCTGCAGGCCTCTGAGCCTGCAGTTTCAAACATTGTAACAGATACCGCGGGACTTCAGCCAGCAGATTCGCAACATTTTATGCAAAGGCCAGAAACCTACTTTCAGCCGCTAAGAGCGGGAGCCAAGCCTCAAGCTAAAGCTGGCCCAGAATAAAAAAAAAAAAAAAAGAAAAAAAGGAGAGGTTGGGAACTTCAGTCACTCCCAGCCTGAAAACAGCCCTCAGCCCCTCACCCAGACTGGCCAGGCACCCCAGTGTGGACCCCTACCCTGAAGGGTGTGTGACCAGCTGCAAACAGCCATCATCCCCTCACCCAGGCTGGCCAGGCACCCCAGTAGGGGCCCCCACCCTGATCCAGGACACCCTTCAGGGCAAACCAGCTGGCCCCACCCATGCACCAGGCCTCTATTCTATATAGTAAAAGGGTAATATGCCTCCCAGCACCAGGATCAGCAGAGCCGCAAGGCCTCCTGGCACCAGGATCAGCGTGACAGGGGGCAGCGCCCAAACCCCCTGATTGCCCTGCAGCTCTGTGTGTGACAGGGGGCAGCGCCCAAACCCCCTGATCGCCCTGCACCTCTGTGTGTGACAGGGGGCGGGCCCACAACCCCCTGAGCAGCCCTGCTCTGTGCCTGATAGGGGGGAGCTCCCCAACACCCCCCCCCGCATGGGCCCTGCTCTGTGTGTGACAGGGGGCGGTGCCCCAACTCCCCTATCGCCCCTACTCTGTGCGTGACAGGGGGCAGCGCCCCAACCCCCTGATTGGCCCTGCTCTGTGCGTGACAGGGTACAGAGCCCCAATCCCCCTGATGGGCCCTGCTCTGTGCATGACAGGGGGTGGCGCCGCAACCTCCCCATCAACCCTGCCTTGAGTGACAGGGGGCGGTGCCCCAACCCCCCAATCGGCCCTGCTCTGAGCCCGACCAGGGGCTGCACCTAGGGATTGGACCTGCCCTCTGCCACCCGGGAGCAGGCCTAAGCCAGCAGGTCGTTATCTCCCGAGGGGTCCCACACTGCGAGAGGGCACAGGCCAGGCTGAGGGACCCCCTCCCCTCCCCCCCGAGTGCACAAATTTTTGTGCACCGGGCCTCTAGTCTATACTAATAAAAGAGTAATATGCTAATTAGACTGGGAGACTTTCCAGGAGACCTTCCAGATTTTCTTTTGGACAAAACCATGGTGGCAGGCCAAGGTAGAGGCGGTTAGAGGCCAAGACGGGAGGGCAGTTGTGATCAGGCTGGTGGGGGGCGGGGCCGTTGGAGGTAAGCAGACCAGCAGGGGGGCCAGTTGGGGGCAAGCAGGCCATCAGTGGGGGTCAGCTAGAGGTGATCAGGACAGCGGGGGAGGGCAGTTTGGAGTGAGCAGGCCAGCAGGGGGGGCAGTTTGGGGTGATCAGGCTGGCAGGGGGGCATTTGGAGGCAAGCAGGCCGGCAGCGGGGGCGGGGGGGGGGAAGCAGTTGGGGGTGAGCAGGCCAGCATCAGAGTGGTTAGAGGCAATCAGGCAGGCAGGCAGGCAGGTGAGTGGTTAGGAGCCAGGAGTCCCAGATTGCGAGAGGATGTCCGACTGCCGGTTTAGACCCGATCCCTGTAAACTGGCCGTAGGACATCCTTTGAGGGGTCCCAAATTGGAGAGAGTGCAGGCCAGGCTGAGGAACACACTCTCCCCCATGCATGAATTTCGTGCACCGAGCCACTAGTATACTAATAAAAGGGTAATATACTAATTAGACCGGATAGACCAGATGTCTTCCTGGCATCATTCCAGATGTCCTTTCTGACAAAGCCAGGGCCCAGACGGCACTGCCCAAGGTCCCAGGTGCTGGTGGCTGGCCTGGGCAGTGCTGCACAGGGTCCTGGGTGCCTGCCCGGGAAAAGTTGGCCTAGGTCCTGGGTGCATGCGGCTGGCCAGAGGGAAGGAAGCCTGGGTCCTGTTGCCTGTGGCCGGCCGGAGGAGAGAAGCCTGGGTCCCGGGTGCAGGGGCCAAGGCAGAGGTGGTTAGGGGTAATCAGGCAGGCAGGCAAGTGGTTAGAGGTGATCAGGCAGGAAGGCAGAAGGATTAGGGGCGACAAGGCAGGCAGGCAGGCAGGCAAGTGGTTAGGAGCCAGCAGTCCTAGATTGCGAGAGTGTGCAGGCCGGGCTGAGGGACTCCCCTGCCCCCGTGCACGAATTTTGTGCACTGGGCCTCTAGTGTTTTCATATGTCTCTCAGCCTTCTGTATGTCCTCTTTTGAAACGTTTCTATTTGGGTCCTTTGCCCATCTTTTGATTGGATTGTTTGTCTTCCTTTTTTTAACTTGTATGAGTTCCCTATACATTTTGGAGATTAACCCCTTATCGGATATAACACTGGCAAATATGTTCTCCCATGCAGTGGGCTCTCTTGTTGTTTTGTGGATGGTTTCTTTTGCTATGCAAAGCTTTTCATTTTGATGTAGTCCCATTTGTTTATTTTCTCCTTAGATTCCATTGTCCTAGGAACTGTATCAGTAAAGATATTGCCACCACATATGTCTGATATTTTGCTGCCTATGGATTCTTCTAAGATTTTTATGGTTTCCCATCTTACGTTTAAGTCCTGTATCCATTTTGAGTTTAATGACAAGTGCTGGCAAGAATGTGAAGAAAAAGGAACCCTCATGCACTACTGGTGGGAATGCAGACTGGTACAGCCACTGTGGAAAACAGTATAAAGTTTTCTCAAAATATTAAAAATGGAACTGACATTTGACCCAGTGATCCCACTTGTAGGAATATATCCCAAAAAATCAGAAACACCAATTTGAAAGGATATATGCACCCATATGCTCATAGCAGCATAATATATAAGAGCTAGGATATGGAAACAACTTAAGTGCACATCAGCAGATGAGTTAATTAAAAACCAGTGGTACATCTACATAATGGAATACTATGCTGCTGTAAAAAAGAAGAAACTCTTACCATTTGCAACAGCATGGATGGGCCTGGAGAGCATTATGCTAAGCAAAGTAAGCCAGCTGGAGAAAGATAAATATCACATGATCTCACTCATTTGTGCAATACAATGAACAAAAATAGATCCAGAGACACAGTAGCATGGAACAGACTGTCAAACATCAGAGGGAAGGCAGGGAAGGGTTAGAGGTGTGGATAAGAGATCAACCAAAGGACTTGTATGCATGCATATAAGCAAAACCAATGGACACAGACAGTAGGGTAATGAAGGCATGTGCTGGGGAGTGGGAGTGTCCAGGGAGAGGTCAATGGGAGAAAAAGGAGACATATGTAATACTTTAAACAATAAATAATGTAAATTAAAAAAGAAAGAGGATATCAAGCTCTGCCTGATGTGGTTCATTTGGTTGGAGCATTGCATGTACCAAAATGTTGTGGGTTTGATTCCTGGTTAGGATATGTACCTAAGGAAGGCAACCAATGGTTGTTTCTCACATCAATGTTTCTCTCTCTCTCTCTCTCTCTCTCTCTCTCTCTCTCTCTCTCTTTCTCTCTTCCTCTTTTTTCTAAAATCAATGAGCATGTCCTCAGGTGAAGATTTAAAAAAAGAGGATATAAAAAGATATCTACATTCCCATGTTTATTGCAGCATTATGTACAATACCCAATGGGTAAAGATGGTATAATATACATATATATGAACAACTCTGACCAATGTATATATTATACACACAATGAAATATTATTCAGCCATGAGAAAAAAGAAAAGGAAAAATACTGCAATTTGCTACAATATAGATGGACTTTGAAAGTATTGTGAGAAGTAAGATAAGTCAGAGAGAAAGACAGATATTGTAAGATACCATTTCATGTGTGTAATCTAACAATGCCAGTCTGATTAGATATTGGTTAGAGCATCGTCCCAATTCACCAAGGTTACAGGTTCAACCCCAGGCCAGGACACATACAAGCAATAACCAATGAATGCATACATAAGTTAAACAACAAATCTCTCTCACTCTCTTCCACCCTCGCTTGAAAAATCAATCAATAAAAAAGTTTAAAAAGCCAAACTTATTGAAATAGAGTAGAATGGTAGTTACCAGGGATTTGAGGGTGAGGGGATTGTGGAGATGGTCAAGGGTACAAATTTTCAGTTAGAAGATGAAAGGGGGGTTGCACAGGAGGCAGCTGATCAATGATTCTTTCTCATCATTGATGCTTCTATCTCTCCCTTGCTCTCTGAAATCAATAAAAGTATATATATTTTTTATAAAAAGATTTCCTCAGTATATTAATATGACATGCATCTCTAAGAAGGGGTAAATAAGTTTTTATCTTTTTGTATAAGGCTGGGGCAGGGTTCATGGGAGGTGTTTTAAGGACATATCTAGGGAGACAAAGTCATAGGACAGTCTTTTAATACCAATCATTTGTTAACAACTATTTTAGTTTTCAGTAGCCAGGCACTGTTCTAAGATACAAAAGGTAAAGAAGAGTCAAATATTCTTACCTTCATCAAGTTTACATTCTCATGTGGGAACTCAGACATACTCAAGAGAAATAATATTGGTAAGTGATAATCACAAAACAACATAGAGAAAAGAGAACGTAAATGTTGGCGCATGATGAAGTTTTAGATGGATTGCATGAAAAGGCCTAATTAAAAAAGTGTCTTTAGAGCCAACCTCTAAAGGAAGTAAGGGAGTGAGCTCTACAGATGTCGGTGGAAGAACATTCCAGGTAGGGAGAAAAGGACACTCCCTGAGACGAAGGAATGAGTGACACGTTCAGGAAATAAAGAGTCCAGTATGAAGGGAGTGAACTAAGGTAAAATTCGCAGAAGAGGAAACAGGAGTGTGTTCATGTAGGTCATGGTGAAGATGATGTCTTTGCCTCTGAGATGGGGAGCCACTGGAGGTTTTGAGAGAGGAAAGGCATGGTCTGATGTATAGTCTAACAAGTCGGTCAGGGAAAGACAAACACCATATGATTTCACTTATATGTGGAATCTAAAGAACAAAATAAATGAGCACACAATTTTTTTGATGGTATAGCAAAGGTGGAATATTTATTGAAGAACAAGTACAGACTCCCACATGGGGAAGGGGAAAGAATCTCACAGCACAGACTTCCACCTGGGGAGGGGGAAAGAGTCCCCAACGAAACTGAAACAGACTCAGACAGAGAGAACTGATGGTTGCCAGAGGGGACCGGGATCGAGGGACTGGGTGAAAAAAGTGAATGGATTAAGAAATAACAATTGGTAGTTGCAAAATAATCATAAGGATATAAAGTGCAGCATAGGAAATATAGCCAATAAGGTTGTAATAACAATGTATGGTTCCAGGTGGGGACTGGAAATATCAGGGGGAAAACCTTGTAAAGTGTATGATTGTCTAATCACGATGCTGTACACTTGAAATGAAAAAGAAAACATTGAATGTAAACTCTAATTAAAATATACAATTATAAAAGGTCACATTTGCTGTTGTGTAGAGAATAAACTATAGGAGGATAAGTCTGGAAGCAGGGAGAAGAGTTTTAGGTGAAAGATGATGGTGACTAGGGAAAGGGCGATAGCATTGGAAGTAGAAAGATTATTAGATTCTTGGATATATTTTGAAGGCAGTGCCTATAGAATGTTTTGTCTGATAGGATGGAACTATAAATATATACAGCCTAAGTGCCCATCAGCAGATAAGTGGATTAAAAAACTGTAGTACATCTACACAATGGAATACTATGCAGCTATAAAAAAAGAAGGAACTCTTACCGTTTACAACAGCATGGATGGACCTGGAGAGCATTATGCTAAATGAAATAAGGCAGTCAGAGATATATCAGTATCGCATGATCTCATTCATATGTGGAATATAATGAACAACATCAACTGATGAACAAAACTAGATCCAGAGACATAGAAGCATTGAAAAAACTGTCAAACCTCAGAGGAAAGTCAGGGGAGGGTGGGCAGGTGAGGAAATATCAACCAATGAACATGTATGCATAAATGCATAACCCATGGATACAGACAATAGGGGAGTGAAGACCTAGGGTGAGGAGTGAAGGCAGGCTGAAAGAGGTTGATGGGGAAAAAAGGGAACATATGTAATAATTTCAACAATAAAGGTTAAAAAATAAATGTATACTAGTTCTATAAGAAAACTATTGGTACAATCTCTTGTTAGAGTGCAATATTGTGTTAAGCCCTTCTGATATGTAGCAAAATGTAGTTGGCTGAAAATGGGAGGACATGCCAGATTGGTTCTACAATCATGTGTCCTGATAAAGAGAAATTGCTCTCCAGATTATTCTATCATTTATTGGAAAATATTATTAGCTGCCAAGTGATGTATTATATAAAAATTTCCTATGAGCAAATAAATTACTTTTTCCTGCTCAAACTCCATCTCTTTGACATCTATAATGACTTCTGTGTGTACTAAACTTTGTACACACGGTTTTAGTATTTTCAATTATATCATTGCATTGTAGCTATTTCTTGACATGTGTTTCTCCTTCACCTGATGTAATATCACCTCATTCATTCTCAATAATTCTTGATTCTGACCCATGATCTTGCACTAGGTGTTCAGTAAATTTCTGACTGACTGGCCCGGTTATTTATACATGTAAAATCATGTAACTAATTCCATATCCTTTTTAAAAACTTAGAATAGAACCCAAAGAAGATCTAATGCAATGATTTTCAGTCCCCCAGTACTATTGCTTTCAAATTGTAGTTTTTATCAGGATTCAATGGAAAGCTTGTCTGAAGATATATTTCTGGACCCCATACACATAATTTATGACTCAACTAATTCAGATGATAGTTTCTACACAGTAATAGTAAGCATCAACAAAATGAAAAGAGAATCCATTGTATGGTAGAGCATATTTGACAACGATATATCTGATAAGGGGTTAATTTCCTAAATATAAAAAGAACATATATAACTCAACACCAAGAAGACAATCCAATTAAAAAGTGAGCAAATGACCTGAATAGTCACTTCTAAGAGGAAATACAGACGGACAATAGACATATGAAAAAATGCTCAATGTCACTAATTATTACAGAGATGCAAATAAAAAACTATTATGATGTATCTCCTCACACCTGTCAGAATGGCTACTATCAATAAATCAACAAACAAGTGATGGCAAGGATGTGGAGAAAGGGAACACTTGTGCACTGCTGGTGGGAATGCAGGCTGGTGCAGCCACTGTGGAAAAACGGTATGGAATTCCCTCAAAAAATTAAAAAGGGAACCACCTTTTGTCCCTGTGATCACACTTCTAGGAATATATCCTAAGAAACTAGAAACACCAATCAGAAAAAATATATGCACCCCTATGTTCATAGAAGCATTATTTACAATAGCTAAGATCTGGAAACAGCCCAAGTGTCCATCAGCAAATGAGTGGATAAAAATACCGGTGGTACATTTACACAATGGACTAGTACACAAGTTGTAAAAAAGAAGGAATTCGTACCACTTGTGACAGCATAGATGGAGCTGGAGAGTATTACGCCAAGCGAAATAAGCCCATCAGAAAAAGACAAATACCATATGATCTCATTAATATGTGGAATCTAATAGACAAAATATACTGACAAACAAAATGGAACCAGAAGCAGGAATACATGGGACAGACTGGCTGGTGCCCAAGGGCAGAGTAGGGTGCCTGGATAAAGAAGGCAAAAGGATTAGCTAAAGAACTTATATGCATACCCCATGAACACGGACTGTAATTTGGTAAGGACCAAGGAAAGGGGAGGCAAGGGAGGGTGGAGGTGGGCAAAGGGGGAGGTGTGGGGCTCCTGCAATAATGTCAACATTAAAAAAATTCATATAAACCAACGAAAAGAATATGCACTTCTAATATGTTTCCAAGTGATGCTGATCTGGTTGTTCCAGAAGCCATACTTTGAGAATCACTGTCTAAAGGCTTTCATAGGACTGATTGTGGAAAAAGAATCAAAGTTCAAGTGAGCAGGATTATACCAAAGAGTATCATCATTTCAATATCCTGATTTATAGGAATCATTAATAGGTTACTGTGTTAAATTATTTTGATAATGAGTTAAAAGAAAATCATGCAGGTTATGTTTTGGGAAAATTTATAATAATGGTTTATTATTTGTGTATATGAGAACAGGAAAGAGATGGAGATTCAAGGCAGCTCCAAGGAACTATTCTTTCCTGTTCTCTCTTGTTCTCCCTCAACTTACTGGTTACTTTTTCAGAAACCATTTTGTTTTTTACTTTATTCTTAATTCATTCACCCTTTACCAATTGTATTATCCCATCCAAATACAAGAGTAATATTGTCTGATTCGCTCAGTTTATTGTCATCATTGACTGGCAACATCAGGGTGGGTGTGTGGAGCCCTGCTGATTCACTCAGTGGTTACCCAGACATAAAGGTCAACCTAGCAGCCTTTCTCTGGGCTCCACAGTAGGGCTGCACCTGCTAGAAGACGATGTTGGGCATTTTGGACCCTGTGATGGATATGTCCAGCAGTCGCCCTAAAATCCAGACTTTAGGGATTAAAAAAAAAAAACAACAATCAAGCAGGAAGTTTCTTCTCTAGTTAATGAGAGATGTGGAACTGAAATGAGAAGTCACAGTTCTTGGAAAGGGATAAGAAAACAAGAGGAATCCAAATTTACAGTACTTCCTAGTCTGGACAATCACAAGTTTCTCTGACTCTTTGCAGCGTAAATGATGGTGTGTAGAGACAGCATATGGGTCTGCCTTTATTTCCATTTCTTTTGAACTCACTGAAAGCTCCCGAGGAGCACTAGCAACGTGGAGAAAAAAGGAACTTACGCGAAGCCAACTGCTGCTGGAGGGTGAGTTTGCCCAGCGGGAACCCCCAAATGGGAACCCCTCGCAAATTTGGCTCTAGAATATGTCTCTCTTTCTTTCCAAGTTTAAATCATTCCTATGAAACCTGCTGAGAAAAACTGACTGTGATTAGTTGCTCTCCTTTTTAAGAAGAAAAAAAACAAAACCACACACACACAAAAGCACATTACTACCACAAGATTAAGGCACAGAAGAGAAGTTTATGCTATCTTGGTAGGTGGCCTATTGTAGATTCTATTGTGGTCAGGATGCTAGGAAGAGAACCGATTACGTTCATTATGGGTATTTTCTATAGGATCCAGCTGCAAGAGGACAGGTGGCAATCTGCTAAGGGACTTCCAGCATATCTTTTTGTGTTTGTTAGAGAGATAGCCGTAGATTCTTTTAAAACTGTCTATGTGCTGTGCTTTTAGGAAAATCTGTGATCAGACTTGAACTTGATGTCATCTGCTGGAGTAGAACAGGACTTCGATTTTCTTTCTCTTGTCTGAATAGCTTTGATTTAGTGTGGAGAATAAAAGACCAATTGAATGAATCTTGCTCCTTCCCCTACTTGGAATCAATTACGTCTGCTCAAATAACTTACTCCAGGAAGCTTTAGGGCATCCAGTAAATTCATTTACATGCTCCCAAGGAATGACTAGCATCCTGGTGGAGTGACAGAGCAGAAAGGGTTGATTTACCTCACTGTTTCTCTCCTTGAGGCTATATGACCAATCGTAAGAGTTCATATGTGTTGAACTGGATACACTGGTCTCTTGCAATATGTGGAAAGAGAGCTTGCTGAGTTAATGAACTGTGGCTGAGCAGCACAGAAAATGAGGGCAGCATAATGAATGAAGCTAAGGATCTTTGTTCCTCTCTCTAAGTCACCTCTTTACCCCGAGACTGCTCAGACTCATCTAGGCCAAGACCCGGAGAGAGCACAGTGCTTCTGTTTAATTAGTATAGGTCAAGCTCATAGCATTTTCTTTTGAACCCGTGGCTCCTCATGAAAAGATGAGCTGACCACAGTGGAGCCCTCTGGATATGAAATAGAGCATAATTATTTCAGATATTCCAAACATGTGCAACTTCTGCTTTGATTTTACACTTACTTTGTCCTTTTTTTCCACTTAATTTTCTAGTACACTGCACAGCAATGCTAATTTGGCACGGATGCTAAATATAAGGTCAGAGCAGCTCACTTTGGTCTTTACTTGATTGCTCATCACCTTTTCTGAATGCCATTTCTATTTACTCTGTGCATCTGATCTCATGTCGGCACCACATCCCCTTGGCAGGCTGGTGTTCTTGTTTTTCTTTCTTTCCAACCAAGCAGCTGTTCCATAATTTCACATGACATAATGTAAATGTATTTTCTATTCATGAGGGAGGAAAGTGAGTCCCCATAATCTCAGACCATCTTCCATCACAGATTTCTTTTATCCAATGATCAGGACAGAATGTATAAGTTTCGCATGTATAATCTCCACTGTATAAAGGCATTTTGAGGAGAATTGTATAAATATTTATATTTTTCTTTTTTCAGCACATGGCTCTTTCACAATACATTTTACAAGTCATGTCAGTATTTATTATAAACCAATGGACCCATTCCCTGGCTTCTCATTCATTGACACCTGCAAATAATCAGTGAAGATAATTAGGCACGTGAATAGACACAGTGCTACATAAATTAGTTTGGAAGCATTCTTGTATGGAGTAGATTTTGAAAAATTATGTTTCTTTGTGTAAATTTTATGTGAGGAGAAAAAAACCAACCTCTCCGTTTTCTTAATACAGCTCTTGGTTTGTGCTGTTGATTACAAAAAACAGAGTAAAAGTCAAATACTAAGATGCTTTGGCTTCAGTTTTTGGCACACAAAGAAATCTCCATGGTCCCTGAATGGAGAACAACATTAACCAGCATGCTCTGATTTTGTCTATGCAATTTCTAACACTTCTTCGACTTGAGGTTTTAAATACCATATGGCAAATTCATAAATACTCCGAGTGAGCAGGTTTCTCTGAAAAATAATATGAGATTACCACCTACCTGAGACTTAGGGAGATCAAAAAAGACATGCATTTTCTGGATGCCTGACTTGGGTTAGTGATTTTTGGAAACTCTGCCAGGAGCTATTTAAGAATTCTCATGTTAGTGCCTAACAAACAAGAATTCTCATGTTAGTGCCTAACAAACAAGAACCATACAGAGTATAGGTAATATACGTATATTCCCCACAGAAGTAACATACCTATACTAATAAAAGAGAAAAATGGTAATTGGCATACGACGATACCCTTTTCATTGGCTAATCAGGGTTATATGCAAATTAACTGCCAACTAAGATTGGCAGTTAACTGCCAACAAGATGGCAGTTAATTTGCATATGTAGGCACAATGCAGGGAGGCAAAAGGGAAAGCAGGAAGAAGCCCCCTGCCACTGACAGTGATCAGAAACCCAGGGGGGAGCTAAGAGCTGGGGGGCAGGGCAAAGGCGGCCCCTGGGCTGCTTTTGCCCTGCCCCCCAGCCATGATCGGAGAATCAGGTGCCTTTTCCGCCCTGGCCAGTGATAGCAAGAAGTAGGGGTGGAGCCAGCGATGGGAGCTGGGCACAGTCGAAGCTGGCAGTCCCAGGAGCTAGGGGTCCCTTGCCTGGGCCTAAAGCAGAGCCCATGATCGCGGGGCCGCTGCAGCTGCGGGTCCCCGCTGCCCGAGCCGGACGCCTCAGCCAGAGGCTTCCTGCAGGGGCAGGGGCGGAGCCCGCGCGATCGCGGCACCCCCCCGCTGCCACTGCAGGTCCCCGCTGCCTGGGCCGGACGCCTAGGCCAGAGGCGTCAGGCCTGGGCAAGGGGCCGATCCTGCGATTGGAGGGTGATGGGGGTCAACGCCTGAGGGCTTCCCAGTATGTGAGAGGGGGCAGGCTAGGCTGAGGGACACTCCCCCCCGACACACACACCCAGTGCACGAATTTCATGCACCGGGCCCCTAGTATAATTATAAGGGCAGCTTTTATTATTATTTATCATTTTTTCTATTAAGAAAAGTATGATATAACTTGATGGTACTACTCAGAGCTATATTTTTAGGACACAAATAAGGTCTTGTAACATCTCTGATTAAACTTAATTCCCTACAGAGAAAATTCTATTCTCTTAGTCTTGGCATCTAATTCTTAAGGCTTGGCCCAAAACTGTTTTTTAAGTCCTGTTTTCTATATTTTATTTTTTTTATCATGTATATTGTATTACAAATTATTGTCTAGTTCCTAAGTAAGTATTTTCATTGTGGTTTCTTTTCACTTTCCTCAATCTTGATCTCAGATATATATAATTAAATCCTGGTTATAAACAACAACAAACCTATTGACACTCCTATCTCTCATCTACCTCCTCAACAATGCGTTATGCAATCAAATATAGTTAACACAGCATAACTTTAAATACATTTACCAGTACTCTACAAAAATCCAGATACAGAGTATAATATCAATATTTGGCTTTTTAAAGAAAGAATAAACAAATGGGTTAATAATGTATCTTAGACTTTTTGTGTAGACATTTCATTTCCAGAGTATAGTTTGTAAAACACTAAATCTTTTCTAAACACAATAACTTCTGTCTTAGAGGTAAGATTTTTGAGTAATCTCCCAAGAACAGCTAACATTATAAAATTGTTTTTCACTCGCATTATTGTTTATGACTGAAAGGAAGAATTTTAATTCAAAGCCAAATTTAGTTTTACTTAATATACATAACATCAACAATTTGTATATAGTTTTTATAGTTAAAAATGTACATAAAGTTAGCAAACTTGAAAGACAAAGATGGGATAAATACAGAAGGATTTTTTAAAAATGACAGCTGAGAATATTAAAACAAAGTATGTTTCATTATACAATTAAAAGCATCAGACTGTCAAACTTCAGTGAGAAGGTTGGTGGGGGAGGGTAAGAGATCAACCAAAGGACTTGTATGCATGCATATAAACATAACCAATAGACACAGACACTAGAGGGGTGAGGGCATGTGTTGGGGGTGGGGATGGATGGAGGAGGTCAATGGGGCAAAAAGGAGACTTATGTAATACTATATGTAATACTTTTAACACTTTTAAAAAAAGCAATAGTTAAAGTTCATGATGAATATTCTGAATCATCAAGGAAAACCTTATGTATACCTTCCACTGGAGGAGGAAGAAAACAAATACATCATGAAACAGATCATCATAATGGTTAAGGTGAGTAAAGTCTGCCTGCCTTAATTTTAAAATTTAAATGCATTTCTAGATAGCTTGTGTAAAATATCTCATTGTTCTAAAATGCTAGAGATGTTGAGAAAATACGAATTGGGATTTGAAGAAATGACTAACCAAATATTACTAGAATGTTCCAAAGCACAGATGCTTCTAAACTTGTATTGGATTCAAGAGCCACAGGAACACTGAACTTTTTTTTCTTTATTGATTAAGGTATTACATATATGTCCTTATCACCCCATTGTCCCCCCACCCCACCCCCCACTCATGCCCTCTAAACTTTTAATGGAAACAGGAAACTGAACAAAGGCAGATTTATAAAAGTTTTAACTCAGCACATGTTTTTAACTACTGAATATGTTAATAAGGTTCAATGTGGGGAGAGGGGGAACAACCTAAGCTCTGTCCATGATATGGCAGGAAACACAGGTGAGTGAATGCAGATGGCCCAGCAATAGGATGATAGCACAAAGCCCAATAACAGCGAGGCAATGGAAATAACCTTTACAAATAACTTTAAAAATAACTTGAAATGTGCATTATTTGGATTTTCTGTCTGGATCAGAAGCACTTTGAGGGCATATTATGTATGGTTTATTCAGCATGAGTGGCCTGCGGATTACCTGTATTCTTGAAATTATTAGTAAAGCTTGATATTGGGTGAAACCTCTGATTTATGTGAGTCTGATATGCCAGTTTGATCCTGGAGTTAGGTCAGGAGAAACAACAACAAAAATATAAGTTGACTTAGTTCTATGTATATGAGTTAATTTCCAAGTTCATTTTCTTATAGTAAAATCACAATAGATGATTTGAACTTCAGAAACATTTTTATTATCACCTTATTTTTTTTTCATTTGTTTACTTATTTATTCTTTCAAAAAAATAACAAAACACAAGTGACACTAATTTCTTCAAGGATCATAATCAGTGTGAAAACTAGGTTGAGAAACAAATAATTGTACATTTTAATAAGTTTTTATTAAGCTAATAGTATGAATTGTTATTTACATTTAGTTATCAACTCTTCAGAGGAGTAATCACCAAAAAGGATTGCCTAGCTGGTTCTATATCCAACAGAGATTCTTAATTCTTGGAGAAATTAACATCTGGTTCAGAAAAGCAAAAGCCAAGACTGCCTTTTAAAAAATATATGTGATTATAATTAATCCATGAAATACACTTTCAAAAGCTAAAGAATGTCAGTGTGTTTGAACATTTTATCCTTGGGAAAATAACAACCAGTTCATTTATCTCTTTAATAAATATTTATTGTGAAGCTACTTGTGTAGTGATTCACTAAAAAAAAAAAAAAAAAAAAAAAAAAAAAGATAAAGCTTTTGCACTCAAACTAGTAACCTGAGAATAAAGTTAGAAGCTAAAACAGATTGGGGTGGTTCTTAAACTAAGGTTTAACTGTTAAAAATAATGTTTCTTTTATTTTCGTGCAGGTCTGATTTATAATAAAATGGAAAATATTTTAGTAAGATTATACTTGATATTTTTCAACTACCATCTTATATGATCTCAGAACATCATTGAGTCCATGAATTAAACATAATTTTTTTCTATTTTTCTATTAATTTATCAGTCATTTCATTAAGTCTTGCATACACCATTTTCCTTAGTGTTTTTATTCAGGATGTTCCTCCCATCTTCATAGTTTCTTAGCAGATCCAGAGACCATCTATTCTAAGGACAGAGGGTGTAGATTCCACATGGTCCATGAATTCTGCCTTAAAAATTCAACCCCTATTGTTCAATTTATATTTTGAACTCTCACTTTTATTGATAATTATGGCCAATTAATAATCCTTTTATAATTTTGTGCTAAAAAGCTGGTGACTCAACCAGATTGTAAATTTAAGAGTCACCCACAGGAGTAACCAAGAGGGCGGCAAAGGTAAACACCTGAAATTGCTGCCTTGTACAACCACTTCAAAAATACAACTAAAAGACAAAACGGACATCATCCAGAACCACAGGAAGGCTGGCTGAATGGAAATTATACAACTAGAAGGAAAGAGAAAAGCACACTGAGACTCAGAGAAGGTGCAGGGGTAAAGTGCAGAGGTACGGAGGCGTGCGCGGAAAGGGCTGGCAACTGAGGACGCAGTTGTCTTTTTCAATCAGGAGGGAGACCCAAGCTCCTGACTGCTCTGAACTCCAGTTCCTGGTGAGTCTCTGGGGACCCAGACTCATACGGGGAGAAACTGGACTGTCTGGCAGCGGGCGGAACTCGAGGGTGGCTTTCTCTCAGAGGTGCTTGCAGCGATTACTGTGGGACACTGAGACTCGGGGCCTCTTAGGGCAGGGCTGAGGATCAGCCATAGCTCTTTGCTCAGCCCTGTTGATTCCCTGAGACCCCGCCCCACCCAAGCTGTGTGCAGAGGCTTTTGCATATGAATGACCTGGCCCTTTGTAATCTAAAATTACCTAACAAAATGCAGCTGGGTCACAGAGATCCAGAACATCCAAAAGAAGTCCTAAGACCCCACAGCAGCTTGCATTGCTTCACACCTGGGCCTCATCTGGGCACCTCCAAACCCCAAACGAGGAAGTGGAATCTGAAGATCTCTCCATAGCTCCTGCTGGGTAACATCAGGCAGAGGCTAAATTAGCACCTCCTTAGAGATCCAAGAGCCAGTGTACCCAGTGGTCAAAGTGGGACCTTCCAGATTACAACTCTTCAGATACATAAGGGACACACTCAGGGGGCAGGCTCCGTGAGCACCAAAGCCCCACTGAAGCAAGTCTTGCCCCAGAAGGGTGTCTTCAGCACAGAAGTTCTCCCACCATAGATACAGCTAATTCTCACAGCCAATTGGCCTGGTGGTCAATTCCTCCCAGTGATACCTACAACAATCAAGGCTTAACTACAAAAAGACTGTGCACACAGCCCACAAAGGGGTACACCAAGAGGTACTTCAGGTAATTGTGGAGGCTGAGCCACTGGGCCCTATAGGACACCTAGCACAGAAAGCCACTCTATCAACACAGGGAAGCAGCCAAAATGTGGAGACAAAGAAACAGGTCACAAATGACAGAAATGGAGGAAAGCAAACTACTGGATATGGAGTTCAAAACCAGGGTTATAAGGTTTTTCAAGAATTTTCTAGAAACCTCTGATAAATTTGCTGAGACCTTCAAGGATATGAAAAAGGACCAACTAGAAATTAAGCATACACTGACTGAAATAAAGAATAATATACAGAGATCCAACAGCAGACTAGAGGATCACAAGAATCAAGTCAAAGATTTGAAATATGAAGAAGCAAAAAACACCCAACTGGAAAAGCAAAAAGAAAAAAGAATCCAAAAATATGAAGGTAGTGTAAGAAGCCTCTGGGACAATTTCAAGATCTGAATTATGGGGTGCCAGAAGAAGAAAGAGAGCAAGATATTGAAAAACTATTTAAAGAAATAATGAAAGAAAACTCCCCCTACCTGGTGAAAGAACTAGACTTACAAGTCCAGGAAGCGCAGAGAACCCCAAACAAAAGGAACCCAAAGAAGACCACACCAAGACACATCATAATTAAAATGCCAAGAGCAAAAGACAAAGAGAGAATCTTAAAAGCAGCAAGAGAAAAACAGTTAGTTACCTATAAGGGAGTACCCATACAACTGTCAGCTGATTTCTCAACAGAAACTATGGAGGCCAGAAGGGAATGGCAAGAAATATTCAAAGTGATGAATGCCAAGAACCTACAACCAAGATTACTTTACCCAGCAAAGCTATCATTCAGAAGTGAAGCTCAGATAAAGAGCTTCACAGATAAGAAAAAGCTAAAGGAGTTCATCACCACCAAACCAGTATTATATGAAATGCTGAAAGGTATTCTTTAAGAAGAGGAAGAAGAAGAAAAAGGTAAAGATAAAAACTATGAACAACAAATACATATCTATCAACAAGTGAATCTAAAAATCAAGTGAATAAAAAATTTGATGAACAGAATAAACTGGTGAATATAATAGAATCAGGGGCATAGAAAGGGAGTGGACTGACAATTCTTGGGGGGAAAGGGGTGTTGGGAGTGTGGAAAGAGACTGGACAAAAATCGTACACCTATGGATGAGGACAGTGGTGGTGGTGGGGGGGTAAGGGCAGAGGGTGGGCTGGGAATCAGGTGGAGGGACACTATAGGGGGGAAAAGGAGGAACAACTGTAATAATCTGAACAATAAAGATTTAATTAAAAAAAAAAGAGTCACCCACAGAGTAGTAAGAAATATTGGTACTTATTAAATACTAGAGGCCCAGTGCAGGAAATTCGTGCATATAGAGGCATATCCCTCAGCTTGGCCTGCACCCTCTCCAATCCGGGACCTCTCAGGGGATGTCCAACTGCCAGTTTAGGCCAGATTCCTGATCACCCTAACCCAGGGGTGGGCAAACTTTTTGACTCGAGGGCCACAATGGGTTCTTAAACTGGACCAGAGGGCCGGAACAAAAGCATGGATGGAGTGTTTGTGTGAACTAATATAAATTCAAAGTAAACATCATTACATAAAAGGGTACGGTCTTTTTTTTTTTTAGTTTTATTCATTTCAAACGGGCCGGATCCGGCCCGCAGGCCGTAGTTTGCCCACGGCTGCCCTAACCCCTTTGCCTGTCTACCTGATCGCCCCTAACTGCCTCTGCCTGTATGCCTGATTCCCCTAACTGTTCCCCTGCCAGCCTGATTACCCCTAACCACTCTCCCCTGCCAGCCTGATCTCCCATAACTGCTCTCCCCTGCTGGCCTGATCACCCCTAACCGCTCTGCCTGCCTGCCTGCCTGATCACCCTTAACCACCCTTGCCTCAGCCCCCACCACTGTGGCTTTGTCCAGAAGTACATCTGGAAGACATCGGGTCTATCTGGTCTAATTAGCATATTACCCTTTTATTAGTATAGATGTATTAATTAACTTATTTCCATGTCAATTTAGACTCTTTTTTTTATTGACACTAAGGATGGTCTTCTAGATACTTTTACATTCCAAGGAAGCACAATTGTTCAAATACTATTGTATTTATTTCCTCCTGTTTTACTTTGACGAATGATAATAAATCTCAGGTTTTTTTTATTTAGCAGCAAACATCAAATGTCTACTATATATTATTATAATGGCAGGATTTGGATTGTAGTTTCTGTTGATCCAGCAACATGACTAATGAGACTGTCAACCTCTAATGTTAAAAGTTTGTGAGCCAGTTGAACTATTGGTGATTGAATTGAAAGATGATTTAATAAAAAAATTGTGACATAGAAAAAAGGATGCAAATCAAAATATAAAGTTCATGTATATATTCATTTACATATAGAATTTAAATACACACACAAATACCAAATTATGGTTCAACACCCCCAGCTGATCCATGAACACACCATATATGGATAATTTGCAAAGAAGTAGTAAGCATTTTTATCTTTTGATATAAAATTGGATATCTTTATATTTTTATAATTAAAAATGCAAAATTGCATGGGGATTTATTTCCCAGTTATATATACTTGTAATAGCATAATCACTCAGATCTTTCTGAGAAATACTTTTCAGAAAGCATATTATGTCAAAAAACTTTTTATATTAATTATATTATGACAATTTATAGCAATCTGCATTATTTAGATGTGAATAAGGATTCCATATATATTTTTATGGTATATAGATAATATTTTATTAACAATCTTGTCCATACTCTGAATTGGCAATCCTTTTTTCCCCTCAAGAATTATTGTTTATGTAACAATACAGCAAACATTTATTTAGCACATAATGCATACAAAAATTCTTGGGTGTACTAGAAGTATATGAAAATTATAAATGTTGAGGAAATATAAAAAATATATTTTTGGAAACTAAATACTTACAAAATAAATAAAAATATAAA
This sequence comes from Myotis daubentonii, assembly GCF_963259705.1. Classification (NCBI taxonomy): domain Eukaryota; kingdom Metazoa; phylum Chordata; class Mammalia; order Chiroptera; family Vespertilionidae; genus Myotis; species Myotis daubentonii. Next base: position 83,111,392 of record NC_081840.1, on the reverse strand, counting down.
TACTCCCTAGTTCTATTTATGGTATAAAGTCTCCAGACTCTTAGATTGAACAGTGATGCTTTTTCTCCATGTAAATATAAACTTCCCAAATATAATAAAAGGTGAAAGATTTTACTATTACAGCCATGGTTTCAACAATTTAATACAAATATCTTAATTTAGGTCGAGTACAGTTTGAATGTTCATCTAATAAACATGATAGACTTCAAAAAAAAGTCTTAAAAAATTCCACATTCAACACATAAAATACTCACTGATGAAACCAGTAGCCATTAAACCATAGTGCACACTGTGTCTGGATGTTCTTAAATCTTTAATACTGATTTTATGTTTAGCATCAAGGAATCAGACGTGAGGTGCACTAAATATGTAGGCTTCATCCTCATTTTTGAAAGTAAATGCAGGACTCATTTGTACAACAGGGAGTCCTGTAGGACTTCAAAGGTATTTGAAAGTGAAAGAGACACTGAGAACAGCAGTTCAGCAATGAGTTCATGATATGCTGTTCCCTGTGGCTCAATCAAATACTGGAGAAAGCCGTAAAGGCTAAGGTAAGATGCTTACTGCCTGGAGTAGAGCACTCTGATATTAAGCCCAATTATCAGCCTACTACTGTATTTTCTGCCTTCTTGCAAAGCTTGTGCAGTTGTGTCACCATTAATCCTTTTGGAAACTCTGCGGAATCTGCTAAAAAAAATCCCAAAGAATATAAATTTCTTTGAAAAGATTGACAGAAGGCCATATCACATTATGATTTAGAGCCAGATGATTTAAGTCTTTGCATTTTCATGAACTTCTAGTGGTTGATGATGACACACTGAAATGATTGAAGTGTTGAGAGGGCAATAAAGTCTTGCAGTGCTAGGGGAGGAGTGGTATATGCATTAACTATTTCTTGGCTCTTACTACCTTTTGTAAAGATTTTGATCAACTTTCAAAAATAAAGAAAAGCAACTGATTTTCTCAGCAACAGCTCCTTTGACATTGCTGTTGCTCTAAAAGTTGAAGCAAGAATTTAGCTGGGCTATGAGAATTGTGACTATGGTTGAACACTCTTGATATTTTTCACAGAAGTTTTTAAGCAATGAATGGTGGAATCCTACACAATGTCATCAAGTCATTCCATGAGGTGGATAGAGTTTTTATAAGGTGACTGCTCTTCTGTTTTTTAGTATCAAAAAGAGTTAAGTGTGATTACATGCCTTGCTCAGGACCAAAAGGTCAAATTTTTGCCTTGCCACCCTGTGGCTGTCAGATGACTAAGTAAATCCATCCCCTTTCAGTTAATGCCTGAAATCCCTCGTATTGCTATAGACTTGAACTTTAACTACTTTCCTTACACAATCTTCCTCCCCAAATGTGAGTGAACTGGAGACTTAAGTATGAGGTTGATTCTCAGTCTTTTGCAAGATATTCAGGTAAAATAATTCAATATTAGCACACTGGAGATATATTTATTAAATTTACTCAGAAGGCATTATTAAGAAAAGACCCTATATGTCTGCTGGGTCACAATATCATTGGGAGCTTTCGCTTGGAATCTAAAACTTGTTCTTCAGGTGGAGGAGCAGGGGAAAGACCTAACTAGGAAAAGGTAGACCACATCAGATTGGTGAGGCTGGGTTAATAATCAAAACTTATGAGGCTTTTCTTGAGAGGTTGCAAGAAGAGTAATTTCTGCACCCACCCCACCAAATCTTAAAATTTTATGTAGTTTCCCTGGCCAGTAGTTCTCAGTGATTAGAGCAGTGGCCATACACTGAAAGATTTTCAGGTCCAGGTTGCAGGTTTGATCCACAGCCCCAGTCAGAGCACATGCAACCAATCGATGTGTCTCTCTCATGTTAATCTCTCTCTCTCTCTCTCTCTCTCTCTCTCTCTCTCTCTCTCTCTCTCTCTCTCTCTCCCCCCTATCTCTCTTCTCTCTCTGTCTCCATCACTCAATCCCTTCCACTCTCTCTAAAAATCAATGGAAAAATATCCTTGGGTGAGCATTAACAACAATAACAGAAAGTTTATGTAATGGCCTTAACTGGGGTCAGTCACAAGCACAGGAGGCCTTGACTAGTTTTGGTCATGTACTCAGTCCCAATAGTCTCAACATTATATTTCTATCTCAAGGCTGTGTCCCTGGCAGCTTCTAGCATAGGGAAGGCAAGCAGGGGGTACATTTCAAGCACATGGGAAGACATAGGGAGCTTCAAATCGCCCTTGTTCAGCTTGTGGATCAAATGGGCGGTCACATCTTCTTGATGACTTTTCTCAATAATTCTGTACACTATGCTAAATACCAGAAATTCAGAGAATAATATACAGTGATGGCTATAGAGGATTCTATCTAATAAAAGAGTAAGATGCAAAATTATGTAAACTAAGAGAGAAGACAACGGCAAATGCCGGCTAACGGAGTCAGAGAAAGCATCACAGAGGGGGCCTATTTGAATTAAGTTGTAAGGAATAATTAGAAATGTATTTGATGAGTTTCAAATGAATTTTCCAAAGCACAGATATAACATATAATTTATTATGCTTAATTATATAGTATTCTATGACATAGCAGGAGCAGGTCATTCCTGATCCTAGTTACAATTCTTACTGACATATGTCAGTGTAAGTCATATAATCATTCTAATTTGTCTATTATAATGGCAAATTAAAGATCACATTTCTTCCAGATAATATTACTATTATATGTTTTGAATATGGATTAACATCATACATTGGGTAATGGATTGGGAAAAGTAAATGGAAAATATAGACAGAGATACATTATTTGGAAATTAAATCACTACCTATAATCTATTATTATGGACTGACATATCTATTAGTAGTGCACAATAAGTATGACCCTCTTTGTGTGTGTATGTGTGTATGTATGTGTATGTATAAGCGAGTACACATATGCATATTTACCGTTTTGTCATTGTTGACTTGAGTATTAAATTATTGGTTGTGCCTGACATTTGAATTGAAGATGCATTTATTTTACTTTTTTGAGACATTTAGAAAAGAACTGTTAAAATGTTGGTTCTTTTAATAATACAAGGTTAATGACATATCTTATTACAACATGTGCTTGGGTCTATAGTTATTCTGGAATTATTCTGTTCAGAGTCTTCTAAATATAGCAAATCTATCTCTGCTTAAGAAATCTTAGAAAGTAGATGTCTGAGATGAAATTCTCCAGTGAATTCTGGATGAGCCATGGTAAACAGAGACTCCTCAAGCTTCAGAGCAAACATGGAATTCATATGTTGATCGGCATTTACTTGAATGTATATTTATATTTCCAATTCTTTTCAGATTTGCCCCCCAACTCCATTCCATTCTAGCACAGTACTTAATATTTAAAAGCAAATGTTGAATGCCTGTGCATTGCTAGCACATTTTTAAATGCTGAGAAACAATGTGAGAAGACAGGCCAGTTACCTTTCCTTGGGAACATTATACTGCTTATTTTCAGTAGCATTAACAGGTAGAAGGTGGGCAGGCCTTTCCAATAGTCTTTTATTTAAAACCTACATTAAACATACAGAAGAGTTCACATTGTGTTTTCAATAATAAGCACCCAAAAGACTTAGATGTTTAAGAATTAAAATGTATGATACACAGAAAGATTGCAGCACAGTGCCCCAAATATACCCAATAATTTGAATATTTTCATTTCATTTTATGTTTTACTTTCTTTGACATCTTAAGGCATTAGAAAAAATTTACAGTTAGTTTTTGAGGAAGTCTTCTATCATCTCTGAAGGTATATAAGATTATCCACATGTGCATGGGAATAGGTAGGGACATGTTGAAGGAGCCAATTTTTTTAATGTAATAGTATGGATTTACTCTTTATTATTTCTTAGAAAATAGTTCATGTTAGTACCAGCATCTCAACATCTCAATAATTTAGCAAATTACATTTTCACAAAGGCAATAGCCCTACAGTTCTGGATTGCAAGTGACCAAAAATAAACAAGAAAACAAGATGGCCAAATATTTTTCAATTTAGCTCTTTCACTGTGGTAAAAACACATAACATTAGATCTACCCTCCTAACAAAATTTTGAGTGTACAGTACAATATTTTTAACTATAAGCACAATGTTGTACAGCAGCTCTCTAGAGAGCAGCACCCCCCCACACACACATACACAGCCTTATCTCTATCAATCTACTTTCTGCTTCTAAGAGTTTGAGTACTTCACATATATGTGTGTATATGTGTATCATGCACTACTGGTCCTTCTGTCATTGGCTTACTTCACTTACCATAATGTCCTCATGATTCAATCACCTTGTAGCATGCAACAGGATTTCATTTTTATGGCTGAATAATATTTCATTGTATGTCTATATCACATTCTTTAATTAATTAATTCCTTGATGGACATTTAGCTTGTTTCCACCTCTTGGCTAATGTGAATAATGCTGCAATGAACACAGAAGCACATCCCAATCTCAATTCTTTTGGCTAAACACACAAAATGGGATTGTTGAACCATATGCTAGTTCCATTTTTAATTTTTCACATAACTTGCATATGGCTTTCTATAGTGGCTACAACATTTTACATTCCTATCTACAATGTATAACTTTGGTGGGGATGTAAAAAAGGTGTATAAGAATTTCAATTTCTCTTCATCCTCATCAACATTTATTTTCTTTAAAAAATAATATCAATTTTAACGGGATGAGGTGATACTTCATTGTGACTTTGATTTGCATTTCACTTATGATTGGTGATGTTGACCATGTTGGGGATTTTTTTTTAGTGTATAAAAATACAACTGATTTTTGAATGTTGATTTTGTGTTCTGAGACTTTTGTATATTGATTTTGTATACTGAACTTGTTTATTAGTTTAGCAGTTTGTGTGTGGTATGTATGTAATCTGTTGGATTTTCTACATAAAACATCATGTCATCTGCACATGTTGATCATTTTATTTCTTCCTTTTCAACTTGGATGCCTTTTATTTTTATTCTTGCCTAATTTTAATGTCTAGGACTTTCAGTACTATGTTGAATAGAAGTGGTAAGAGTGGGCATCTGTGTCTTGTTCTGAACTTAGAGGAAAAGTTTACAGCTTTTCATTGTTGAGTATGTTAGCTTTGGGCATGTTATATATAGCCTCTACTATGTTAAGTTCATTTCTTTCTACTTCTAGTTTGTTGAGTGTTTTTATCATGAAAGTGTTCAAGTGTGTACATTTTTATCCTGTATTCATGTGATTTTTACCCTTTCTTTGTTAATTTGGTCTATCACAGTAATTGATTTTAATATATTGAAACACTTTTAATTCAGGGATACATCTCTCTTCGTCATGGTGTATGAGGCTTCAATATGCTGTTAAATTTGATTTGCTAGTATTTTGTTGGAGATTTTTGTGTTTATATGCATCATGGATATTGGCCTATAGTTTTCCTTTCTTGTAGTGTCTTAGTCTGGCTTTGATATCAAGGTATTTCTGGCCTCATAGAATGAGTTTGGAAGTGTTCTCTCTTCTTCAATACTTTTCAAAGAGTTTGAGAAGAATTGGTGTTAATTATTCTTTAAATTCATGGTATTATTTACCTGTGAAGCCATCTGGCCTGGGGGACTTTTCTTTGTTGGAAGGCTTTTAATTACTGCTTTAATCTCTTTAGTTATTCTTAGTCTGTTCATATTTTCTATGTCTTCATAACTCAATCTTGATAGGTTATATGTTTCTAGGAATTGATCCATTTTTTTTAGGTTTTCCTTTGCTTACATGTTATTGTTATAGTTAGTCCAGCTAACATATTGTCATTTTTTTTAATTTTTTCAAAATGTCACTTTTGTTGATTTTTCTATTGTTTCTTTCTATTTTGTTTCTTTTGTTTATTTCTTCTCTAATATTTGTTTCCTACATTCTCCTAACTTTTATTTTGTTTTCTCTTTTTAGTTGCTTGAAATTATGTTTTTATTTGACACCTTCTTTTTTAATGTAGGAGTTTATTCTTATAAGTCTCCCTCTCAGTACTGCTTTGCTGTATCACATAAGTTTTGTTATCTTATGATTTTGTTTGCTTCAAAATATTTTCTAACTTTAATTTTCTTCATTGGTCCTATTGGTTGTTCAAAGATGTGGTGTTTAATTTCTATGTTTGTGTATTTTCCAGTTTTCCTTCTGCCAATAATTTCATTTTTTATTCTATTGTTCTTAGAAAATATACTTGGTATGATTTAAATCTTTTAAAATGCATTCAGAATTGTTTATGATATATCATGTGATCTATACTGAATAATGTTCCATGTGTGTTTGAGAAAACTGGGCGTTCTGTTGAGGACCAATACTATCACCTATACATGTCTGTTAAGTCCATTTAGACTACAGTGTTGTTCAAGTCTTCTGTTTCCTTATTGATTATCCATAGGAATGTTCGAACCATTATTAAAAGTGAACTATTAAAATACCCTACTATTATTGTATTGATATCTTCTAGGAGCTAGCTCATTTTACTAGTTATCCTCAAAATGTTAAAGTGGGTTTGACCAAACCACAGTACACATTATGTATGGTTGTTGTATCCTTTAGGTCTCTTTTAATTTAGAAAAGTCCTTTACTGTGAAAACCTATCTTACAAAATGTCTCATTTTAAAAATTTCCATGATACTTTTCTCCTGGGGTCATTTACTTTATTGACTATTTTTCCTGAAACCTCTATTTCCTACAAACAGGAAGCTATATATGACTTGGTAAAATTTAAGTTAAAATTATTTGGCAACGTTAAATCATTAATGATGTATAGTTTACGTTGTATAGTTTACATCATGATACTCAGCCTATCTTGCAGGGGTTCTTGTCCCAGCATCTAGAAGGGTTCAGGAATCTGGAGAAGGGGCTGTGTGTAGATGACACAGGAATCCAGAGACTAATAAAGTGTTTGGAGATGAAATATAATTTTGAAAGGCATTGGGGGGTCAGAGGAGCTTAGCTAAAGGAGCTAAGATCTTAGGTCTTAAGTCTAAGGCCTTAGGTTCTCTCTGTCCCCAGGACCCCATGCTTTTTATTAACACAACTTGTCCTGAGGCGAGGCAGAGATATACACCTCAAAGGGTCTGGGTTTGGTACAGAGTCCATTGTCAGAATGGGGGAATTAGCCTACGGCTGTTCAGGTGTTTGGCCAGTAGGAGGCAATAACATGTAGATTAAGATGCCCTTTAGCTGTCTGGCAGCAGCAATCAGTTTAATGTATCCTATTCAGGTTTGGGGAAATGCCTTTAGCCATTCCCAACAGGTGACTACATGTGTGACTCAACCCTGTTGAGTCCCCAAGTCTCATCAACCTTTTGATGAAACTCTTGAAATTATGACATGCTGGAATTGGTCGCCGGCATATCTAGTTGTTTTACCATCAATAATACTAAGGATTAATCAGTAATTCCTCGTAGGATCAACATGATCCTTTCTTTGTTGTTAGCTCATGAAACTGAATGTTCAATATCAACAGTTATCCTGATGGTTTTGATTCCCATAAATAAAACTTGCTGTTTTATTAGAGTTGCATATTGCTAATTTTCTAATTTTATTGCTTTTTGCACATTTGATTAGCTAGCTATTTTTCAGTTTAAGTATATTTTCCCCTTAAGAGTATGGAAGAATTTACTATACAGCACAATTCCTACTGGAAAGTCAGACAATGTTAAATTTTGTCCCTCTTCTATTTTTTAAAGTAAAACTTTTGTCATAAACCATCTTAGGTGGTAAGAAAGGTACTTTTTTCTACTTTTTATTTTTGGAGAATCATTTTAAACTTCTAGATAGTCATATATTTAAAGTGTCTCAATCAATTACTATCTATTTTCTGGATGCTCAAATTGCTGCAGCTTTTTTCTTTCTGGGTCCCTTGAAGTTGGCTTATGGGTCCTTATGTTATGGCTCCATTAATCTTTAAAAAATTTCTTGTTTTCTGTCATTTTAAAATATCTTAAGCTCTAATTCTTTTCCTTACTAAAGCACACTCATTTTTAACTGTAAATGATTTTGAAGACAAAATGTGAATTTCAAGGTGCAAATTTTAAAGGAATGCAGCTTCTAAGCCATTTCTATGTTCAGACAAAGAAATATATGTATTTAGACATCACATTTTAATAGCATTTCTGCTTTAGTTTTAGCATACAGTATACCTATTTTAATTTTATAATTTTATGTTTTCTTTTATTGAAACTATTCATTGACAGTATTAACTTATTTATTCTCTCTTTCCATGTACACAACATATAACTTCCTACATACCAGTAAGCTAGAAATAAAAAATGCAGAATGACAATTAAGTATTTTTAAAAAATATTTTTATTGATTTCAGAGAGAAAGGAAGAGGGAGAGGGAGATAGAAACATCAATGATGAGAGAGAATCATTGATTGCCTGTCTACTGCACACCTCCTACTGGGGATCAAGCTCAAAATCTGAGCATGTGCCTTGATCTGGAATCAAACTGTGACCTCCTGGTTCATAGGTTGGTGCTCAACCACTAAGAACACTGGCCAAGCAACAGTTACATATTTTTGAAAAATATGTTGTCATTAGAATATATCTTGATAAATATTTGTAATTATAGTCCTGGTTCATTTGCAAAGAATACACTCTCTTGTTTAGTTTCTAATTTGATGCATAGCTAGCCTCATCTATTTTGGGAATTCTTTTCTATTCAAGGGATTTCTTTATGTTCAGGTTTTTGCCATTTGAATAGTTGAGAAATATTACCATAGTGCTTTTAATTTGTATTTCTCATATTACCACTGAATTTGAGCAACATTTCATAGGTTTAAAATCATTTTTATTTCTTTAAGCAAATTTCTATAAATGTCAATTATATATTTTTTTGTATGGGGCTATCAATGTTTTCTACATTTCTAGTTTCTTTTAATTTGGGGTGATTAGTTTTTTGTCTGTGATATAAATGGCAATTATTGTTTCTAAATTATTAATATTTTGATATATTAATATTTCATTTTTGGGCAATGTAGAAATTTTTATTTTAGCCAGTCAAATTAATTTTTTTCTCTTAATGGCTTCTGTACTTTGAGACCTAGTTATAGAGACCAATTCACTTCCAGTTTTAAAGGAATTTATCATATTTTGTTTTACTAATTATATGATTTTGAGGCAGGTTGTAAGAAGCTAGGAAAATCCCTTGGCATGTGGAATGGGGAAATGAGACAGGTAGCTAAGCAGAAGGCTGAGCAACTTACAGCCAGCTAGTAAATCACAAGATCTTATCTTCCCTAACCAAGGACACTTAGGAGAAAAGGGTTTATACAATGCAGACCATGCTGGGACATTCCTGTCTCGGTACCAGTCCTTCTCCAGTGACATTTTTTGAAGGTGAAATTGATCAGAGAATGACCCTGATCCCTCTATAGGCCTATTTTGATACATCAGCATATTGAGATCCTTCCCTGAGACGTCCTCTAAAATTCTGGCCTGTAGATTAAATAAAAACCCTTAAGTCAAAGGACCAGTGCAAACTTTCCCTTAAGCATGCTCTTGCTCACTCCCTTCCCTCCGGCATTTATCTTTGCTTTCTTTCTCCTAAGCTCTACAGATTCCCATGAGACTTGCAACCAGGGGAGCAGCAGGCAGCAGCAGCTTATCCCAGGCTAACCCCCTGAACCTGTCTCCAAGGGCCCTCCTTTTGCCTCTGTAACTTGTTTCCTTAAATCCATGCAGGCCAACATGGCTCACTTTTTCTGCCTCTGTGACTTTCTTTCTAAAGGGCCAAGGCAACCTCATCTAGGCTCGACTCTTCCTCATGTTTTCAAAGGGCTAAGGTAGCTTAGTCTACATTCACTCCTGGTGCTATGCTCTTGCTTTTTGTATCCTAAGCCTTTCCTTTGTTTCACTGTCCTTAACTTTAATAAATGTGCTCTCAACATTACCTGGCGTCGTATTGTGAAATCTTTCCTACATGAAGTCAAGAACCCACACATTCCAGACTCTGCCAGGGCAGCCCCACCTCAGTCCTGGTCCCTTTCTGGTGACAATTTTATTTGTATATTTAATTTTTTGGATATATGTGAAATTTGTTTGGTATACAATATGAGGATCAAAATTTATAATTTTCCAAGTTGGTATTCAGTAGTTGCAAATTGTTTTAAAATATATGGATCATGATCTTGACCAGTATTCTATACTGCCTATCACAATCTACACTAATAAAAGAGAAACATGGTAATTGGCGTACAACCGCTACCCTTCCCATTGGCTAATCAGCAAGATATGCAAATTAACTGGCAGCCAAGATGGCGGCCGGCAGCCAGGCAGCTGATGCGAACAGGGAGGCTTGCTTGCTTCAGTGATGGAGAACTCCAACATTCCCCGGCTTCTCAGCTGCAACTCTAAGGTAACTATGTTGCAACTATAGAAGCTAAAAAAAACCCAGAAACCTGCTTTACTCAGCGGAGCTTCAGCCAGCCGGACCGCAACATTGTATCAAATACAGACGGTAAACAAAGGCCAGAAACCTGTTTTCAGCAGCCGAGGCCTCAGAGCTAAAGCTGGCCCAGAATAAAAAGAAAAAAAGGAGCGGTTGGGAGCTTCAGTCCCAGCCTGAAAACAGCCCTCAGCCCCTCACCCGGACGGGCCAGGCACCCCAGTGGGGACCCCCACCCTGAAAGGTGTGTGACCAGCTGCATACAGCCATCATCCCCTCACCCAGGCTGGCCAGGCACCCCAGGGGGGACCCCCACCCTGATTCAGGACACCCTTTAGGGCAAACCAGCCAGCCCCACCCATGCACCAGGCCTCTACCCTATATAGTAAAAGGGTAATATGCCTCCCAGCACCGGGATCAGCGGAGCTGCGAGGCCTCCCAGCGCCGGGATCAGCGTGACAGGGGGCAGTGCCCAAACCCCTGATCACCCTGCAGCTCTGTGTGTGACAGGGGGCGGGGCCCAAAGCCCCCCGCCCCCCACGGGCCCTGCTCTGTGTGTGACGGGGGAGAGCCATAACCTCCCCATCTGCCCTGCCCTGAGTGTGACAGTGGCAGCGCCCCAACCCCCTGATCGGCCCTGCTCTGTGGGTGATAGAGGGCGGCACCCCAACCCCCTGATCTGCCCTGCCCTGAGTGTGACAGGGGGCGGTGCCCCAACTCCCCTATCGGCCCTACTCTGTGAGTGACAGGGGGGAGCTCCTCAACCCCCTGATCAGCCCTGCTCTGTGCATGATGGGGGGAGCTCCCCAACCCCCTGATTGACCCTGCTCTGTGCATGACAGGGTATGGAGCCCCAACCCCCCTGATGGGCCCTGCTCTGTGCGTGGCAGGGGGGAGTTCCCCAACCCCCTGATTGGCCCTACTCTGTGAGTGACAGGGGACAGCACCCCAACCCCCTGATTGGCCCTGCTCTGTGCGTGACAGGGGGTGGCGCCGCAACCTCCCCATCGACCCTGCCTTGAGTGTGACAGGGGGCGGTGTCCCAACCCCCCCAATCGGCCCTACCCTGAGCGTGACTGAGGGTGGTATCTGCAACCGCCCAATCTGCCCTGCTCTGTGCATGACAGGGGGCGGCGCCCCAACTCCCCAATTGGCCCTGCTCTGTGCATGACAGGGGGAAGGCGCCCAACTCCCCAATTGGCCCTGTTCTGAGCCCGACCAGGGGCTGCACCTAGGGATTGGGCCTGCCCTCTGCCACCCGGGAGCAGGCCTAAGCCAGCAGGTCCTTATCTCCCGAGGGGTCCCAGACTGCGAGAGGGCACAGGCCGGGCTGAGGGATCCCCCTTCCCCCGAGTGCACAAATTTTTGTGCACCGGGCCTCTAGTGAAAATATAATAGCAGTAAATTTTAATCCTTGAAATTAGAAAAACATTACCAATTTACTCATTTTAGAATTGCAATTGCAAATGGATAATTTTCCAACCAGAGTAGAAGATTCTTGATCTACTTCCTTCAGTCCTTATAAATTCAAGCACACACACACACACACACACACAACACACCTAAACACATCATAACAATATTAAAATACAAAAATCATTTTCTGGAGGTAGATTATTTTGGATTATTTTGTCTTCATTTTATACTTTTAAGTATATTCTTACAGAAACAGATATTCATTTATGTTTATAATAAGCACAATATTAATATATTTAAATACAGTTGGCCCTCCATATCTGGGGGTTTCTCATTTATAGATTCAACCAACTTTGCATAGAAAATATCTGAAAAAAAATATTACATTGTTCCTAACATGTACTATGTAGTCAGGCCTAAAATAGTTGCATTTGTACTCAGCATGTACAGACTGATTTTCTTGTCATTATTCCCTTAATAATACAACAACTATTTGCATAGCACATTGTATTAGGTATTATAAGTATTCTAGAGATGATTTAAATTATGCAGGAGGACATGTGTAGGTCATATGCAAATACTTAGCCATTATATATATAAGGGTCTTGAGCATCTATAGATTTTTAGTATTCATGGGGGTCCAGAAACCATCCCCCACTGATACAGAGGGATGACTGTATAATATTATATATATAAAGAATTCCTAGTTATAAATTGTTTTGTCTAAAATCTGTGATTAAATCTATAAAATGTTTTTTTCTGTATGATAATGACTAAGTAATTTTAATATTAGACTGGAATCTGTGTCATACTTTGCTAAGCCAAAAACAAAAAACTTTCATTTTCAGAAACTAGTTAGTTGAAAATATTTTAGTTTTAAGAAGTAAATAAGATTAAAAATAAGATTCATAATGCCCACACTTCATTAACTTGGAATTGTAAAAAGAAGTTAAATTAGTACTCCTGAATGATTTTATGAAAGTCAATTAATTCTTAGTCACAATTGCTAAAATTTGAATATAAAGTAATTTTTTTAAAACAAAGAATTTGTATTCCTTTAAAATCTTATTAGTGAAGAACTAGGTGGCCTTGATATCAAGTTTTTTTTATTTTTATCAGTCAATATTATATCTAGTTTTATGGCATAAATATTTTAACTTGGTCTTTTAGCCTTAATATTTATGGTCTTAGGGAAATAGGTCTCATTTGGAATATAACTTAACCTAAAAATAAAGGTCAAAGTGGAAGGCAATCAGCATTTATTTCAGATCCAAAAGAATAGCTACTGGGAAAGCACTGATTCAGGCAGAAACCCAAAAAGCATCCTTATTAGAAGACGAAGGCAAAGGGTATTTGTGAGGAAAAGTAGAGGAATTTCTTTCCTTTACATGAATAGAAGAAAGGAACTATAAATGCAGATAAAATAATGTAGTGAGCCTGGTCAGTGCACGTCATAGCAAGTGATTGAACTCCCAGTCTCCCGGTCGAACTCCCAAAGGGACAAGTTGCATATTAGGTTTTTATATAGATTATGATTATTTTGATTATGATTATTGTTAAAAAAAGATATAATTAGATTTATTAAGCAATTCATGGAATGGGCAGCAACTAGTAGGGCTCCCCAAAGAGTTTGGAAGATTTTTACATGAAGAAAGGTGGTACAGGGAGCTATTAACAAAAGAAAATAAAGAATTATTTTGGGGACAGGTCAATTTTTCTTTGAAAGGAGAGTTTGGGAAGGATTTTTAATATGTAGATATGTAGATTGCTTTTTTTCTTTTTTTCTACCTGGGATGGAGAGGGCCCTGTGATACAATGCCTTACTGGTACTTGACCAGTAAATTTCCCACTGGTTCATTAAGATTATGTTTCTGGAAAAGTTTGAAATTTCAGTTAGGTCAAGTATTAAATCTAGGTTTGGTATCACAGGCTTTTAGCCAAGTGAAGCCATTTTGGGCCCGTGGTTTTCTCTTTAACAATATAAGTAGAGAGATCTCAGGCTGAATCATTAGTCATAATTCTCCAGAGAAACAGAACCAATAGGACATATATAGAGAGATAGAAAGAGACTTATTATGAGGGATTGGCTCATGTCATGATGGAGACTTAGAAGCGTCACAATCTGCCGTGTTCACTGGAGAACCAGGAAAGCTGGTGTTGGGTTCTAATCCAAGTCCAAAGGCCTCAGAACCAGGGGAGTCAATGGTGTAAGTCCCAGTTTGAGTCTAAAGGTCTGAGAACCAGGAGTGACATTGCACTCCCAAGGGTAGGGGAAAAATTTGTGTCTTGTTCAAGCAGAGAGCAAATGCTCTTCCTCTACGTTTTTGTTCTATTGAGGCCCTCAGAGGATTGGACAGTGCTGACGCACATTGGTTAGGGCGATCTTCTTTACTCAGTCTGAGAATTCAAATGCTATTCTCTTCCAAAGCCTCCCTCACAGGCACACTCAGAAATAACTTGCTATGCACACATTCCATAGCCTAGTCAAGTGGACATTAGATTAACCATCATACAGATTGTCTTTTAATTGTGTTAAAATATACATAAAAAAATTATTTTCACCATTTTAAGTATAAAATTCAGTGGTATTAAGTACATTCATGATGTGCAACCATTATACTATCCATTAGATAACTAATTAATAATGCTATTATATATTTTAGATATTATCAATAATATTTGAAAACATTTTGGTTATGTTTCCTATTTTGACTCTACTTATGAAATTTATTTAGCTTTTGAAATTTCTTCAAAAATATTTTAAGAAAAAGCAACACCTAATTTATTTTGATGTTTGGAACCTAGGATGTTTCATATCTTCATATCTTCTGTGAAGTGAAGCATTTTGATATACCAACCCAAAGAGCTTTCTAAATGTTCTTTTCAGGCAATTTCTTTAAACAGCAATACGGTGATGACAGGTTGGATTACAGCATTTAGCACTTTTCCAAGAGTTTTTACATGCTTTCTGCCTTTCAGAAAGATCTATACCAGACATCACAGATATGAAATAAATATTTTTATTATGAATTCTGGAGTCTGTGATGTCACACAAGCAATGACAAGAAATCTATTTTCTCCTAGCAGGAAACTTGAATAGTCAAGTGATCTCAAAACACTTAATTTTCTTTAGGCATAAACTTTAAAAATAATCTGTTTGGGAATATTATGGGTGGAAATGGAGTTCTTCATGGTATCACCTCGAGGAAAAGAATTCCTGAGGCCCTTACAGGAGGATGGGGTTTTGTGGAAAACTTTATTAATGATGTAAAATTAAGGGGGGGGGGTTACCCTCCAAGATACTATCTCTGTCAGTTTCAGTTTCACCAGGGGAGAAGTCCAATCTTGTCTTCCGCAGGGCCAGAATTAAGGACACTGCTTATAGTTTCCATCCCATATTAACGTGCAGTCCAGTCCAGCAACTGGCTAACAGCTTTATTCCCAGCGGTATTCCATTGCATGTGGGGTCTGCAGGGCCAGGGGTCATGTGGCTGCTTGAGGCCACATGGCAATGGAGGGAGAACTGATGAGCGCACAGGTGAGTGCAGGTCACGGAGCAAGAGAGCAAGAGTGAACAAGAGTGAAGAAGAGTTGGGGAACCCTTTGGGCGTTTTAACCAGGAGCTTCTTCAAACTAACCAATTAGGCTTTCCAAGGTTGCATGTGCTTCTGATGGGCTTAACCCCCTAGCCAATCCATTGTTCCCCAGGTTAGACTGACAGGCAAGCACCTCCCCTGCACCAGGACTGCACAGGGCTTGTGTTGGTCTCTCACTTTGTTCCATCCCGCCCCCTAGTGGTCTGCAGGGAATGGACCAGGGGTTCCCTGAGGAGCATGAAGCTATTGCTTCCTGGTGAAGCTGCCCCGGTGACCATGCTTATGGCCTCCCCTTGCTTTCTTTCCTTTAATACTAACTACCTAATTGTGACCATAACAGGACTGTATATTCATTGGCAGCATGTGAGCAAATACATATTCCATATTTTGAAAGTTAAACTGAAAGAAAGCTTGTGATAATTTATGTCTCAGAATTTGGTAATTAACGGAACAATACTGAACTAATGTGCTAATGAGTAAATAATAGCTTCTGCATGCCTTAGTGAACAGGGAATTAGCATGAGTTTCTACTTGTGATATGAACGTTGCAGATGGTTAATTGCTATTAATGCAGAAGGACTTGCTATAGCAAACCTATTATTTTTAATTTCACAAACTTCTCTCCACATTGCTATAGTGACAATGTTTTGAAATTAGTTAGATCTAAGAACATTTACAGACATGTTTCTACCAGCTTCTTTAAAATTATATATATATATATATAATTGTATTGATTTCAGAGAGGAAGGGGGAGGGGGAGAGAGATAGGAACATCAGTGATGAGAGAGAATCACTGATCAGCAGCCCGTCCCCCCCCCCCCCCGACGCCCCACACTGGGGATCAAGCCACAACCTGGGCATGCGCCCCTGACCGGTATCGAATCTGGGACCCTTGGGTCTGCAGGCTGACGCTCTATCTACTGAGCCAAACTGGCTAGGGCTCTACCAGCTCCTTTTGTCTTCTCATATTTTCATCATTTGGAGCATCCTCTTTTCTCTCTCTCTTTTAAAGACTTGACATATAGAACATTCTCATTTATTACCACAACTCCTCAAATTACATCCTCTTCCTTAAAAGCATGACCTCCTCCTTAATATTTGCTATATACCTTAACCATGCTTTTTCCTATGACAAGAATGTTCTTTCATTGTTTTTATAAAAGTTTATTAGTTATTGATCATAATGACACTGTGGGGGGGAGAACAAACTTTCCTTTATCCTCAAGGTTCTTCTGCCCAGTCTAACAATAAAATAGACATGAAACAGGTTAGCAAGAAAAATATAACCAAATTTAGTATATATGTAGGTAGAGGGGTGGCACATACAAGAGAGTCAGAGACACCATATGCAGGAGAGGTTCAGATATAGAAAGGGGGATCTAGGTATATAAGACATCCTGAATAAGGGATGCGGTAATAAACCTTGCGGGGGGAGGGGGGCGTTCAAAGGGTCATTGAAGAATGATAAGAAGAGCAGATGTTTAGTAAATAAAAGTTTTCCCTGCGGCATAGATGGGTTAAAAAGATGATCTCTGATAACCTCTTATGGGCAAGGCCCCTAAGTCAAATTCTTCTAGGCAGTTAAAGGTAGGGAGCAAAAGTTTCCTCCTGAGTTTGCCACTCAAGTTGCCTTTAGCTCAAAACAATCTGCATTCCATAGAGGCACATCTCAGGGTGACTTGTTCTGGACCCCCACACCATATTTCATGCTAAGTGTTAGAAAACTATTGTACAACATAATCATAGTCTCTGCTCTCAGGGAGCTTACAGTCTAGTATGCACACATACAAAAGCTTTCAAATAAAGTCCAAACATAAGTAGATTTTCTACCCTTTTGAAGTCATTGTGCAAAAGCCCATAGTAAAGTTCCATGTCTTCCAAAAACTATGTATGTGAACAATTAATGTTTTAATTATTTTTATATCAATAAGGATTTGTATTCTCTTAATCTAAGGTCTGGTCCAGTACAATAAATATACTTGTTAGTTGGCTGATTAAAAACAGAACAGGTTCACATAGGAAAATACAAGTATTTTGTGATATTTTTAGGTCAGTTCAAATTTAAAGATAATTGTGGTGACAGTCAATTAAAGATAATTACAGTATGACCCAGGCATAAGTTCTCAAGATACATTACACCTTCTTTTCTAAAAGAGTTTAATGGTGGCTGCTGGTTGTGTGATAAAAGATTTCATTGTTTTTCTAAATATTAGGTAACCTTTCAGATAGCATATTCTCTGAGGATATTATTAAGTAGGGCCATTCTATTATTAATATTGGAATAAATTCTGAACCATTTTTTGCTCATAGATTCTCCTCACATTCCTTTCATCGTATTCTTATTTTAAGAGAACAACTGGGGCAGTGGGGGCTTGCCTGGGATAGGAGTGGCTGCAGCGGGCGGGGGAGGGGGGGATCAATTGGGGAAAAAGAAGACATATGAAAACTTTAGACAATAAAATAATTTAAAAAGAACAAACCCTTTTTATTTATTTGCTTAGATATGTTAAAATATTGTGTTATATTCATATCTGTAATAATAAAAGCATAATATGCTAATTAGACTGGACAACCTTCCAGATGAAGCTGGGGCTGTGCGGGAAGCCCGGGTTCTGGGTGCCAGAGGGAAGCCGGTGCCGGCAGCTGGGGGAAGGAAGGCCTACCCTTGCACGAATTTCATGCACTGGGCCTCTAGTATAATATATAAATATATATAATCATCTATTGTAAATGTTTTATACACTAAATAGTAATAAATATAATTACCACAATATAATCATACTTAAAATAGATATACATATAAATATGATATATAGCTATATGCACAAAATTATATGTATGTGTGTGTATATATGTATATATCTTACTATTTTCTCATTCTAAATCATTTTAATAATCTACCTTCTAAATAAAAAGGGGAAAATCACACATATTTGAAGTCATTCTCTCAGAAACCTCACTCAAATGATAAAAAGGTAATAAAAATGTTGCCAATAAAAAAAAAAAGAGAGTAGGAGATAAGGGTGGACACAGGAATTCAACAATTTCTAACAAAGAAAGAATTGTAGTTTAGTGGCAATTGACATAGCAAAGTAGAGAAAGGTACAAAGCAAATGAATGCCAAAGAGTGCAAAGGAAAACCCAGGAAACTCACCTTGAAATTTCTCCTTGAAAATTTACTGAATGTTCCAAGAGTGTGCAAGGTAAGGATGGGGCAAGCAGCTGAAAACAGAGGACTAAGTGAAATCTCACTATACAGAATAGGGTTCTATATTTAAATTTGCCACTGCACAGGAGAATCAAGCATTATTTATTTATTGTTTATTCGTGAAAAATGTCCCTTATTCAGATACGCCAGACCTATTGTAATGAAAGAGTAAGTATGTAACTAAGAAGAGGGGTGTTAAGAGAAAGTCTGTATATTGAATTATGTGAAACCTAAGCTCTACTTTTCCTCCCTGTCCCTCCTTGCCAATCATATACCAGTTGAGGTACTGGATGATTCTCTTCTGTGGAAGTGGAATGGCCTCAAAGAAAAGTTACACACATCTCATTATTCAATAGGCTTCATTTGAACAGTAGGTGATTACTCTGTAATAAATCCTGAGAGTTGCCCAGCCCTACTATGTGTCCAGAGCTCCCAATTACCTTTTTAGTTCCCAACTGTATTGATACCTCAAAATTTGTGACAGAGAGGAAAAACTATTGTGAATATTGATAACTTAGTTATATAATTTTATGGATCTGTACCATTTTATATGTTTTTAAAATTTGTCTGGATCCAAGACTATAAAGGAATAAATGATACCACTGAGTGTAATAGAAAATTAACTTACATATTTTAGGAAAATATAGCATTCATATTATTTATGCCTCATTTGAAAATATTTTGCATAGCCAAAGAGCTGAAGAAATGCAAAAATCTAATAATGAACCTGGGCGAACCTTCAGACCTCTGAAATAGAAGAACTTGTTGTATATGAATGTGATATTGCCTAATGAAATTACCTTATAAACTTTAAGACCAACCCCTGTTGAAATTATTATTTATTTACACAAACAGTAATTCAATTATCGGAGAACTGTATTCCTTAGTAGATAAAACCAGGGTAAAGAGACATTTGTGTTAATAAGGAAACTATGTATTGGCATTATTACTAAAGCCAATAATGTTTATCAGACTAGCTTATGGCCAGATAACTGTAGCAAAGCGCATATGATTCTTTGAGTTCTCATTATCCACAGAAAAGCTTGCATAAGCCTACTAGAGTAAGGCAATGTGGAAGATAGGCAATAGAAGGGGCCCATTCCTATATAATCATAGGGCAGCTGGAAAGAGTCAGGGGAATAAATACCTGGTTGACTTCTTGATGTGGAAAATATCCTTGTTGTGAAGATGGAACATCTGTGCTTTTCTATTGTGCTGCTTTAAACCTGCTGAGCTTTATATTAGCAAAGATGCAGAAAGGGGAAAGAGAATGAGCCTCTTATGCTACTTGGGTTTGTACCTCCATTTATGGTTTTTACTCACTTGTAATCTTTAAGAAAAATTTTGCCGATTAGAATGACAGCCTTCTCATTACTATTAAATGACTGATGTGGTTATTTGGTTTAAAGATGTAATTTTATTAAACATAAACTCAGTAATAAATTCTGAAAGAACTTTAGATTAATCATATTCATAAGTTTACTTTATTAGATTTATGATTATTTAAACATAAGGAAAGGTTTTGTTTAAATCAGACAATTTAGGTAATTTAGAAGCAAACAGAATATATTAGGTGTATAAATGCAAATTAAAGTTTACAAGTAACTGTATTTTAAATTTATCATGTCATTTAACAATGCAATCTAAGTTTACAATTGATTTATACAATTTACTTGAAAACTAATTAAAATGCTAGCATTTTAAATTGAATATTAATTCTTCAGAAATAAAATATTGCTCTTTATAGACCTATATGAATACAAAATAACCCTGAAGGCCATAAAATCTTCACAACTAGAAGCATGGATAACTGATATTTGAAGGAAGCCTCCAAGACAAAATTAGACCCCAAACAAACAATCAAGCAAACAGGAGAAAAGTAAAGAAAGAGAAGATGCATATAGTGGAATGACATTTCAAAGAAACAACAAATAAATCATTATAAAATGAACAAGGTATTATGAGAAAGGAAAAAAATAATAGAAGAAAAAATCTTTTGTATTAAAACTATAGTTAATTTTTTTAATCCTTGCCTGAGGATATTTTTCCATTGATTTTTTTAGAGAGAGTTGAAGGGGGGCAGGGGGAGAGACAGAGAGAGAAAAATATCTATGTGCGAGAGATACATCAATTGGTTGCCTCTAACATGAGTCCCAACCAGGGCCTGGGATTGAGCCTACAACCAAGGCAGGAGCCCTTGACCAGAATCTAACCCAAGACCTTTCAGTCCGAGGGCTGATGTTTAATCCACTGAGCCAAATCGGCCAGGGCTATAGTCAATTTATTTTTTACAAAGAGTTGAAGTATAAAGCAGGTCAGTTAGTCAAATAGATGAGAAAAGCAGAAGAAAATCAAGGCAGCAATTATGAAAATACGAAAGGCAAACCTTTAAGACCTAGAGTTCTGAAAGATCTGTAGGTTCAGCACAGGTAAGGAGTGAAGGCTGGAGTAGACTTGTAAATGGCCTGACTAAGCATTGGGGGATGCTCCAACACAGAATCTGACTTCCAGAGTTAGCATATTATAATATCCCAAATGTTTAGTTTTTAGCAAAACATTATGAAGATGCAAAGAAACAAGAAAATATGGTAAATTTACAGGAGAAAGGAACAGAAACTGTTCCCAAGGGAGCACAGACAATGGACTTACTATACAATGACTTTACCTCCAATATTTTAAACATGCTGTAAGAGCTAAAGACTTCATTGATCAAGAGCTAAAGAAAACCAACAGAACTATGTCTCAAGAAATAGAGAATATTGACCAACAGATAGAAATTATAAAAAGGAACCAAACAGGAATTCTAGAGCTAAAAAGTATAACTGACATAAGAAATTCATGATAGGGTTTTCAATAGCAGATTTGAGTAGACAGAAGAAAAAAATCAGCAAACTTGATTATTAGATTTATTTAAATTATCTAGTCTGAGGAGAAAGAATGAAGAAAAATGAACAGAGACTAAGAGACTGTGGATATCACCGAGTATAACAACATCTGATGATTGGAGTCCCAGAGGAAAGGAGGCAGGAAACAGAGCAGAACAAAATATTTGAACAAAGAATGACCAGAAACTTTCCATATTTGATAGAAGACATCTACACATCTAAGAAGCTCAATGAAATCCAAGGATGAACACAGAGAATCATACCAGAACACATTATAATCTTGTTCTATAAGTGGGAAGATGTGTCTTACTGTAAGAAAGTATTCTATAATTAATTTGTTTTTGAGTGTGTTAAGTCTCCTTCTTTATTTTTCTCCTTCAGCCACACAAATTATCAGACTGATAAGGAAGCCTGGGGCTCATTCCCTCAGTGCCAGATGGAGATTCCAAACACGGGAGCACCTGCCCAACTGCAGGAACCCTCAGCCTGGTCCCAAAGACTCACCTCAATAAAACCACCAAGCAAGACTCGTTACCTCACTCTCTGAAGCCATTTTGCACTGCCTTCGAAAGTCTGTCCCTATTTGAACAAAATTTGGGGGTGAGGCTCTGTATTGATTTTTATGAATGGACACAACCATTGTTACTATGAGCAGATGTCTACCACAACCAGAAGTTTTTGTTCTTTTGCTTTGGTTTGCTTACGGGCTGGCTACCCTGTGCTTTTAACTACTATGTTTCTTAGCGCTGCATTTGCTGAGTTCTGCTAAGGCTCTGTGCAATGGATTGCATGTCTGTGTCCCCACAAAATTCATATGTTAAAGCTTTAATCCGATGGCATTTGTAGGTATGACCTTTGGGAGATAATTAGGGTTAGATTAGTCATAAGGGTATGGCCTTCAGATACGATTAATGCCTTATGGAGAGAGAGAGAGAGAGAGAATATCTCTTCATTTATGCACAAAAGAAGGAAGGCCATGAAAGGACATAACTAGGAAGAAGGCTCTCACCAAGAATCCAACCATACAGGCACCCTGATCTCAGATTTCCAGACTATAGAACTATGAGAAGTAACATTATTTTTTAAACTACCCAGTCTACACTATTCTGTTATAGCAGCTCAAACTTGCTAGGGCACTCTATCATCAATTTAACCAAACTAACTCAGTTCAAGAACTAGTTGGCATTTAAGGACAGAGGTAGCTCTGTATTGTGGCTCAGCCTCTACCTACAGGTGTGTCAGATCAAATCAGGTATTAATTCCATTGTAAATTGTGACTGACACTAGGCTCTTAATTTGTGACCAGTATGTGTCTCAACAGGCCTATTAGTGGACATTGGTTACTATTTGAAGATATAAATAATTGAAGTATATGATCCAAGAGGTAGATTTCTTATTCAAATGCTATGGATTGCCTTTGCTACTGCTGTTGCTGCATATGCCTCTATCTCTACAAAAGATCCTGATTCCCAGTGTTATAGGGAAAAAATCCATGACATCCCTGTGGCATAGGAAAGAGGTTAAGTCAAGCTCTACAATGGCTATTAAACCCTGTAAAGAAACCACTGACACTTGTAAGGCTCCTAAACTTACAGTACTGATTTGAGGTTCTCTGAAATAAGCAATAGCATGGAGAGGCCCTCTTTCACTGCAAAATATATCTAGTAACAAAATAAAGGAAGGTGGCGGGGGAAGGGGGGTAAAGAAAAAGGAAGAAAGAAACCTGGAAACTGGAGGAAGAAACAAATAACTGAAACTGAGGTATACAATGTGACCCAATTCAAATTCAAAATTTGCTAAAATAATTTATATAGCAAAAAGATAGGATGCTATTGACATTTGCATTTCTATAACATTTCACCATAAATCATGAATTAATTTTACCATCTAATAGAATAGAGCAATTAGCAAATCTCATAGCCTCAATTAAAACTGGGGCTAAGTTAATTATGTATAGGGGCCTCACTAAATTAAATTTGAGGTCCTCCATTCACACTCTTAGGGGAATTACCAATTATAAAAGAGGACAGTGCCTGGCAGGTGTGGCTCAGTGGTTGAGCATCGACCCATGAACCAAGAAGTCACCAGTTGGATTCCAAATCAAGGCACATGCCTGGGTTTCAGGCTCAATCCCCAGTAGGATTGTGTAGGAGGCAGCAGATCAATGTTTCTCTCTCATCAATGTTTCTATCTCCCTATCCCTCTACCTTCCTTTCTAAAATTCAATAAAAACATATTTAAAAAAATAAAATAGAGGACAGGAAGGTATGCCTTATGTTAACCATCAAAACTATTACTTTAACTTTGCCTAAATTCTGTAGTAGGATAGCATCCATATCACCTAATAGGTATGAACACTCTGGCCTAATAAATGATAAATTAAAATTAAATGGAGTCTTTGCCACTTAAAATTGGCTGAGAAAAATGGTACTCTGTAAATATTCCCACTTTTCACCAGTTAATTAATACTAGAGACCCAGTGCACAAAATTTCCTGCACTGGAAGGGGGGTCCCTTAGCCCAGTCTGTGCCCTCTCACAGTCCAGGACCCCTCTCTCCTTACCTCCCACCTGCTCACTGCTCCTTACCACTTGGATCGCTGCTCCTTAGTGCTGCTGTGGAGGCAGGAGGGGCTCCCACCACCTCAGCTGCACTCGCCAGCCATGAGCCTGCCTTCTGGCTGAGTGGCACTCCCCCTGTGGGAGCGCACTGACCACCAGGGGGCAGCACCTGCATTGAGCATCTGCCCTGTGGTGGTCAGTGCACCTCATAGTAACCAGTTGTTTTGCCATAATGGTCACTTAGGCTTTTATTATATAAACTAGAGGCCCGGTGCATGAAATTTGTGCATGGGGGTGTGTGTCCCTCAGCCCAGCCTGAACCCTCTCCAATCTGGGACCCCCTCAAGGGATGTCCGACTGCATGTTTCGGGCCTAAACACGCAGTTGGACATCCCTCTCACAATCCAGGACTGCTGGCTCCCAACCGCTCACCTGCCTGCCTGATTGCCCCTAACTCCTTCTGCCTACCAGCCTGATCACCCCCTAACCACTCCCCTGCCAGTCTGATCAACACCTAACTGCTCCCCTGCCAGCCCAATTGCCCCTAACTGCCCTCCCCTGCTGGCCTGGTCACCCCTAACTGACCTCCCCTGCAGGCCTGATTGCCCCCAATTGACCTCCCTTGCAGGCCTGGTCCCTCCCAACTGCCCTGCCTGCTGGCCTGATTGCCCACAACTGCCCTCCCCTGCTGGCCATCTTGTGGTGGGCATCTTTGATCACATGGGGGGGGAGCATTTTGTGTGTTGGAATGATGGTCAATTTGCATATTACTCTTTTATTAGATAGGATGACCCATTGTGAATTTTGAACCAAGGTCTGCAAGGATTGAAACTCAGTATACAATTTTTTTTTTCTTTAGAGAAAACATGATTATCCTCATTGTTTCTTCATTTAACAGTCCAATTCAACCTGCTCTTAAACCTGCAAAGGAAGAATAGATACCTAGCTGCCTATTTGGGTTATGCAAGCAGCATGGCTTCCAAAGCCTCCTCACTGCATGATGGAGCCAAACCTTGGCCCTCTAGAATATCCTTCCCACAGGAGTGAATGGCCTCTCTGTGTATAGTGCTGGGTAGTTTTTGTATTTATGGGATGGTGTAACATCATCACATGTGAAGGAACCCAATAGAGAGTTGTTGCCTTTCATTCCTAGGATGTCCCTGATAAAGGATGGGACTTAGGAGTTAGCACAAATGGCTAAATTTTAGGCAGTCATCTTAGTACTGAATGCCCTGGCCAACAAAGGCCCCATATGCATATTTTTATGCACATGGGACATTGCAAATAGTCTGACTATTATGTCCAGCCAAATGTAGCAAAACATATCTTTGTCTAAGATTTCCTCCTTTGGGGTAAAGACTCTGGGGATATCTTGCCTTACTGATACTCCAAATATAAATCAAGGTCACACATGCCCCTACATATACTAAAACCATAATAAAAGGCCTCACAAAGACATGCTTTATCTCTTTGGAGTTTCAGACTTTACTGATTGTGAACGAGGCATTTGTTTCACTTCTCCAAGTATACAAAGCTGGGCTCGTAAACAACGCATTCAATGGAACTTTCACCTGCTTTTTACAGGCTTGAGGCTGCAGGCCTCATAGAGCACTATAATGGTTTAGACAAGTTCAAATTGAATTCAATGAAACATGGTATAGTTAGTCATCAGTAAATGTCAGGAGGACATTATCATAAAGAATCTGACTTAATAATTTAATGTTTGACTGCTGGAAGCTTTACTCTTCCTTTTTCATTTTGCCCACATCCAAGCAAGATGATAAGAAAGGCTGATGTGCTCACACTTTTGGCATCAGGAGGAGATTCAAGCTATGCAAGCTCCTGCCCACGAGTGGGAACACTAACCTGGCCTCACCCTCTAATTCAATAACAACCTGAAGTAAGTTTCATTTCCTTACCCCTCAAACTGTTATGGACCTACTTGGGAAGTCTACTCAGATCTTCTCAGAAGACATTCCATAAGTAGTAAACCTTCTTCTCCACTCTTTGTCTGTGGGTAGCATTGTAAGTACAGCATGCAAACCACATTTTCAGTGTTGGTCCATTCTTCCCTTGAAGAGTGGCTCATAAACCAGCCAATTATATAAAGTTGTAGCATTTAAGTCTATGGCATGCATTAGCACACAGATGGAAAATGAAATAATAAGAGACCTAGAAACAGACCCATACATACAGAATGCCTGATACCTTAGAGAGATGGTGGTTCAGATCAACGTTTTCAATAAATTTTTCATAAATGGGGTAAATGTATGAAAAAAATAAAACTTGCCCAAACCTCACATCATAAATGAAAAATCAATTCCAAAGAGATTAAAAACCTTAATCATGAATGGGGAAAAAATGGAAAGCATTAGAATATAATATGGTTGAATAAACACACGAGAAGATGCTCAACTCATTTGCAATTAGGTGAATACAAATTAAAACAAAATGAGATAGCATTACATACTCAAGAGATGGGCAATTTTTTAAATCTAAGAAAATTAAGTGTTGGCATGATTGTGGAATATTGGGTACTCACATAAACTATTGATTTTACCATATCATTAAAAAACACTTTGGTACTAGCTGGAAAAGTTAAAGATTCACCATACTCTTATAACCCAGCAATAACTGTAATGATTAACAGCACATAAAACTAAAGAAAACCAGGAAACTAATTATTACAAAATTTGATATAATGATAGCTTCTGGGAAGGACGCATCAAGGTTTCTGGGGTGCCCAGTACTGAAGAATATGTAGGACATGGTTCTGAGTAGAAACTCAATGAGCGTTAAATGGATGAAATGACTAGAAAGTTAACCTGATAAATGATTTTAAAAATGAGAGAATATATATTTAAAGTGAAAATGTGGATTATATTTAAGACAAAAAATAAAAGTTGAAAATATATTTCAAACCCAAATTATATTTATAGAAAGATAGATATTCTATATTATAGCACTACTATTGATTGTTTCTATCTATCCTCCTATATAATAAAAGGGTAATATGCAAATAGACCGACTGGCAGAACAACTGAACAACCAATCAAAGCTTAATATGCTAATGATATGCTAAGGCTGCTCAACTGCTCGCTTTCATGTGCACTGACCACCAGGGGGCAGATGTTCTGACTGTTAGGTTAGCTTGCTGCTGGGGTCCAGCTGATTGGGACTGAGCAAGATGGGCCAGACACACCCTGGAGCCCTCCTGCAGTCCCTCCCTGGCCCTATCATGCACCAGTGGAGTCCTTCAGCCTGGCCTGTGCCCTCTTGAAATCCAGGACCCCTAGGGGAATGTCGGAGAGCCAATTTCAGCCCGATCCCATAGGCCACTCCCCTTGGGAGGGCACCAGAGATAGGGTTCATAGCTGGCGAGCTCTGCTGCGGCAGCATGAGCCTCTCCCAATCAGGACTGACTGAGCCCGAGTCCTTGGCAGGCACAGTGGGGCTGGGATGAGTGGGAGCAGCAGGTAGGAGCTGTAGGTAGTATTGGACTGTGGGTTTTGGCCCAATCCCTGCGGGCCACACAGGGGGACCCCACCCATGCAGGAATTCATACACCAGGCCTCTAGTTTACTATAATGATCTAAATAAAGCTAAAATTGTTGAGTGTACTCTGGTTAATGCTAGTTAAGAGGTGATACGATGAAAAAGAATATCCCAAATAACAAAACCAACTGAGATTTTATGAGCTTATTAACCATGGCCAGGGCAAAAATAGTTCAAGGATACAGTTTTATTATAGCAGAACCCACTAATTATAGAAAAGATAATTACTACTTATTTCTTGTCATACTTCCTAAAGGAGAAAAATAGCCTTTGAGTAGGGCAATAGCAGAATGTCAAGCAAATATTCACCTAGGTATTTTCATAATATCATTTTCTCATCAAAACCAGAAAGCATTTGTTAGTGTTTGTTTCTTTGCATTGACTAATCAAGATATCTGTAAATTTGGTTTAATAATTTGGAACTAAAATGTATATAGAGTCATATTTTAAAATAGGGCAATACAAATTTGGCTTCATGCCTGATAACAAACCTCATTCAAATTGCATAGATTATAGCATGTCTTGGACTTGACAGATGTTTTCAGATACTCTTTTAAAAAATATATATTTTATTGATTTTTTACAGAGAGGAAGGGAGAGAGATAGAGAGTTAGAAACATTGATGAGAGAGAAACATCGATCAGCTGCCTCCTTTACGCCCCCTACTGGGGATCTGCCTGCAACCAAGGTACATGCCCTTGACCGGAATCAAACCTGGGACCCTTCAGTCCACAGGCTGACGCTCTATCCACTGAGCCAAACCAGTTAGGGCTGTTTTCAGATATTCTTAATCTCTTTGTCCATAGCATTTTTATTCTCTAATAGGATATCACCACTGTGGTTTTGTTGACAAGATGAATCAACATTTTTTTTTCCCAATGGTTAGAAATATACAACTTATTTATTATGCATGACTGGTTCACTTATAGATTTTAGGAGTCCTAATTAAAGATAACACCTTGCATATGATTGAAAATATAAATATACTAGTAGCTTGATGCACGAAATTCATGCACATTAAAGGGAATTAATTAGAGGAAATATTTTAATATTGCTATTTGCCCTTTCTCTATAATAGAAGTGTCACAGATGAAAGAAAATTAGTAAAATGTATATGAAAATCTTCCTCCTGTCAGAGTCTGGGGCACACCGCAGGACCCAGAGTCAAGTCTCCACCCACCTGTGTGCACCTCGAAATCATGTGAGACCCAGACCCAGCTGGTCCCACCATCATCAAGCCTTGCTCAGTGGGGACGCATCCTCAGGGCCCCTATCAAACCCCACCAGGTGGGGGTGCAGCCTCAGGTTCCCTGCCCTGGCCCAGCACCACGCAGCCTCAATTCCTTGCTGATCACTTGTTACGGCTTGTTATGGGAACACCGCCTCTGCTGTGGGTGCAGCCATCTTGTGATGGCGTGATGGAGTGAGGGTCACTTTGCATATTGCCTCTTTATTATAGAGGATGTCAGAGTATGTCCTTTGCAGAAAATGTAAAAGGACATTTTATGGTGGAATGGATGGCAAACTCTGACAAACCTGGCCATGGCACACTATGCCTATGCCGGGCTGTTATTCAAATGCCATTTATCTAGTTGATAGGAAACAGTTATTAGAAATCTAGGATTAAATGACCAAAACTCAGCATGTGACCTAGGCCATTCTCTTTCATAGGCAGATAGCTTTAGTTTTTTTCATTTTCCTTTATCTTAATGTCAATATTTCAAATTGGTACAGTTCAATTCAAGTTATGTGAAATCCTTCACGTATACTTAGGGCACTTACAATGACCTGAATTTTCATGCAGAAGTTGAAGGAGTTTATATTTTAAATAGAACACAGTCAGATCAATGGTACAAGTACATAGTAGAAATCATCCATTATCTTGTCTTTTTCTTCTACCATAAAAGTCCCTATCAGCTTTAATTCTTTATTAAAGCCCATACTTGAAAACTAAATACTATCTTGGGCACTAAAAGCTACTAAGTGAAAAAAATGTCTTTGAAGCATGACAAGGTTATTAGCTACCACAGGTCCAAAATTTTTGTCCATTAGAACACCATTTCACCCTGCCTAGACCCTGCAATCTTGTTTCTAAAAGAAACCTAAATATAGCCTCCATATTTGCATCATCTTTAAATTTGTATTATAAGAGCTCCTGTCTGTGGCAGTTTGCAATTTACCTAGCAGTATAAAACGTTGGAAATCAATTTCCTAACATACTCTTGTAATGAAATATGAAAAGTAACCAATCAATATATGTAACAAGTTTGAAGACATTCTAGCCATTTTATAAAAACCAAATTCAATAGCAATTGTATAAATCTTGATGAATAAATCTCCTTAATACTGAGAATCACAAATATGCCTGTTTTATATTGTGTTTTCTTTTACCCTTTTTTTTGGATCTTAAGTTACATATAAAATCAGACCTATTTTGCATTCATACCCCTATTTTATATATTTTAGATGTAATCAAAATCATACAAATTTAACTTCAATTTCTTAAGTGGAAAGACTCATTTCATGTTTTGATGAATTTTATGCCCCTTCCCCTCAACTCACAGAATTTTTTCATTATCTATTGTCTTGTTTTGCTTTTTGCTCTGACTTTTTAAAATTCTATTATTTTGGCTTGCTTTTCTAGCAGCTGACATCTGGTGCTGTCAGTATATCTGGAAATGTCCCAGAAAACATAGCTGCTAGGAAAAAAAATAGGAGTGTTCTCTCTCTTTTGTAAAGGTTAGGTTCTGATCCTTTCTGAAGCTACCTAACCTTTCCACTGGTCCCTTTTCAATAAAGTTATGTTATTGATGAACATAAATGAGGCTTTAGGTTCATGTAACCCTTAAAAAACATTGATAGAATGTACATTTGTTTAATGCTATTAACATTTAAAACATTATATATTTTTATATAAAATCTATCCGTTTCTGCTAATTTTATATTTAATATCTGTTAAATTATTCACAACGAGTATATTCATTAATAATGTCTGCCTTCAAATTATATGACACCTGTGATGATTGAAATAGAAGAATATAAGGCAATTTCTTGCTATGATGACCCATCCATGACATTTCACTTTTAAATCTAAAGTACTGAATGAAAAATAGTTCTTTCAGACCTTTCAGAACAGTGCTGAAATATATAATAAATGAAAGTACTTTAGAAAATGTCTTTAATTCTGCAAAATCATCACAGACTCAAGAATTAAACTTGAGAAGCTCTGTAGCTGTCAGGGATCATTTCAGGAATCAGAAAGCATTGTTACTATTTTAAAGAGAAAGTCATTTAATATGAAGAACTGCACATTTATAAAATAACTGGAGGAATGGGATGAGGGTCTAGGTTGGTCCTCCCAAAACACTCCATCTACAGGAAAGTGAAATCTGAGGCCAACACCTCATCACAGCCATAATCCAGGTATTAGAAAACTAACACCATAGACTGCAACTTCTTTTTTTAAAATTTTATTTTTTGTTTACAGTTCACATTCAACACTTTTGTATTAGTTTCAGGTGTACAGCACTGTGGTTAGACATTCATGTATGTTACAAAGTATTCCCTCCGATAATTCAAGTACCCACCTGACACCATAGATAGTTATTATAGTACTGGAGGCCCAGTGTACGAAATTTGTGCACAGTTAGGGTCCCTAGGCCTGGCCAGCGATCAGGGCCGATCGGGGCCTCTGGCTACCAGCCAGGGCCTCCCATTCCTGGCTGCTGGGTGGGGCTTCCCTTCCCCAGCTGCCCGCTGCTGACTGGGGCCTTCCATTGTTCTGCGCCACACCCTGGTGGTCAGCGCATGTCATAGCGAGCAATAGAACTCCTGGTTGAACTCCCGTGGGGACACTTTGCATATTAGCCTTTTTTATATATAGATTGTTAACTATGTTTCCTGTGCTGTACTTTAACATCCCCAGGACTATTTTGTAACTACCAATTTAGTACTTCTTAATCCCTTTACCTTTTCTTTTATTTCATTCCCCAAAACCCCTCCCCTCTGGTATCCTTCAGTTTATTTTCTATATCTATAAATCTGTTTCTATGTTGTGCAACTTCCTGATGCCCACAGGACCACTGACTGCTCACAAAGAGGCTGAATCCTGCCATTGCTACAGCTATAAATGCCTTCATTATCCATGAACCTGAAGACTAGAACACCGCAACAGAGATGAAGATGTCTGTGAATGATTTTAGTAGCAGCAATAGACAAGGTTGCAGGAAGTTAGCTCCCAACTTATTTTTACTGTCCAAATAATTGTGTTTTTCTATGTAATTTGTGGGAAGCCAGGGGCCTGCCTGAAGAGGGTCTCAGGGTTGTTTTCCTATATTTTTTAATGTTGGAACTACAGAAGCTGAAAGTAGGAGAAACCTGGGATGAGAACTTACAAAAGGACTGAAATGCCGATCTGACATTCAAAGAGGCAAGTGGCAGCTTCTGAGGTGTGTGCTGTTGGGCTAATTGATCCAGATGGCTTACAACTGCACCTTACAATTAACCGTGATCCATATGAAAGAACTCCTGGTTATAAAGCATGCCAATGGGTGCTTTCCATGGCAGGTGAACATTGTCAGTACAAAACAAAGAAGTGATGGGCAAGCAAACTTGATTAGCCAGCTATTTTAAACAGAGCTTTTTTTCTTTCTTTTTTTTTTTTTTTCTGCCCTAAAAAGCATGTGCTGTATATCTGACCTGGAAAGAAGAAAATAAGATTAAACATCAATTATGTATCAGGTACTGTAGTAGGTGCTTTTACCTAAGTTATTTCTTACTATAGTGAGAAACAAAGCAGATTTCTAAATAACCCCCACCCAAAAGACATTTACGTTTATTATATGGTAGCTATTAAAGTAGAAAAATCAACGTTTAAAATAGTTTTTTTTTTAAAGCTACAAGTGTGGGAATAAAAAGTATTCTAGTTAGATGTGGATTAGGGAGGGCAGTGGTTAGATATTTAATACTTAATCCCCCCCATTATAATCATTTAGAATTTAGAAACAACTGAGAGAAGTAGGAGCTAGGCAAACAGAGAGAGTGTTGGGCTCAGGGCTGAGGTGCTTGGGCTGAGTCCTCTGCTCCCAGAGGAAGCCTGATCTCACGCTATCTACCAGGGTCCGCAGTGGACTCCGGGGGTGGGAAACACTTGGGTGCCCCACCTCGTGCTGGAGGTTTC
Organism: Myotis daubentonii; assembly: GCF_963259705.1. NCBI lineage: Eukaryota > Metazoa > Chordata > Mammalia > Chiroptera > Vespertilionidae > Myotis > Myotis daubentonii. The sequence continues at coordinate 83,078,605 of NC_081840.1, read as the reverse complement.
TGTCCCAGACTTGGGACCAATGTTGGTGGATGCCTGTGCCTCCCTCACCGCCTCCCTCACCCCTCGCCAGTTAGGGTAACAGTGCAGAGGTGTGGGCGAATGGGCTCGGGCCCAAAACCTAAGCAGGGGAGCCACTGCCTGAGGCCCCAGATTATATTCACCAAATTGGTTTGCTAGTCTTTCCTGCCCCAGAAATTTAGACCTTAAGGCAGTGATCCAAATGGAAATAGTGTGAAGCTTATAGATACAGTGGAAGAAATGGGTACCCAGCAAAGCAAGAACTCAGAAAGCTCTCACAATCAATCAGAAGGCAATAAAGACATAAATTGGAGGTAAATTCGATTGAGTGGCTACATTATATGTCATATGTATTATATGAGTTATGGATTTTATCCATAGATGAATTAATTAACAACATAAGAAAAGAGGCTATAGTGTGTTGGAAACAATTAGCCAGTAGGATAAGAGAGTATGTGAGTGAATTTTAAATTGTGAAGTTTAAACCATGAAATATGACATTTTAAAAATGGGAGATATTAGTTGAAAAATTTAGTAGTACTGAATTATAATGGAGATCATTTAGTGACTGTTAAAAATGTTAAATGTTTTTTGCACCTAATTCCTATCATTAAAACTACAGTATTATTTTGAATTCTCATGATAATTCAGTAGGGAAGGAATTTTTCTATCCCCATTTTTCAGATGAGGAAACAGTACCAGAAATTGTTCATGAAATGGGAGGTAATATAAAGTGGCAGTTAAGATCTTGTGTGTGTGAAATCAGATTGGCTGCTATTAATTCAGTCACATTAGAAAAATCTGTTCACTTTTTTAGGCTGTAGTTTCTTCATGGTTACAAGGGGGATCATAAGCACCGTATCTACCACATTAGTTTAAGAGGATTACATGCTATAACCCTTTGCATAATGCCTGGCAATTAGTAACCCCTCAACGATTTTTAAAATATAATAATGATAATAATTATTACTTTTATTATCATCAGAGTTTATGCAGTTAATGTGTTGAGACATAGATTGAAACCAAATTTTGTATCTTCACGACTGCTTTTGCCTGCATTGCTGTTATACAACACTCCTTCAGTGTATGCTACACTGTAGATGGTCAACAAATGTTGCTTGAGCTGAATTAAACTCAGGAGTCACTGAGAATACCAGATGAATGAGAAATCCCATTGCAGCATCGTTCCATATATTGTACACATATTGAGGACACCCTCCACATCAGGGTGTCCTGCTCCAATGAGCTGTAGCTTCTGAGTTACGTTGTCTGTCACAAAATCTATAACCGCATGTATGAGGGCATAGAGGGCAGAGGAATGATGTCTGCTGCACAGCGAATCCGTGGACCATTTTCTCCATGAACTCCATACTACTTTCTGTGGAGACGTGTCTGTTATAAAACTTAGTTCTACCAAATTGTGCATTTTGTGCACTTTTGGGGACTTTTTCTTAAATATGGAGCTTTGTTAAGCATGCTTCTCTTTTATCCCCAAGTTTTGCCCCAAGGCAGGTTTAAATTGCAGCTGTCACATTTACTTCCTTAAATGCCGCAGCTCTATTAATATGTCTAGCAGTCTCATTGCCATACTGCCACAGGCTCAGAATTTTGATGAAAAATGCCAAAGAAATGCCTTCTGTTTAGACAGTGGCCCTTAGACACTGTCACTTTGTGACTTCGACCATATGTTCTACCTCCAGCTAATGGTCCTTCTTCAAGACTCTGATATCTTAGTAGCTCAAGGTCAATAGCCCTGTTGTACTGAATGAAAGCATAGATTTATATTTGGTCAAATTATTAATTACTGTGATTGTTTTACACTAATATCTAGTGAAATTATTTTTATTCATATTTTTATCCACATTTTTTAAAGAAAACACACACCATGTAAATTTACTGAGTTAGGTGTGGAAAAAGGAATAGATTAATTTAAGACCCTATTTCACAGCTTAACAGGGGAGGCTGAGAAAGATGACTCGATACCTGGTTTTTTATCATAAATAGGATGCACAGAATTTTCTTAACAGTATTTTTTTTAGTCCTAGTTTTCTTGTAGGAAAGACATTTAATGTAAGAAAAATATTGAATATTTTCAATGAATGCTAAGAGGTATAAAACATGTTACAAAGGCCAACACTAGAAAGACAAGTTGATACCAAGTTATAAAGGGCTATTCTAAAGAGATTGCTATAGGAAAAGAGAGTTGCCAAGAATTATACTAGAAAATTCAAGATAAGAGTAGGTTTACTTTTTTTTTTAATTCTAAAGCAGCAACATTTATCCATCTCTTCATGCATTTATCATCCCATAAATATTGGATGAGCACCTACTGGGTGATGGGCATATAATGGTGGATATAATAGACTTGACTTTGCCCTTGTGGTATTTATATTCTAGTGGAAGACAAGAAAAACACACACACCAAGATGAAACAGAACAATTTTACCTCATTTGCAAGTTGAATATCATTTGGAGTCCCTTGTTAGTCTAATCATTAAAAATGTAGGAATAATGTTTTCATTTTGAGGCCTTGAAATATTATGAGAGCATTTCTTAGTGAAATTCTTCCTGATAGAGACAAAGAGTTAAGCCTAGGGAGAGTCTGATGGTTAGTATAAGAAACTTTTAGTTCTGGTTGTGGTGCCTGCTGATTGGTGCCTGGTGGGACAGGAGAAAGCTGATAGCTTAGAATCCTCTGGGCAAATGTATGGCAGTCATCTGTTTCCTCCAGGCTTTTCAGTTGTGGGTATTAAAGACCTTCATCATACAATTTCAGCCCACCCAATGCCTGGGTTAATGTAAACCAAATCCATACTATATTTAGAATTTCATACCCTATTTGTATGCATAGTATGTATTTTGCAATTTGGTTTTTTCACTATGCCAGATTGTTCTACATAGTACTTGTTTTTTAGTCCTGGTTCTATCTAGTTCCCTGCCAAGGTGAGACCTGTACCTTAAACTTCAGCCACATCTCTAAGACACTGACCACCAGCCAGTTCCTTGCCAGCTAATGCATGAGATGTAATATTTTCCCTACATAACCAGTTTGGCTGTGGGTCCACTTCAGCCTGGAAGAATTTTTTAAACTGAAACAATCCCAGCCAACTGTGAGTCCTCAACTCCACAGAGATTTTTTTTTTTCCATGTGCCTATCTCACAGGTTATAGTAGATCCTTTGAGTATGAATTCTATCCCTGTTTATATATGCTACTTATTTGGATATTATAATGTGAACTCCTGACCACATCCGTGAGGACACACTTTTCTTGGTTAGTGATCTTTGCACTCATTTCCTTAGTTTACCCTTGGTTGGAAATTGAATTTTGTAGAGGAATCTGAACAAAGACGAAGATAAGGATTTGTATTTAGGAAACTAGTATGTCAGGCAATTTTTGAACTTTATATTAACCTTTGATCCTTATGAAAAATCTGGAGAAAATGATTAACATTGCTTAAGCACCGTAAGTATGTCATTTACTATATAATTGGCTTGCATTACTCTTTTAATTTACCTTAGCATTTTTTGAAAGGCAGATAAATGTAAAAGAATAAAATCATCATAGGCATTTGAAGCAACTTTGGAAGGTCATCTATTGCTTTTTACTTTATCTTTAAATAGTGGATTATTGAAGCCATTTAAAAAATATATGGGGTTTTTTGAACCACTGCAAAGTCTGTTTGAATATCAAGTTTAGTAAGCTATTTTAAATCAGTGAACATGTGATGTTTTGACCATGATTCCTCTTTGAAATAACTGCACTTGGTTCATTACCAATGGATTTCAATTGGCACTGTTTAAAAATTCAATTTTATATAAGGATATATATAATTCATGGAGATTTAATTTTGAAGCTGTTATTTTCTCTGCTCAAGTCTCAAGGTTAAAGCTGCTGTTCCCAAGCAGTCTGATTCAATGAATATTGCTGTGTGTAGTGTATGGTACGCAGTAGACCAATAAAAACAATCTGATTGATCTATCTCGTTATGAACTTGATGGCTTCCAAAGCACTAGCTATAAAATAAGCTAACTGGAAAATCAAAGCTTTAGTGACCTCAGAGGACTCTTCATCACATAGTGCAGTTTAAATCATGTTACTTTAAATTTAGATATCACGTGCACAACACATTTTATATAACAAACCACAGAAAACTTGTAAACAGCATTTTATTTTCACCTCTCCTGACTGGAACACTTGCACAAGTAAATAGCTTTCCAACCCAATCTCCTCTAAATGTTTAAACTTTAGTTTTGGCTGGATTTTCAGACTCTTGAGGCCTCCTTCCCAGTGCCTCTACTCTTCCTTGAATGCTTCACTCCAAAGAGAACCACCAGACCTCTCTACATAGCTATCTCCTTAGTCAGTTTATTGAAATATAAAAATCATTACTTTATTTCCAAAATTCTAATTTAGCAAAATGAATGACAAATTTTTTTTTCCTATTTGCAACTGAACATCTAAGGCTAGTGGAACAAAGAAAACAGCTTACTCTGAAGAGATGCCTGTGTCTGTTTGGCTTCATTTCCCAGGAAAGGTAGTTATGATTGCAACAACCAAATATAGTGATTAAGTGCTTAGATAGTTGAGTCCATTCCATCCTAACAAAGAAAATTGAAATTTGCATAATTGCTTATCATTTGATTTTTAATATGTCCTTTTTATTCTTAATAGGCCTCTAACCTCTACTACCCTCCTTCAATATCTGTTGTCTTTTACTTTATTTTTTTCTCATTGATTTTTTTCTTTAAATCTTTATTGTTGAGAGTATTACAGATATTCTCCTTTTCCCCCCATTGCCCTCTTCACCCGGTTTCCACCCCGCCCCAGACCTGCACCACCCTATTGTTTGTTCCACAGGTAAGGCATGTATGCATATGTTCTTTTGTTAATCTACCCCTCTCCTGCCCCTTCCCACTGAGATTTGTCAGCCTGTCCCATGTTTCCATGCTTCTGGTTCTATTTTATTCATTGGTTTATTTTTTCCCCATTAAATTTCTTGTTCATTTATTTTGATTTTTAGATTCAATTATTGATAGCTATATATTTATTGACATTTCATTGTGCATATTTATCTTTTTGTCTTCTTCTTAAAGAATACCCTTCAACATGTCATGTAATAATGGTTTGGTGGTGATGAACTCCTTTAGCTTTTTCTTTTTTTTGTTTGTGTTGTTTTTCAGATGATTTATTAATACATTTGAAGATTAACAGCTTGATAATGTTATAGGCAATTAGACAGACATGAGCAGTTCAAGGACGATGAGCCAGGACGATGAGCAAGGGGAATACAGAAACTCACCAGGGCACAAAGCCCCAGGTGCCTCGCAAAATTGAGAAAACAAGAACCTCACCCCCAGGGAAACCTATCCTCCCCAAGCATATTACTGGTCATGCTATTTGGACCCCATGACTTTTCATATCGCTAGTCATGCAGTTTAGACTCCCTGACCTTTTCCACCCTAAAGTTAATATCTAGGCCTCAGTTGTATTTCAGCTCCAGCCAGAAAAGCAGGAAAACCAGACAAGTGATGCCATGGTTACCTCAGGGACAGCTACATTGATTAATAACCCCCTGCCTTGGCACTGACCAATCAGTGGAGACCACGTCCCTGACAGAGCACACCTGATAAACTGTTGAATATTCTATTGAGACCCTCTCTGGGCCCTTCCCTAAGATTTCTACTTGCAAGAGAGATAAATACATTCAAGATGAAGAACCCAGGGCTTTGAATATTTCTTACCACTACCTTCTGGCCTGCAAAGTTTCTCTTGAGAAATCAGCTGACAGTCTTATGGGTGCTCCCTCGTAAGTAACTAACTGCTTTTCTCTTGCTGCTTTTAAGGTTTGCTCCTTGTCTTTAACCTTTGACATTTTAATTATGATGTTATTTGGTGTGGGCCTCTTTGGATTCCTCTTGTTTTGGACTCTGCACTTCCTGGACTTGCAAGTCTACTTCTTTCACTAGGTAGGGGAAGCTTTCTGTCATTATTTCTTCAACTACGTTTTCAATATCTTGCTCTCTCTCTTCTCCTTCTGGTACCACCATAATTGGAATGTTGGTATGCTTGAAGTTGTCTCAGAGCTCCTTATACTATCTTCATATTTTTGAATTATTTTTCTTTCTGCTCTTCTGATTGGGTGTTTTTTACTTCCTCATATCCCAAATTGTTGATTTGATTCTTGGAATCCTCTACTGTTTGAATCCCTGTAAATTATTCTTCATTTCAGTTAGTGTATGGTTAGTTTCTGACTGGTCCTTTTTCATGTCTTTGAAATTCTCACTAAGATCCTTGAAAGTCTCACGAAGTCTCTTGAAGCTCTCATTGAGTCCCTTGAAGCTCTCATTCAGATACTTGAGCAACCTTATAATCATCGTTTTGAACTCTGTATCCAGTAGTTTGCTTCCTTCCATTTCATTTAGTTCTCTTTCTGGAGATTTCTTCTGTTCTTTCATTTGTGACATGTTTCTGTGTCTCCACATTTTGACTGCTTCCCTGTATTTATTTCTATGTATTAGGTAGAGCTTCTATGTTTCCTGGAATTTGTAGAGTGCCCTTGTGTAGTAGGTGTAATTCAGCCCCAATACCCACTGTTTTTCACAGCCCAAGGTTATGGAACTTCTCTTCCCACCTCTGGAACGCTGGGCTAGGGGTATGGTGTGGGTCTAGAATCTCTTTCTTCTCTGAGAAGACCTGTCCAGTAGATATCTCTCCCAATTAAAAAAAAAAAAAAAAAGGCCACAACTGGGTGTCAGACCAGCCAGTTCTGCACCTCTGGCCCTCCTACCAGTCTCCATGTGCTTTTTTCTTTACTTCTTTAGTTGTAGGACTTCCATTCAGCCAGATTTCAGGCAGTTCTGAATGATGGTGGCTCTGTATTTTCATTGTAATTTTGATGTGTTTGTGGGAGGCGGCAAGCCCCAGCATTTAGCTGTGCCACCATCCTGGTTCTCCAATATCTGGTGTCTTAAATGTAGCCTCTGGATATCTAAGAATTGTCTTTGCCTATATATCACCAACTGGGTAGATTCCCTATGCTTACTCACTGTCTCATTATTTTTTTTTCTTTCCAAAATATTTCTATATGTACCCCATTTTTAAGGACCACCTCATCCACTAGGAAACCATGAAATTGATGCTGGTTTCCTTTATTCATTAATTTATTAAAAGTGATGTATTATGAATTTATCAAGATAGAGGCATAGAGATATAGAAATTAAAGACACATTTCCTTTATTTAAGGAATTCTTTAAGGGGAACATAAACAAGGAAACATGATGATACAGAGGGGATTGGTTACTATAATAGAGGAAGGCATAGATTGATAATAGAAACCAGCATTATTGGGAGATCGCCTGCAGGTAGACAAAATAGACTCTGACAGTGTTGTAGGACAAATAAGCTCTAACTGGGGCCAGAGAGGAAAAGAGATATCTCAGTCAGAGGGACCTCATGAAAATGGCATGGAAGATGAGTTCATGATATCAGCAAAGAATCTACAAAATGTTTAATATGATGTGAGAGTACAGGACACATGTTTGAGAAATGAAGGTTGAGAAGTTTTCAAAGGGCAAACTATGCAGAGACTTGTATGTTGTACTAAGAAGTTTGGATTTACTCTGGAGTCAGATTAAGTTTAAATCCTAGCTCTGTAATTTGCTGGCTATATTCCTTGGGGCAAGGTGCTCAAGCTCTCTGTGCCTCAGTTGTCTCATCTGTAAAGTGGAAGTAATAATAGAACCTTCCTCTTATAGTCAATGTGATAAGTGAGTTAATATATGTATAGCTCTTAGATCAGAAATGGTCCTATAACAATCACTCAATAAATTATCATCAACAATATAACAATTATTGCTATTACTATTAATCATTTTGGAAGTGGAGACAAATTGAAGGGAAACTACCTTATTCATTTTATGTCTAAGCATGAATCCCTTTTGATCAAATGTATTTTTTAAAGTTCATTATGGCAGCAGCAAGCAAAATGGAATGTGTGTGGTAGAGCTGAAACCAGAAACAGGGAAATCAGGAGTGTTTGTAGTGAGAGATGATGCAAAGGGAGTCTAAACCAATGGTGTAACATATTGTACAGGGAGATGAAAGAGGTGAATAAAATATTTTAATGAGAAAATGTTATATGATATGGTTATTAATTAAGTATACAGAATAACCAAGGTTTCTGACTGAATGGCAGTATCATTCACTAAATCAGGGAATGTAGGAGGGAGAGCTGGTCTGAAGGATCTGAAGGAGAGGTTGATTAGCTGAGTGTATGTAGGTGTATAGTGGCTGTCAGACAATGGGTTTGGAGCTCACAAGAGATCCTAGAGATTCATCAGTAAATATGTGTTAGATGAAATCATGAGAGTGGATTATCCAAGGAGTATGTGTACTGCAGGAAGAGTTGAGAGTCTACAATGAAATCCTTAGGACAGATTAATGATTAATGAGATCCCAGGACAAGTAAGTAATACATGAATCTTAGTGTCGGCCACACCATTCTTCTTTCTCCTCTTCTAAGGGATATAAATAAAGGGAAGCTCTAGTTCCACCTTAAATGTGAATCAGAAAACCCCACTGGCTTTGATCAGAACACTCCAATAGCTTGCTATTGCATTGGCCTAAAATCCAAACTCCTTATGTGATATTGCTTCCCCCATGCTATTGTATGATCATTCTGTTTCAGCCACACCATTCTTCTCTTCTTCAAACACATCAAGCTTATTCAATGCTCAGGACATTTGAACGTTTTTGCTCTTTTAAACAGGATTGCCATCAATTAGACTTTCTGACATTTCTCAGCTCAAATAGAACTTTCTCATAGAGGCCTTCTCTCACCTACCTATTTAAAACAATCCCTACTTCAGGTACTTCTTTCTCAGTCATTCTCTGTCAAGCTACATTATTGTGTTATCATCATATTGTTTGGCATTTCCTGAAACTGTTTTGTTTATCTGTTACTTCTTTGTTGTCTCTCTTTCTACATTTGAACACAGCCTTCTTGAGAAAAGAACCTGCTCTATCTTGTTCACCACTGAACCTTCTGCCCCTAGAAAGTATTTATTGCACAAAATAAATTCATTAAATATTTGAGGTGTGAATGGATATATGAAGTAGTGAGAAGGTTATATAGCAGGTAGGACAAAAACAGGAAAAATTATATAACAGTCAAAAGGAAGTCTAATGGTGTCAAAATACATAAAATGGAATATTTTAAATTGAATTTAGCAAAAAGGACCACAGATGACAATAGTAGGAATAATTTCAGTAGAATATTATTATTAGGAACATAATTCAAATATCTAGGCTTATGGAAGAAAAGAAAACAGATGAGTGAAGAGAACAAATGGATTCTATCCTTTCAAGAAGTTGGACTGTTTAGAAAGAAAGGAGATAAAGAAATACTTAGAAGAGTAGCCTTTGTAAATATAAACAAGCAAACAAACCAAAAACAACTGCTATGGTGTTAGAGGCACATTGTGAAAGCTATGAGGTCAATATATTTGCTTTTTTTTTTTTAACATTTTTTAACTTAAGTTGTAAGAATATTTCAAAAAACTCCTTTATGTTTTATTATTGGTCTGTGGCTGGGAATCCACAGATTTGGAGGGCTGACTGTAGTTGTAACCTGATTTTCAACTATGTGGGGGTTGGTGTCCCAACCCCTTTGTTGTTCAAGGGTCAACTGTATTCTTCAATTGGAACCCCATTCTTTCAGCAATTATTTTATACTAGAGGCCTGGTGCACTAATTCCTGAATGGGTGGGGTCCCTAGGCCTGGCCGGTGATCTGGGCCGATCGGGCCAGGCTCATCGGGACCTGCCAGCTGGGAGGAGGGATGGGAGGGAGGGACCTTGGGAGGTTGGCCGCCAGCCCCCAAGGAGGCAGCCGGCCCTCAGCCTCCCTGGGAAAGGGGTTGCATCCACCACCACCCGCCCCTGGTTACCCATCCCAGCCTGGGGCCCAAAGGCCCAGGCACAGTTGGGAGAGGAAGCAATGGTTGCCTGGCCAGACGCAGAAGGAATGGAAGCCAGATGCCGCCGCTGCGTTGGCGCCCCGCCACCATGCGGTTCCCCGCCTCCCCTCCTCCTCCTTCCCTCTCCTAGCAACTGGTCAACTGTTCGTTCCAGTCCTTTGGTAGTAACAGTTGCTTAGGCTTTTATATATATAACTAGGGGCCCGGTGCACGAAATTCGTGCACTGGGTGGGGGGGGGAGTGTCCCTCAGCCCAGCCTGCCCCCTCTCACATACTGGGAGCCCTCAGGCGTTGACGCCCATCACCCTCCAATCGCAGGATCGGCACCTTGCCTAGGCCTGACGCCTCTGACAGAGGTGTCAGGCCTGGGCAGGGGACCCTCATTTCCCCCCATCACTGGTTCTGCCCCCAGCCCCCTCTGATTGCTGGCTCTGCCCCTTGCCCAGGCCTGATTACTCAGCCAGAGGCGTAGACCCCCATCACCCTCTGATCACCTGATCAACCCCTTGCCCAGGCCTGACGCCTCTGCCAGAGGTGTCAGGCTTGGACAGGGGACCCCCATCTCCCCCCGATCACTGGCTCTGACCCCTGCCAAGGCCTGAGGCCTCTGGCCCAGGAATCATGCCTGGGCAGGGGACCCCCATTTCCCCCTGATCGCTTGCTCCAACCCCCGCCCAAGCCTGACGCCTCTGACCCAGGCTTCAGGCCTGGGCAAGGGGATCATCATATCCCCCCAATCCCCGGCTACGCCCCCCACCCAGGCCTGATGCCTCGGCCAGAGAAGTTGACCCTCATCACCCTCCGATCACCAATCACCGGATCGGCCCCTTGACCAGGCCTGAGGCCTCCGGCTGAGGTGTCAGGCCTGGGCAGGGGACCCCCAGCTCCCCGCGGTTGCAGGCTCCGCCCCTGCCCAGGCCTAACGCCTCTGGCTGAGGTGTCCGGCTCGGGCAGCAGGGACCCGCAGCTGCAGCGGCCCCGTGATCGTGGGCTCCACTTTAGGCCCAGGCAAGGGACCCCTAGCTCCCGGGACTGCCAGCTTCGACCGTGCCCAGCTCCCATCGCTGGCTCCACCCCTACTTCCTGCTATCACTGGCCAGGGTGGAAAAGGCGCCTGATTCTCCCATCATGGCTGCGGGGCAGGGCAAAGGCGGCCCCAGGGCCGCCTTTGCCCTGCCCCCCAGCTCTTAGCTCCCCCCTGGGTTTCCGATCACAGTCAGTGGCAGGGGGCTTCTTCCTGCTTTCCCTTTCGCCTCCCTGCATTGTGCCTACATATGCAAATTAACCGCCATCTTGTTGGCAGTTAACTGCCAATCTTAGTTGGCAGTTAACTGCCAATCTTAGTTGGCAGTTAATTTGCATATAGCCCTGATTAGCCAATGAAAAGAGTAGCGTCGTACGCCAATTACCATTTTTCTCTTTTATTAGTGTAGATAGACTAGAGGCCCGATGCATGAAATTCGTGCAAGTGTAGGCCTTCACAGCCCCAGCTGCCTCGGCTGCCCTCACAGCCCTGGCTTCATCCAGAAGATCATCCCGAAGGTTGTCCAGACGGTCATTCTTCTGTTCAGCTGTTCAGTCGATTTGCATATTACGCTTTTATTATTATAGATACTAGGGGCCCGGTGCACGAAATTCGTGCACTGGCTGTGGGGGGGCGGGGGGAGTGTCCCTCAGCCCAGCCTGCCCCCTCTCACATACTGGGAGCCCTCAGGCGTTGACCCCCATCACCCTCCAATCGCAGGATCGGCCCCTTGCCCAGGCCTGACGCCTCTGACAGAGGCGTCAGGCCTGGGCAGGGGACCCTCATTTCCCCCCATCACTGGTTCTGCCCCCAGCCCAGGCCTGATGCCTCTGGGCAGGGGACCCCCAAACCACACCGACTGCTGGCTCTGCCCCTTGCCCAGGCCTGATGCCTCAGCCAGAGGTGTCAGGCTTGGACAGGGGACCCCCATCTCCCCCGATCACTGGCTCTGGCCCCCGCCCAGGCCTCTGGCCCAGGAATCATGCCTGGGCAGGGGACCCCCATCTCCCTCTGATCGCTTGCTCCACCCTCCACCCAAGCCTGACGCCTCTGACCCAGGCTTCAGGCCTGGGCAAGGGGATCATCATATCCCCCCAATCCCCGGCTACGCCCCCCACCCAGGACTGATGCCTCGGCCAGAGAAGTTGACCCTCATCACCCTCCGATCACCAATCACCGGATCGGCCCCTTGACCAGGCCTGAGGCCTCCAGCAGAGGTGTCAGGCCTGGGCAGGGGACCCCCAGCTCCCTGCGGTTGCAGGCTCCGCCCCTGCCCAGGCCTAACGCCTCTGGCTGAGGTGTCCGGCTCGGGCAGCAGGGACCCGCAGCTGCAGCGGCCCCGTGATCGTGGGCTCCGCTTTAGGCCCAGGCAAGGGACCCCTAGCTCCCGGGACTGCCAGCTTCGACCGTGCCCAGCTCCCATCGCTGGCTCCACCCCTACTTCCTGCTATCACTGGCCAGGGTGGAAAAGGCGCCTGATTCTCCCATCATGGCTGTGGGGCAGGGCAAAGGCGGCCCCAGGGCCACCTTTGCCCTGCCCCCCAGCTCTTAGCTCCCCCCTGGGTTTCTGATCACTGTCAGTGGCAGGGGGCTTCTTCCTGCTTTCCCTTTCACCTCCCTGCATTGTGCCTACATATGCAAATTAACCGTCATCCTGTTGGCAGTTAACTGCCAATCTTAGTTGGCAGTTAATTTGCATATAGCCCTGATTAGCCAATGAAAAGGGTATCGTCGTACGCCAATTACCATTTTTCTCTTATTAGTGTAGATTCTTTACAGCAAGAAGATCCAATCCAGGATCTCATGTTATTCACAGTCGTCTTGTATTCTAATATTTTTTATTATGAAACAGTTCCTCAGTTGTCCCTTAACTTTTATCACTTTGATTTTCTGAAGACTGCAAGTCATTCATTTTGTAAAATGCCCCTCCAATTGGTTTATCCAGTGTTTCCTCAAGACTAGACCCAAGCAATACTGTTTGGTTGAAACATCACAGAAGTGATAATGTGTTTTCTTCTTTGCCTCCTTGTGAGTGAATGTAAAGTATTGGTTTATCCATTACTGGTAATTTAACTTATCATTTGATTTTGTAACTGGAAAATCACTTTTGTCTCATGTTTAATCAGTAAATATTTTGTGGGGAGGAACTTTGAAATTATATAAAATTGGGTTTCTCATCCTATTTTCATACACTATTTTTAACATCCATTGAAATTTTATTTCTTGAATTAATTATTCCAGCAGTGGTTGCCAAATGGTGATTTTTCTAATTCCAATCTCCCTTCCTCATTTGTTAGCTATCATTTTACTCCAAAGAAGAGCTGACTCTCCTCCCATTTCTTTTTTTTTATTGTATGTAAGTCCATGAATTGCTATTTTGTTCATTTGGTTGTCAACATTATGATCATTATTTATTCTGATGCTTAAATTTTCACAAATTTCAACATTGTTTCTATTTTAAAATAAATACAGTACAGGAATAATTATAATGTTTTGTGTTTTGGGAAAATGAGCTAGTTCAGCAGTGACTTTGAATCTTGGCTTCACATCAAAATCACCTGAAGAGCTTTTAAACAGCCTAATGGCTAGGCCACACCTCCCACTGATTACAGGAGAATTTTTGGAAGTGAAACCCAGAAATAATTATTTTTTTAAGCTCTCCAAGGGATTCCAATCTGAAGCCAAGTTTGAGAGACACTACAGCAGATAGTGGCATGTTAGGAATTCAGGAGAGATAAGACATAACTGATAAATGAAATGTCCATCAGGACTGGAGAAAATTAAATTCATATGACAGGAGGAGAAATTTGGTCTGGAAAAGAAGCTATAAAGACATAAATTTGAGAGCAGTTTCCAATTTGTTTTCAGGAGGGGGAAATTAGGATGTTGAGGGACTTGCCATATAGTGGTTTCTATTTTCCTGTGAAGAAGCAGGTGAAGTTGTATGTTGAGATTCAGGATAAATGGTGGCAGAAACTGGTAAGACTTGAAGTAGCTATTGTGAGAAATTTTAAAAATTATATAATTTCATAATAATGAGGTCCTGTTGAGATATTAGGCAATAACACCAAATTACTGATACTTTTTCCTGGAATTTGCATGTAATTCATTAGATGCAAAACAAGAGATACAGAAATCAAAGGGCTAAGTTGAATCAGAGGGCCTAGGATTCACAGAGAAGTGAGTATAAGAAGGGTCAAATTGCAGGACTATGAGTAATGTTAACCATGTGATCGCCTAAATATTTTTTAATGGTTGAAATCACAGGTGTTGTGGCAGGCATTGGATTTGGGGCCACAAGAATTACTTTCAGCAGCTTGAAGTCGCCTTTCTCTTTCATAGGTTGAAAGTGGAAAAGAGGTGTTATCCTGTTTTGCCGATGGTATGCTCAGGGACCTGTCATGGTGAAAACATCTCAGGTATGCCACTGGCTTTTATGTAGGCTTCTGTATGTAAGGCTGATTTATTTATTTATTTATTTGTTTGTTTGTTTGTTTGTTTGTTTATTTATTTATTCATTCATTTATTCATTTATTTATTATTTATTGTTGAGAGTATTACAGATATACCCCCTTTTTCCCATTGTCCCCCTCCACCCAGATTCTGCCCCACTCCAAGGCCTTCAGCACCCTATTGTCTGTATCCATGGGTAATGCATGTATGCATATATAAGTTCTTTGGTTAATCTCTCCCTGCCCTCCACCCCTTTCCCTCTGAGTTTCATCAGTCTGTTCCAGGTTTCCATGCTTCTGATTCTATTTTATTCATCAATTTATTTTATTCATTAGATTCCTTGTCCATTAATTTTGATTTTTAGATTTAATTGTTGATATCTATGTATTTATTGACATTTTGTTGTTCATATTTTTTTTTCCTTCTTTTTCTTAAAGAAGACCCTTTAATATGTCATGTAATACTGGTTTGGTGGTGATGAACTCCTTTAGCTTTTTCTTGTCTGGGAAACTTTTATCTGACTTTCAATTCTAAATGATAGCTTTGCTGAGTAGAGCAATCTTGGTTGTAGGTCTTTGTTTTTCATTACTTTGAATATTTCTTGCCACTCCCCTCTGGCCTTCAAAATTTCTATTGAGAAATCAGCTGACAGTCGTATGGGCACTCCCTTATAGGTAACTAACTGCTTTTCTCTTGCAGCTTTTAAGATTCTCTCTTTGTCTTTAAACTTTGGCATGTTATTTGGTGTGGGCCTCTTTGGATTCCTCTTGTTTGGGACTCTCTGTGCTTCCTCAGCTTGTCACTCTATTATTTTGACCAGGTAAGGAAAGTTTTAGGTCATTATTTTCTAAATTGGTTTTAAATTTCCTTTTTTTAATTTTAATTTTTTTGTAATTCTCACCTCTAGTATATATACTAGAGGCCTAGTGCACAAAAATTTGTGCACTTGGGGGGGAGGGGGGCCCCTCAGCCCGGCCTGTGCCCTCTTGCCATCTGGGACCTCACAGGGGATGACCACTTGCTGGCTTAGGCCCGCTCCCCAGGGGGATTGGGCCTAAGATGGCAATCAGACATCCCTCTGGCAGCCTGGCAGCCCTCAGGGGATGTCTACTTGCCAGCAGGGAGTAGGCCTAAACTGCAGTCAGACATCCTTAGCACTGCTGAGGAGGCAGGAGAGGCTCCCACCACCACCGCTGTACTGGCAGCCATCAGCCTGGCTTGTGGCTGAGCAGAGCTCCTCCCATGTGAGAGCACACTGACCACCAGGGGGCAGCTTCTGCATTGAGCGTCTGCCCCCTGGTGGTCAGTGTGTGTCATAGTGACCAGTCATTCCCAGTCTTTCTGCTGTTAGGGTCAGTTTGCATATTACCCTGTTACTATATAGGATAGAGGCCTGGTGCACAGGTGAGGGCCGGCTGGTTTGCCCTGAAGGGTGTCCTTGATTAGGGTAGGGGTCCCGCTTCAGTGCCTGGCCAGCCTGGGTGAGGGGATGATGGCTGTTTACAGCTGGTTACACCCCCTTCAGCGGGGAGGGGTCCCCACTGGGGTGCCTTGCCAGTCTGGGTGAGGGGCTGAGGGCTGTTTTCAGGCTGGCGGGCGACTGAAGCTCCCAACCTCTCCTTTTTTTTTATTTTTTATTCTGGGATTTATTTACCTTCTATGGCTGTCACTGGAGCTGAGAGCCGGCTTTAGCTCTGAGGCTCGGCTCCAGCTCTGAGACCTCGGCTGCTGAAAGCAGGTATCTGGGTTTGTTTGGCTTCTATGATTGGAACACTGTTGCAGCTCCAGCTCTGAGGCCCAGCTGGCTGAAAGCAGGTTTCTGGGGTTTGTTTAGCTTCTATAATTGTAACATTGTTTCTTAGAGTGCAGCTCAGATTCCAGCAGCAGCAGGTGGGAAACCTTGGCTTCCTCCATCACTGGAGCAAGGAAGCCTCCTGTTTGCTTCAGCTGCGTGGCTGCCAGCCGCCATCTTGGTTGGCAGTTAATTTTCATAACGCCCTGATTAGCCAATGGGAAGCATGTTGGAGGTACAGTTAATTACCATGTTTGTCTATTATTAGATAGGATATATATTCCATTGATATTTGGAGAGAGTGGAAAAGATGGAGGAGCAAGAGAAGAGGGAGAGAAACATCGATGTGAGAGATACACATTAATTGGTTGCCTCCCACATGAGCCCAAACTAAGGGCAAGGATTGAACCCACAACGGATGTACATGCCCTTGACCAGGAATTGAAACTGGGACCTTTTGGTCTGCAGGCTGGTGTTCCAACCACTGATCCAAATAGGCCAGGGCAGTTTTCAATTTCTTGCTCCATCTCTGTTCCTTCTAGTACAGTATCTCCATGATATGAATGTTGGTATGCTTGAAATTGTCCCAGAAGCTCCTTATACTATCTTATTGTTGCTTTCTTTTTTTTTCTTTTTGTTGTTCTGATTGGATTATTTTTGCTTACTCATATTCCCAAATCACTGATTTGATTATCAGCATCCTCTACTCTACTGTTGATTCCCTATAAATTATTCTTCATTTCAATTAGTGTATCCTTAATTTCTGATGGGTCCTTTTTTATGTCATTGATGGTCTAGCTAAGTTCCTTGAAGTTCTCATTAAGTTCCCGAGCATCTCTATAACCATTGTTTTGAACTCTGTATCTGGTAGTTTGCTTGCTTCTATTTCATTTAGTTCTTTTTCTGGACATTTCTTCTGTTCATTTATGACATGTTTCTTTATCTCCACATTTTGGCTTCTTCCCTGTGTTTGTTTCTGTGTATGAGGTGGAGCTTCTATGTCTTCTGGAATTGGTAAAGTGGCCTTGTGTAGTAGGTGTCCGGGGGGCCCAGTTGCTTAGCCTCCCCCATCCTCTAAGCTGGGCACTCTAGGTGCTTCCCTGTGTGGGCTATGTGCATTGTCCTATTGTAGTTGAGCCTTGATTGCTGTTGTCATCGCTGGGAGAGATTGACTCCCAGGCCAATTGGCTGTGAGAACCAACTGTTATTGTAGTGGGAGAGCTGCTATGCAGGAGACATTCCTATGGAGCAGGACTTGCTTCAGTGGGGCTTTGGTACTAATGGATTCTGCCCCTTGAGTGTGTTGCTTGTGGATGTCGTAGGATTGTAATCTGGTGTGGGAAGCCGATATGGGGTTAAGCCTCGGACTGACCTGTTGGCAAAGTAACAAACAGGTCTTCTGAGTCTTAAACAACCCAATCTGAGAGGTGGCCTCTGACTTACACGCGCTGTCATTTAAAAAATAAAAATGGGGGAATTTGCTGGAAGCTGGTCCACCCTTGGTGCTTGACACAGTCGCTGCAGGGAAGAAACATCTGCACAGCTTATGTTTCAAAGGACCTGGCATATATGGCATATGTGCTCCCCCTCTTAGCGCTATGTGTTTTAAATAGGACCATCTCCCCGAGAAAGGTTGTTTCCCTAGGTTAGGGATTAACAGAACTAAGGAAGAGGATAAATCAGTAAATCCCCCTAGTGTTACAGAAATACCATGTACTACTTATGAATAACTTGGACTAAGACTGTTGGCAATAAATTTGGGACTTGTTGGACCCACATCCCCAGGGGTCTGCCCACCAGGGAAAGCACCAAAGTCTATACCCCTGGAGATCCACCGACACAAGGCAGTCCCACGGAAGGCAAACAGTGAGGCTGGGAGGACATAACCTTTACTGGGTAGGATAATCTCCTTCAGTTACTTCCTTGTAGCCTATCAGTAGAGCAGTGACCTTGGAATAGCCCTTATAATGGAAACACAGAGATTAACCTAGACGAGATTAAAATCAACAGAACTAGATACAGACAGGATTTTTGGCAAAGGTCAGATAAGAAACAAGGAACTGTAGAAGGTTACCCAAAACATACCATGATGTGATTATAAAGGCATGCTTATAGGATCAAATAAGTATAAATACAGATGTAACAAGACAATAAAGATAGAACCTCGCTATGCTGATCAACTGAACGCTGCCTCCGTGTCATTCCTTCTTCACCGACTCCGTCCACACCTTTGGGAACCCCTGGACCTGCTGGGGTTGGACCCCAACAATCTGGTGTGGTTTGAGGCTGACCACTGGGTACATTGGCTCTGAGGTCCCCCAGGAGGTGCAAAGTAAGTTCTGGCTGTGCCCTGCCTGGCATCACCCAGCATGAGCTACAAAGTGATCTGCAGATGGCTGCCACTTATGTTGGACTTGGAGATGCTCAGGGGAGACCAAGCTGTGAGCCAAGGCAAGCTGCTGATAGTGCAGGGCCTATTGAGATGTATTGGGTACACTGAGTCCAGCTGCTGCTTTTTGAGAGATTTTAAGAAAGTCTGAAGCGTGAGCCAGGACAGGCCATTCATATGGAAAAGACAGTACAAACAGCTTGGGTAGTGTTGCCACAGAGGCTCATGCCTGGCTTCTGGCTGAGTGGTGCTCCCCCTGTGGGAGTGCACTGACCACCAGGGGGCAGCTCCTGCATTGAGTGTTTTCCCCCCGGGGTGGTCAGTATGCGTCATAGCAACCGGTTGTTCTGCTGTTCAGTTGATTTGCATATTAGGGTTTTATTATATAGGATTACTGTGCAAATGAATTCATAATATTGCTACCATAGGCAGTTATAATGCTTTCATATTACACAGCTCTGGCTGCTTCAACTTGTGAGGGCAACACTACACAATAAGCTAGATTCTTTTTTTTTTCTCTTGACACTTTTATTTTGTTGTTTTATATGCTATTTAATGCTATTTAATTAAGTTACATAACAATAATAGTAAGCATCAGTGACATTTTATCTCAAACTTAGATTTTTCAGAATTATCTAGGTGAATGTTTTATAGGAGATTTGTCTTGGCTGCTTACGTCTTTTTTTTTCAATCTTTAATTTCTTTATTGATTAAGGTATTACATATGTGACCTCATCTCCCCCCTCCCCACTCATGCCCTCGCCCTCCTGTTGTCTGTGTCAATTGGTTGATTCTTGAGAGTATACGAAATGGAGAAATGAAGAAAGACATGAAGAGCCAGGGTAGATGATGTCCAACTAATCAAGTTATACAACTAACACAGATGACTGTCTCAAGGCAAAGAGTCCAGAGAACATATCAAGCTTAGGCATGATTGAAGCAGGAAGTCCACTGTAATGAGGGAAGAGTTATGATCAGGTAAAGACATCAGACAAATACTGAGCCAAGGAAGCTCTGGCAATTTTTCCACAATTTTTTGTTCATTCCCTCAATCAGTGGCCAGGCAACAACAGCTTTAGAGAAAGAAAGGCCTGCGTGCTTATGAAGTTAGCAAGGTCCTAGACTTATTTTTTGCTTTAGTGCTTTCAGTGCTGATCACTTCCTTTTGAAAACCATCATGTGGATATCAAAGACCTCAAACTACTTTCAGGAAACTTGAGATTGTGATATTATTATAAGAGTAGCTATATCTCTTATGTTAATGTGTTCAAGAACAATGGTGGCTTTAGTGTCATATAAGAGCAAAATTAACCCAAACTGCCAACTGTTGTACTGAATTTAAAAATTTAAAAGAAGAATGCGAAACCAATTAATCTTTCAAAAGAAATCTTTTCTGAATAGTTGTTAAAATTATTCTTTCTGCCAAAAATGCAAATTATGGATTTTACCTACATTTTGACTGTCATTAATGATTGTTGCTTATAGTTGGAGCTTTGTCAGCACATTATTAATAAATTGAAGTAGAGTTATGAACTACACAGTTTTTTCTACTAGATGGGACTTTGTACTGTGGAAAATAATTGACTATTGTATGCAGGAATCAAAGACCCACTTACCTCTAATCTTGCCCATCTCTTTCTCTTTGCATCACTTATCTTATAAAAATGTACCCACAAGCACACAACCATATTACTTTGCAACTAACATGTCATGCAAAACATGCCATGTTCTGGTTATTCAATTCTTATGGTACCTTTTTTCTCTCCATCAATATTTTATTTTGCATTAATTAACATTGAATTTAGTTTTAATACTTATTAATGATTAACATCTTTTAAGAAATATTTTCAGTTTTAATGCTTGGTTTTTAAATTAGGGGTCTATCTCAAAGAAAACAGAATTAACATCCTCAGACTGTTTTTCATAATTGATATGACACCCCCTAGTTTTCTACCTGAAATGATGGGATATATTAAAATTTATATATATGTGAGTTTTAGAAATATTTAGATTAATAAAACATGATTGTCAATGAAAGCTTAACTTACTACAATGCATCTTTTAATCTGAACAAACTCCATTGATAAATTGGAACTCTAACTATTGATCTTTACACATAAATCTTTTGGAGTGAGTTTTTTTTTTAATAATGTCATTTTTCTATTCTCCTTACATTTTACTCCTTTCTTTGACATTTTATCTATCAAATATCAAACAAAATTATCTAAGGGAAATTATGACTGCTGTTGATGCAAACCCACCCTCACCAGGTTTTGTAATTTTCTTTTCTGGGCATAGCTGGAGTGGTAATTCAGAAGGGTAGAGTGTCAATTATTCTGGAATCATCTTCTGTAATTTGTAAGTCAGCCAGTGGACAGTGAAATCTACTTTAGCAGAGTTCTACAAACACCAAAATCGTAAAGACTGGCATGGAGTTTTCTGCTGCTCAGGATTTCAACCAAATAGGTTTTTGGAGAAAATATCTTGCTCTGTTGCCATTTATTTCCCCTTTATAACTCACCAGTGTAATGAACTTTGTAGAGATAGTTTTATTTTTTTTAGTCTTTGGTCAATAATATCAACAATGGAGAGGGAAAATTTTTACCCAATAAAATGTACCAGATCTTATAATAATTTAACACAGTGTTCTAAGTATTCAATGAATGTTAATTCACTTAATTCTCATTAAACCCAATGAAGTACATGTGATCGTTATCCCCATTTTACAAACGAAGAAATGGAAGAATAGAGAGGTTAAGTAAGTTTCCCAGAATCACAGAACCTTGGTTATGTTGTATGAGATTCTATAAATGGGCAACATATTGGTAGGATTAACTGACATTAGAAAAAGCACCAGGTCATATTTGGACTTTATGATGTAAGAGATGCACTTGATACTGATTAATTGGCATTTAATGATATGTAACTTGGACACAGAATCTGGAATTGGTGCTTAAATTATTAACTAATGTATATTATTTATTTGCATTTAATGAAGTATGCACAACTACCCTCAAGACCTTTTCCTTCCCCCTCTCCTCCCTTCAGTCCAACTACTGCTGTGAACGGTACCCCCATCCCAGCCAGAATAGATAATAGTTTATTTGAACTATGCATATGGAGAACAAGGCTTTTATACAGTATTCAAGATTGGTTCCCATAAAGAATATAATGAGCTAACCAGCTTCCCAATGATAGGAGACTTTTGAGTAAGGGAAGCAGCATGTACAGCTGTAGCTAATTACAAATTTGGGCTCCACTTTTGTTAACAGCAGACTAATGTTTGCAAGCGAAGTATTTGTTGTAAATAAATAGCTTTAATAAGTGGGGAAGAAAGACAGGGAGAATACAATGCCAGGGGTAATTATAGCTATGTTTGCAAAAGCCACAAATGCAGTATATAGTTATCTTAATATGAAAAGATAGAAATTATCTCATATTTTTGAGTTCTTTATTAGGAATAATTTTAACATTTAAGTTATTTTAGTATTTAACAGTTGTTTGATTCTGCTGTAATTTTCTTAATGTTCTACTTATCTAACACAGGAATACAAAATAATATAGCTTCAATAAATAAATCTTTATTTATGAAGATATTTGGTATAGATAAAAAGAATTGAGCTAGCTAGCTACAAAAAGATCTAAAGGAGTCTTAAATGCATACTGCTAAATCAAAGAAAACAATATGAAATGGCCACAAACTGATTCCAACATTTTGGAAAAGGCAAAACTATAGAGATCAATGGTTACTGGGGGATCAGGGAAAGATGGATGGACTGGGTGAGTAGGTGAACCACAGGAGATTTTTAGCGAAGTGAAACTATTTTGTATCTATATACATAAAAGCCCAGCAACTGAACAGTGGAATGACTAGAACAGCTGTGGGCAAACTACGGCCCGCGGGCTGGATCCGGCCCGTTTGAAATGAATAAAACTATTGAAAAAAAGACCGTACCCTTTTATGTAATGATGTTTACTTTGAATTTATATTAGTTCACACAAACACTCCATCCATGCTTTTGTTCCGGCCCTCCGGTCCAGTGTAAGAACCCATTGTGGCCCTCGAGTCAAAAAGTTTGCCCACCCCTGAACTAGAACTACCAGTTGGCCAGTCACTATGACGTGCACTGACTACCAGGGGGCAAACGCTCAATGCAGTAGCTGCCCCCTGGTGGTCAGTGCACTCCCACAGTGGAGCAGCTGCTCAGAGGGTGGGTCCACAGCTGCTCAGCTAACCAGGATGATCAGTGCTTCCGCAGTGGGCTGATCCCCACAGGCCACGCTCCCTACCAGCGCACGAATCTGTGCACTGGGCCTCTAGTGTTACTATAATGTTGGATACATATCACTCTAATTTGCCAAAAACCTACAGAATATTTAACACAAAGAGTGAATCCCTAATATAAACAGTGGATTTTAGATAATAATTGTGCATTAAATTTGACTCACCAGTTGTAAGAAATGTACTACACTGATGCAAGATGTTAATAGGGAATCTGTTTGTGTGCAGGAATGGAGAGGGTAAGGGAGTATAAGGGAACTCTGTATTTTTACTCAATTTTTCTGTAAACCTGACACTGCTTTAAAAATAGTCTATTAATCTAAAAAAATTATGATTACTATTTTTAAAAAATGAAAAGAGAGTTTATTTAAAATTCAATAACAGGGAGTCCAATCTTGCCTAAATAAGGTAAAAATAATTTAAAATTAATTCTAGTGAGCAGGGTCTAATATTTTCTTGTAAGCTCACATTTAATTTTTTTTTTCTGAATGAAAAAAAAAATAACGTTTATAACATTGAAATTTAGTATTGACTTCAATCAATACTGTATTGATTCTGTTACTATTCTTCTATTGCCAGAAGCTGTTGTTACTTTTTGTTAGGTAAAAGCTCAGTGGAACAGAGCTGAAAAAATTACCCATTTATTATTTTGCCTGTAAGTAGGGAGCCTAAATGATGGGGGCACCTACTGATAAAGGTAACAAGTATATTTTAAATTAGACACCAAAATCAAATAATATTTTAAATGCCTTTAAACTGTAATAATCTATTTATATAAAAAGCTAATATGCTAAGTGTCCATCCACCCATCTAACCGGTCGCTATGATGCGCACTGACCACCAGGGGGCAGACGCTCAATGCAGGAGCTGCTGAGCTGCAGTGACTTCGCAGCAGTGGTTCTCAGATGATGCACTCCAACACCAGAGAAGAGGGAGCCCGATTCCTCAAGGGGCTGCGCAATTCCACCTTTGGCTGTGGGTTATGTTGTTGCTGGGGCACTGTTGGCCTCGAATCTCATTTACTGCACACTTGCATTTGTGTTCCACACCCTGTACAACAACAACTTTGCAGAGTGCCCTCTCGCACTCTGGGACCCCTTGGGGGATATTGGAGAGCTGGTTTTGGTCAGATCCTCACAGGCCAGGCCGAGGGACCTCACTTGCAGGAGGGACCCCACTCACTCTGCAGACACTGGGGAGGGACTGCAGGAGGTTGGCTCCAGGGCATGTCTGGCCCACCTGGCCCAGTCCTGCCCCATCAGCCACCTTCTAATTAATTTCCTTTCAATGTGCATGAACCCATGCACCAGGTCACTAGTTACGTATAAAAGACTAGATAATGAAGAGTAGAACATTTTATTCTCAGTGAGACACATTAAAATGAATTAGAGGTTTGCCTTAATTTTTATTTTTATTTATTTTATATATTTTAAAATATATTTTTATTGATTTCAGAGAGGAAGGGAGAGGGGGAGAGAGAGATGGAAACATCAATGATGAGACAGAATCACTGATTGGCTACCTCTGCCCCAAACTGGGAATAGAGCCTACAACCTGGGCATTTGCCCTGTTGGGGAATCGAACCATGACTTCTTGGTTCATAGGTTGATGTTCAACCATTGAGCAGGTTTGTCTTATTTTTTAATAGTGATATGGCAAAGAAAATTTTAGTGCAAAAATAGCCTTTGAAACAAATAATGTTGCAGTATTAGATTGCGCACATTAGTATATGGACAGGCTGTTCAGGATCTAATTAGTTAACTAAATGAAGACAGATTACCTGGGCTGCATGATACCTTTCTTAAAGTTGGAAAGGAAATCTTTTGGGTTATAGTATACCCTTTTGTAGGGCTGCCAGATAAAATTCAGGATGCCTAGTGAGATCTAATTTCAGAAAAACATCATACATTTTTAAAAAATATAAGTATGCTCCATAAAATATTTGGAGCATATTCATACTAAAGTATATTCATTCTTAATTTAAAATTTAACTGGGTTTATTTTCACCTATTCAATCTGGTACATGACACTTTGCCAATCTTGTACATTTATAAGCCTTAAAGAAAGTACAATTTAACCATTTAGTCTCAATTTTACACACTCACTTTTGGAATTTTCAAAAATAAAAATGATAATGGAATACTTAAGTAAGCACAAATTTTTTGAATGCTTACTTGTATAGTTCTATGTTAAGTTGTGTTGGTAAATAAAGGTTCTGTCTTTATCAAGGATATGCAGGTGGAGCACAGGCAGGTGATTATAAAAAATGACTAAGATTTTTAATTTGATCTAAAATTGCATATAAAGAGGCAACTGTTGCATGTTTTTGATGTAGACTTTCAATAAATATTCAGTAAATGTCCACAGTAAAGGCTATTTAAATAAAACTACCTGTCAGAGCTAGCGGTGACTATCTTACAAAGAGGAATCAAATAGAAAAGATAAATAGACACTTCTCTGGCAAGAGCAGCACAGGTATCAACAGAGAAATTCACCAGAGGTAATGATTTGGCCAGTTCACTTATGGACTATCTGTTAGAGGAAATGTACAATAAAATTTTCAACTTGGATTGAAATGTCAAACTGATGAGGATGAGCAGGATATTTTCAGGATACTATAAGAGTATTCAAACATTGGTAAATGGCCCTAGCCGGATTGGTTCAACAGTTAGTGACAGCCCAATGACTGAAGGATTATCGGTTTGATTCCTGTCAAGGGCATGTGCCTTGGTTGCAGGCTTGATCCCTGGCCCTGGTTGGGGTGCATATGGGAAACAACCAATCCATGTGTCTCTCTCACAGCATCGATCTTTCTCTCTCTGTGTCTCTCCCCTTCCTTTCCACTCTCTCTAAAAATCAATGGAAAAAATATCCTTGGGTGAGGATTAAAAACAACATTTCAAATGCTGTGTCTTATATGAACAGACTTAAACTATATTTTTAGGTTAGTAGTCTCAAACTACTTGTTTTGCAAGGGTATTGGGGAGGAGTAATTTCAGTTCCCTGTGGGGAAAAAAAATCAAACCTCTGTGCTACTATGACCAGAAATGTCCAACAGAAGTTTTACTAACATAAGGCAAACTATTAAAAAGAAAATTAAAAAATAATTATATGGTTAGATTAATTCACAGTACATTTATATTTGGATTTGAATTCAGGCCAATGTATCTAAAGGAAGATTTAATAAAATTTGAGTTTGCTTGCCCAAGAAATTGGGAATGGTCCAAGAACAGAACATTGTTGTTGCAAACAACAGGATTTCCTTCTTTTTCAAGGCTAATATTCCATTTAACTTTTTAAAAATATATTCATCTCATCACAGACATTTAGGTTGTTTCCATGTCTTGGCTTTTGTGAACAATGCTACAATGAACATGGGATTTCAGGTACCCCTTCAAGACCTTGATTTCAATTATTTTGAACATATACCTAGAACTGGGATTCCTGGGTCACATAGTAGTACTATTTTTATTTTTATTCTTTTTGAGAAACTTCCATACTATTTTCCATATTGGCTGCACCAATTTGCATTCCCACCAACAGTATATAATGGCTCTCTTTAGTATACATCCTTGCCAACACTTGTTATCCTATCTAATAAAAGAGAAACATGGTAATTGGTGTACGACCGCTACCCTTCCCATTGGCTAATCAGGGCAATATGCAAATTAACTGCCATCCAAGATGGCGCCCGACAGCCAGGCAGCTTAAAGCTAACATGAGGCTTGCTTGCTTCAGTGAGGGAGGACTGCAACGTTCCCCACCTGCCGCTGCAGGCCTCTGAGCTTCAACTCTAAGCAACTATATAACAAATATGGAAGCTAAACAAAACCCCAGAAACCTGCTTTAGACTGTCGAGCTTCAGCCAGCAGGATTGCAACATTGTAAGCAAAGGCCAGAAACCTACTTTCAGCAGCGGAGGCCTAAGGGCTGGAGCCAAGCCTCAAAGCTAAAGCTGGCCCAGAATAAAAAAAAGAAAGAAAAAAAGGAGTGGTTGGGAGCTTCAGTCCCCCTAGCCTGAAAACAGCCCTCAGCCCCTCACCCAGACTGGCCAGGCACCCCAGTGGGGACCCCCACCCTGAAGAGTGTGTGACCAGCGGCAAACAGCCATCATCCCCTCACCCAGGCTGGCCAGGCACCCTAGTGGGGACCCCCACCCTGATCCAGGACACCCTTCAGGGCAAACCAGCCGGCACCCCCCCCCTTGCACCAGGCCTCTACCCTATATAGTAAAAGGGTAATATGCCTCCCAGCACCGGGATCAGCGGAGCTGTGAGGCCTCCCGGCACTGGGATCAGTGTGACAGGGGGCAGCGCCCAAACCCCCTGATGGCCCTGCGGCTCTGTGCGTGACAGGGGGCGGGGCCAAAATCTCCCTATCCACCCTGCTCTGTTCATGACAGGTGAAGGCGCCTCAACCCCCTGATCAGCCCTGCTCTGTGCCTGATAGGGGTGAGCTCCCCAACCCCCTGATTGCCCTGCGGCTCTGTGTGTGACAGGGTGTGGTGCCCGAACACCACCCCCCACCCCCACGGGCCCTGCTCTGTGTGTGACTGGGTAGAGCCATAACCTCCCCATCGGCCCTGCCCTGAGTGTGACAGTGGCAGCGCCCCAACCCCCTGATCAGCCCTGCTTTGTGGGTGATAGAGGGCGGCGCCCTAACCCCCATTGGGCCCTGCTCTGTGCGTGACAGGGTATGGAGTCCCAACCCCCCTGATGGGCCCTGCTCTGTGAGTGACAGGGGGCAGTGCCCCAACCCCTGATTGGCCCTGCTCTGTGCGTAACAGGGGGTGGCGCCACAACCTCCCCATCAACCCTGCCTTGAGTGTGACAGGGGACAGTGCCCCAACCCCCCAATTGGCCCTACCCTGAGCATGACTGAGGGTGGCATCACAACCTCCCGATCGCCCTGCTCTGTGCATGACAGGGGGCGGTGCCTCAACTCCCCAATTGGCCCTGCTCTGAGTCCAACCAGGGGCTGCACCTAGGGATTGGGCCTGCCCTCTGCCACCCGGAAGCAGGCCTAAGCCAGCAGGTCCTTATCTCCCGAGGGGTCCCAGACTGCGAGAGGGCACAGGCCGGGCTGAGGGACACCCCTCCCCCCAAGTGCACAAATTTTTGTGCACCCGGCCTCTAGTATATATATATTATAACTAGAGGCCCAGTGCTCAAAAATTTGTGCACTCGGGGAGGGAGGGTTCCCTCAGCCCGGCCTGTACCCTCTCGCAGTCTGGGACCCCTCCGGGCATGACCACCTGCGTGCTTAGGCCCACTCAAGAGGGGATTGGGCTTAAGCTGGCATTCAGACATCCCTCTGGCAGCCCGGGCGCCCTTGGGGGATGTCCCCTTGACAGCGGGGAGCAGGCCTAAGCTGCAGCCTGACATCCTTAGTGCTGCTGAGGAGGTGGGAGAGGCTCCCACCACTACTGCTGTACTGGAAGCTGTCAGCCTGGCTTGTGGCTGAGCAGAGCTCCCCCTGTGGGAGCGCACTGACCACCAGGGGGCAGCTCCTGCATTGAGCATCTGCCCCCTGGTGGTCAGTGTGTGTCATAATGACCAGTCATTCCCAGTCATTCTGCTGTTAGGGTCAATTTGCATATTACCCTTTCATTATATAGGATAGAGGCCTGGTGCATGGGAGGGGGCCGGCTGGTTTGCCCTGAAGGGTGTTCTGGATCAGGGTGAGGGTCCCACTGGGGTGCCTGGCCAGCCTGGGTGAGAGGCTGATGGGTGTTTGCAGGCTGGTCACACCCCCTTCAGGGTGGGGGTCCCCACTGGGGTGCCTGGCCAGCCTGGGTGAGGGGCTGATGGCTGTTTGCAGGCTGATCAAGCCCCCCCCCCCCAGTGGGGACCCTCACCCCTGTAGGTTTGGCCAGCCTGGGTGAGGGGCTGAGGGCCATTTTCAGGCTGGCCAATCCCCCTGGTGATGGAAGCTCCCAGCCTCTCTTTTTTTTTTTTTTATTATGGGATTTATTTATCTTCTAAAATTGAAACTCTGTTGCCTTCAGTGGAGCTCAGAGCCTCCGCGAAGCTTGGCATCCTCCATCAGTGGGACAAGCAAGTCTCCTGCTCGCTCCAGCTCCGTGGCTGTCGGCCACCATCTTGGTTGGGTTAATTTGCATATAGTGGCTCTGATTGGCTGGTGGGCATGGCTTAAGGCGTAGCGAATATACGGTCAATTTGCATGTTTGTCTTTTATTAGATTAGATAGTCATCCTTACAGGTATAAGGTGATATGTCATTGTCATTTTGATTTGAATTTCCCTGAAGTTTAGAGATGTTGAGCATCTTTACAATACCTGTTGGTGCCTGGCAGGTGTGCTTCAGTGGTTGAGTGTTGACCTAGGAACCAGGATGTCATAGTTCAATTCCTGGTCAGGGCACATGCCCAGATTGCAGGCCCAATTCCCAGAGCAGGGCTTGCAGGAGGCAGCCTATCAATGATTCCCTCTCATTATTGATGTTTCTCTCTCTCTTTCCCTCTCCCTCTCTGAAATCAATTTAAAAAACAACAACAAATAAACCCCAAGCAAAGAAAAAACAATTATCTGTTGGTAATTTGTATGTCTTTTTTTGAGAAACACCTATTCTGGTCCATAGTCCATTTAATATAAATTGGGTTCTTTGTTGTTGATGATGGTGGTTTTTTGTTGTTGTTGTTTGTTTGTTTGTTTTTCCTATTGAGTTATACAACTTTTTTTACATTTTTTATATTAACCCTTCATTATACATATGATTTGTAATTATTTTCTCCCATTCCATAGGTTGCCTTTTTATCTTATTTATTATATCCTTTTCTGTGCTAAAGCTTTTTTAGATAGTCATAATTCCATTTGTCTATTTTTGCTTTTGTTGCTGGTGCTTTGGTATTATACCTAAGAAATCATTGCCAAAGCTAATATCAAGAAGCTTTTTCCCTATGTCTTCTTCCAGGAGTTTTATGGTTTCAAATCTTACATTGAAGGCTTTACTTGATTTGAGCTGATTTTTGAGTATGTTGTAAAATAAGGGTCCAGTTTAAAGTTTTTTTCTTGCAAGTGGATATCCAGTTTTCCAACACTTTTTTTTTTTTTTGAAGGGACTATCATGCCCATATATAGTCTTGGTACTAGTGTTGATTTTTCACTTAACCATATATGTGAATATTTATTTTTGGGTTCTCTATTCTGCTGCCTTGTTCTATATGTCTGTTTTTATGCCAGTACCATTCTGTTTTAATTACTGTGTAATATGTTCTAAAATTTGCAAGTGTGGGACATTTGTTCTTTCTCAAGATTGATTTGGCTATTTGGGATCCTTTGGGGTCCCATACAAATTTTAGAATTCTTTCTTTCTGTTTCTGTGAAAAAAATAACATTGAGATTTTGATAGAGGCTGTATTGAATCTATAGATCACTATGGGTCATGTGGACATTTTAACAATATTAAGGCTTTCAACCATAAACATTAGATGTGTTTACATTTATTTGTATCTTTTAAAATTTCTTTGATGAGTGATTTGTAGTTTTTAGTGTGTAAGTCTTTTACTTCTTTGGTTAAGTTTATTCCTCAGTGTTTTATTTGTTATAATACAATTATTGTAAGTGAAATTATTTTCTTCATTTTCTTCTCAGGTTTATTTTTGTTAGTATATAAATGCAACTGATTTTTGTATGTTGATTTTATATACTGAATTCACTTATTAGTTCTAACAAGTTTTTCTGGTAGAATCTTTAGGGTTACCTACAGAGATAATTTTAATTCTTCCTTTGGATTTGGGTACATTTACATCTTTTTCTTGCTCAATGTTTCTGGCTAGGACTTCTAGTACTATGTTGAAAAGAAGTGGCAAGAGGACACATCCTTATTTTGTTCCTGATTTTTGAGGAAAGTATTTCAGCTTTTCACTGGTGAGTATGATGTTACCTATCATATCTATATCCTTTATTATGTTGAGGTAATTTCCTTCTAGTTTGTTGAGTGCTTTTATCATGAATATCTATTTTTTCCATTGCTTTTTCTGCATCTATTGAGATGATCATATGATTTTTATATTCCATTCCATTCATGCGATGTATTGTGTTGCTTGATTTTTATATGTTGAACTACCTTGCACCAAAGGGATACATCTTACTTAATCACAGTGTATGATCTTTAAATATGAGGTTCAGTTTGGTTTCTAATAGTTTGTTGGAATTTTGCATCTATATTCATCAGAAATAGTGTTCTCTAGTTTTCTTTTTTTGTAGTGGTTCTTATCTGGCTTTGGTATTGGGGTTCATTAAATGAGTTTGGAAGTGTTCCCTCCTCTTAAAATTTTTGGAAGAATTTGAGAAAAACTGGTGTTAATTCTTTCTTTAAAAGTTTGGTAGAATTCACTTGTGAAGGCTTCTGGTCCTGGAATTTTCTTTTGTGGGAGATTTTGTTTACTGATTCAATCTCTTTACTAGTTATAGGTCTGTTCAAATTTCCCATTTCTTTACAATTTAGTTTTGGTAGGTTATGTGTTTCTTGAAATTTACTCATTTCTTCTATGTTGTGCAGTTTTTTAACTCCCCACCCAAGGATATGTTTTTATTGATTTTAGAGAAAGGAAGGGAAAAAGAGAAAAAAAACCAACAACACTTATATGAGAGAAATATTGACTGGTTGCCTCCTGGGGATCGAACTCACAGCCTTTTGGTGTATGGGATGGTGTTCCAACCCAACTGAGCCACTTGGCCAGGTCTATGTTGTGCAATTGTTCCAATTGTTCATGAAGGTTTTTATATATTTATTTGATTTCTGTGACAGTGATTGTAATATATCATATTTAATTTCAAATTTTAGAGTCTCCCCTTCCTTTTCTTAAGTTAAAATTTTGTCAATTTTGTTAATCTTTAAAAACACACAACCTTCAAATTTGTTATTTTGCTATTGTTTCTCTATTCTCATTTAATTTATTTCTTAACACTAATCATGCTGAAAGAATACATTGATTATTATTTAACATTTATAAAATCAAGAAAAGCTATTGTAATCATGAATGTTTATCAAATCCTAGAAACCCAACATAAAAGATAGAAGTGTAGTGACTCATTTGGAAATAGAGAAGGAAAGAAGGATGGCTTTATCTGTAATCCATAATACAGTCATCAAATTTGCCCACCCAAATAGCATTAACAGCCATTTTCTTTGTTCCTTCCTCTCTAGATAGCCTATGAAACTTAAATGTTAATTTTCTGTCATCTCTCACAACAAGGGGATCTCATATGGTCTGCTTCTAGCTGATGAGATTTATGTGGAGACTGCCTGATAAGACTGAGGGAGTATACAGAGGTCTATATTTAAAAATTACCAAGCTTAAGGCTATGCCTAGATGATCCATGGGACTGTTTTACGTGGAGCATGACTTGACCAAAAGCATTAGGACTGCGGGTTGGCTATATTTTTGAAAGAAGAATTTTTAAAGAAATTCAAGGCCTGGAAAGCTACAACACTGATTCGTCAGCCCCTAATACAAGTGCTCTATCTCCAAGTTACACAGACTGGGGTAAGAGCTGCTGTAGTATTGCTGGTTGAAGAAAGGATATACCAGCCCCTTTGCCCAAGGCAGTACCTAAATGAAAAAAAGAAGATTTTTTGTGAAGAGGAGACATGCAAGCTTCCAGTATATCTGATCAGGAAATTTATTTCATTGTAGAGCAGGAAGTCTCACTAATCCTATCAGTTCTTATATTTGTTGATTTTTATATATATCAAATACTGCTGTGTGTTTAGTATAATTCTCCCTTTTTCCAAATAGGATTTTTTATTGTAGTTACTTGTTTCTCAACCATTGTACATTGTGGGTGCTGTAAACAGGTAAGCTATCTTTTAAATATGTAATCTGGATCCCGTGACTAGATGAACTTTGGGGCTGTCTCTTCTGAATAGTGGGTGAGAGTATTCTGTGTAATGGGGAAAAGGATACAGGATATACCTGAATTTTGAGTTGACAGGATGTAAACAGTTGATTGACCTCCTTTGATGTCAGGATTGGGTAGACACGTTCTAGTTTTGGGAGAAGTGAATCTATTGTAAGTGTAGCTTCTGTGAAAACGTACTTGAGGTAAAAGGACAGAATTAATTGGCAGGGTCCTTTTTACCCTTTGCCTCTTCTGTCTTCTTTCTTCCTATAATTAAGATATGATATCTGGATATATAGCAGTTCTGCTGTGAATTTTTGATAATTATCTCAATAACAGCATCATGGGCTCCTGACACCTTTATTGAGCCATTGAACCAACTCTAGTCTCTCTATCTCTGGAGCGTTGGTTAAGAATTTTGTTACAGCCCCGGCTGGTTTTGCTCAGTGTATAGAGCATTGGCCTGCAGACTGAAGGGTCCTGGGTTCGATTCTGGTCAAGGGCACATGCCCGGGTTGTGGGCTCGATCTCCAGTAAGGGATGTGCAGGAGGCAGCCGATCAATGATTCTCTCTCATCATGATGTTTCTCTCTCCCTCTCTCCCTCTTCCTTCCTCTCTGAAATCAATAAAAATACATATTAAAAAAAAAGAATTTTGTTACATGCAGATATGTGTTCCTCATTAAAACATACAAAATGGGAAGTTTTATTAGCTCAAATTCTTTAGAAGCTCACAGCATGAAGATAGAAAGTATTCTTGGATTCCTAAGACCTATGTTAATATTCACTTAATGTTTAATTGGGACAATCATTGAATAGTGATTGAGCCTACCTCTGTCTCCTTCATTCTTCTTTGTTTTCTTCCTTATTTGCGCTTTTCTTTCTTAACCAATATAAGTATTTATTCATTTAATGATCACCTATCATCTATTATATTAAAACTAGAGGTTGGTGCATGGATTCATGCACATTGAAAGAAAATTAATTAGAATAAATATTTTAATATCGCTATTTGCCCTTTCTCTATAATAGAAGTGGCAACCAAATTCACAATCGACAATGACAGATGGAAACACATGCATGCAATTGGCGCTAGCAAGAGCTTTATATATAGATAAACTTAATTAGGCCTGCTTTCTGATTTAGCTAAACTTTTTCCAGCCCAGTGAAGCACCCCAACTTTTCTTTCAGATAATTGTCAGCAACACAGCAGTAAATATCAACACAAAGCAGATTATTATTGTAGATCAATCAGGGAGAACAAAGGGTAAAATATTTAACTGTAGCAGTGTTTGACTATATTCTGCTCAGTGAGAAAACCTGAAGTCATTTTCAAGGTCCACCATTTCTTACTTCTTTTCAGTTGGGTCAAGTTTCTAAGCTTTCTAAATCTCTGTTTTCCGCCTAATGAAAAAAAAAAAAAGGATTCTATCGAGTCTCCTATCTACCTATTCCAGGACTTCTGTGAGGATCAAATGAGATGAGGCACTGGAAAATGCTTCACAGACATTTGGTTAAAGTGTAAAATTTTTCCGCCTGTGTTCCTGGGCTAAAGAAACTGCAGGAAGCTAGTCACTAGGGAGAGGAAGCTGGGTGTTACTACATGATGTCATTCCTCAGAGCCCACAGCGACTGTTTCTGAGCTGGGTTGGACTGTGGGCCACATTTTGCACCATGAGGTCTTGGCAGCATTGGCTGCGATTTGGTGGGGTGTCGCTCCGGGGTGGTGGTGGGGCCTGTGTCCCACTTGGGGGAAGCCAAGTGTTGGTTTGTCGGTGCCAGGTCCAGGTCCATGGTGCTGGCCAGTGCACATCATGGCAGCTCCTGTGTTGAGTGTCTGCCCCCTGATGGTCAGTGAATGTCACAGAGACCAGTTGGATGGCCAGACACTTAGCATATTAGCATATTATATATATAGATGGTACTTTATAAAGGCATTTTTCTATGCATATTATTTATATCTAGCTCAGTTTTGTTGTGAATATACACATTGATAAAATAATGTATTCAGTTACTTAGAACTTACTTTTGTGTTGCAACTTTAGTCATTATTTTTGTTGTTGGAGTTTCAAGGTTACTTTCTATATAGTAGCTTTTTTAAATGTATCCTTAGCAATTTATAAATTAATTATACTCTGAAAATATGACATATTCCAACTTTAATACTTATTGAATGCTACTTGTGTGTTACATATTATGATAGCAATATTTTTGCACATACCTTTTATTTAATATATATAATAATCTGAAGGTTTCTCATCTCTTTTATGTATATTAAGAAAGTAAAATTCAGGAAAACTATGACTAACTCAAGATTGTATTTAGTTTTATTGTTAGAGTGTCAATCACTGCAAGAACAAAAAATGATGTTGTCCCTGCTCCATGTCTCATAGTTTAAAGGGGAAGTTCATAGGCAACATGAGAGATGTAAAAGAATCCAAGAGGATTAGTCTATTTGGAGGACACTCAGGAAAAGCTTTTCAAGAAGATGATGATAAGGTAGCTAAGGTTTTTTTTTTTAAATATATATTTTATTGATTTTTTTTACAGAGAGGAAGGGAAAGGAATAGAGAGTTAGAAACATCAATGAGAGAGAAGCATCAATCAGCTGCCTCCTGAACACCCACTACTGGGGATGTGCCTGCAACCAAGGTACATGACCTTGACCGGAATCGAACCTGGGACCCTTCAGTTCCCAGGTCGACACTCTATCCAGTGAGCCAAACCAGCTAGGGCAAGGTAGCTAAGTTTTAAAGATTATGTTACAGTTCTACCAGGTAAAGGAAGAAAGAACACTCTCTACAGAAAGAGGGCCATTCACATGCATATCAGTAAATTGTTAGCATTTCTATGTAATTGGAGCACTAGGTCCATGGAGCCAGAATAGTGGCAGAGTGGTGATAGACTACTACAAACTAAGTGGAATGGCATTTTGAAATCCATTCAGAAAGATTTCTATTTTACTGTGCAAAAAAATGCGGAAGTATTAAACTTTTAAAAATGAGGATGGAAAAGGAACATCCTGAAACTTGCATTTTAGAAAAATTAGTCTGGTAATGGAACAAATATTGAACAGGGTATGGAAGAAATTTAAAGACTAGATAAGCTATTGCATTAGCAGAGAAAGACATTTCAGAGGTACAGTCAATAGGACTTGTGATTGAATATGTGAGGAAAATGAGAAATAAGATGACTCAAAAGAAAAACACATTTAGAATAGTGTTGGTAGAAAATGGAACACTGAATACCTATTACATAGGTAGAAATAGGTTCTAGATTGTGGATATAGTTAATTCTTCCTTGGATATAACTTTAATGGCTCATAATGCAATTTGAATATATTTCTTTCTTAAAAATTCAGAAAATTACAAATGTGGATGATGGTTGTTCATACAGAAGTATAAAACATTTCACATGTTAGTTATAGGTTTCTATAGTACATCTCATGCAAGGACTATCAAGGCTTTTATGAATAAACTAGAGGCCCAGTGCACAAAATTCATGCACTGGGGGGTGGGGTTGTCCTTCAGCACAGCCTGCGCCCTCTCCAATCTGGTACCCCTCGGGGGACATCTCTCTCACAATCCAGGACTGCTGGCTCCTAACCGCTCGCCTGCCTGATTACCCCTAACCCAGGGGTGGGCAAACTTTTTGTCTCGAGGGCCACAATGGGTTCTTAAACTGGACCGGAGGGCCGGAACAAAAGCATGGATGGAGTGTTTGTGTGAACTAATATAAATTCAAAGTAAACATCATTACATAAAAGGGTATGGTCTTTTTTTTTTAGTTTTATTCATTTCCAATGGGCCGGATCCTGCCCGCGGGCCGTAGTTTGCCCATGGCTGCCCTAACCACATCTTCCTGCCAGCCTGATAACCCCCTAACTGCTCCCCTGCTGGCCTGATTGACACCTAA
The DNA here is from genome assembly GCF_963259705.1 of Myotis daubentonii. Lineage (NCBI taxonomy): Eukaryota > Metazoa > Chordata > Mammalia > Chiroptera > Vespertilionidae > Myotis > Myotis daubentonii. Next base: position 83,041,889 of record NC_081840.1, on the reverse strand, counting down.
CTGCTCCCCTGCTGGCCCGATGGACCCCAACTGCCCTCCCCTGCAGGCCTGGTCCCCCCAACTTCCCTCCCCTGCCAGCCATCTTGTGACAATGTGGGGGCGGCCATCTTGTGATGATGTGGGGAGGCCATCTTGTGAAGCCAGGGCATGAGGGTCAATTTGCATATAACCTCTTTATTATATAGGATTCCTATAATCCAATCATGATATGCTTTGAAAATTACGAGGAATCATACATGATCAAATGGAACAAGTGTTTATAACTGTAGATATTTGACTAGCTCTTGTTCTCACACTCACAAAATTCTTATTATATTTTATGATTTCTATCAGTTTAGATGTTCAATCATATATTTCTATTACACTAGTTTTACTAAAAAAAAATAAAAATAAAAAATAAAAACTTGCCCTGAACACTATTAGGATTTTATTTTGTAAATTAATATATTCAATTAATCTATGCTTGCTTTTGTATTTCAGCTCTAATTATAACTTATATTTGTAATTTGATCTTTGGAGGGATATTATATATATATAATGAAAGACAAAAAGGGTAATTAACCGTACCTCCAATACGCTTCCCATTGACTAATAAGGGCGGTATGCAAATTAACTGTCAAGAAAGATGGTGGTTAATTTGCATACATAGGCACAATGATGGGAGGTGAAACAGGAAGGATGAAAGAAGCCGCCTGCCGCTGATGGAACCCAGGTGGCAGCCAAGAGCCAGAGAACTGGGCCGCCTTTGAGATCGGAGAAGCCGGGCGCCTTTGCCGGCCCTGGGCCAGTAATTGGAGAAGCCGGGTGAGGCAGCAAGGAGGCAGATGTCTGCCTCTTCCCTGACCCGGCGGGCTTCTCAGATCACTGATCACCAGTGATCTGAGAACACCAGAGGTGGGGCCAGAGGCCAGGCTGCATCCCTGCCTGGGGACTCGATCAGGTCCCTGGGTCGAGGCAGCCAGGCCCCAGAAGGAGACCCAGGGGCCTGGGCTGTGTCGCCGCCAGGGCACATGATCTGGTGCCTGGGAAGGGGCACATCCCCAGCCCCAGAAGGAGACCCAGAGGCCTCCTAAGAGGAGAGTCTCCGTGGTCAGAGGGCGTGGTGTCGGGACAGGAATAAAAACGGAGGTGACTCAGATACCTGGCCATCTGCGTTAGACCAGCAAGCAGGGCCTTTCAGCGGGGACTCGGGGTGGGGGTGGGGCGAGGGAAGCGAGCAGGAAATAGAGAACTACAACTCCCAGGAGGCTTAGTGGCCATGGCCTGTGTGCCTGGCCATGAAATTGGATGGGGCGTGTCGTTTTGCACTTTAAGAGGCTTGCAAGAAAGCCAAGAGACATATGAAAACATGCTCAAAGTCACTAATCATCCGAGAGATGCAAATCAAAACAACAATGAGGTACCATCTCACACCTGTCAGACTGGCTATCATCAACAAATCAACAAACGACAAGTGCTGGAGAGGATGTGGAGAGAAAGGAACACTCATGCACTGCTGGTGGGAATGCAGACTGGTGCAACCGCTATGGAAGACAGTATGGAGTTTCCTCAAAAAACTAAAAATGGAACTCCCATTTGACCCTGTGATCCCACTTCTAGGAATATATCCCAAGAAACCAGAAACACCAATCAGAAAGGGTATATGCACCCCTATGTTCATAGCAGCACAATTCACCATAGCTAAGATCTGGAAACAGCCTAAGTGCCCATCAGTAGATGAATGGATTAGAAAACCGTGGTACATCTACACGATGGAATACTATGCTGCTGTAAAAAAGAAGGAACTCCTACCATTTGCAACAGTATGGATGGAACTGGAGAGCATTATGCTAAGTGAAATAAGCCAGTCAATGAAGGAAAAGTATTACATGATGTCATTCATTTCTGGATAATAAAGACCATTATAAACTTATGAACAAAAATAGATACAGAGGCAGAGCTGCCTCGAACAAACTGTCAAACTACAGCAGGAAGGATGGGGAGGGTTGGGTGGTGGAAGGCGGCGGGTAAGAGATCAACCGAAGGACTTGTATGCATGCATATGAGCATAACCAATGGACATAAGACACTGGGGGGTAAAGGAGGCCAGGGGATTGTCAAGGGCAGGGAAAAAAAGGAGACATGTAATATGCTTTGTAATACTTTAACCAATAAAACAACTTAAAAAAATAAAAATCATTGGGGGAAAAAAGAAACATGAAAAAAAAAAAAAAAGAGGCTTGCAAGATTGGAAGTTCTGCCGGGAGCCAGGGAGAAATGGAGCTGGAGCAGAGAGAGGGGTCCATGGCAGCCGTGGGCTTTGAGGAGTTCTCAGCACCTCCCAGCTCGGAGCTGGCACTGCCTCCGCTGTTCCGTGGTCACATCCTGGAGAGCGAGCTTGAGCTTGAGACCAAAGTGGAGTTCATGTCTGGGGTCTGGGCAGCTCCAGCCTCCAGGAGCGAGATGAAGAGGAGGAGGCAGCCCAAGGCTGGCAGCTGCGGTGCCAACAGGAACTCAATCGCAAGAAGTACCAGGTGCTGGGTCGGCGCTGCAGGGAGATCGAGCAGGTGAACGAGTGGGTCCTGAACAGGCTCCATCAGATACAGAGTATAACACGGAGACTCCAGCAGGAGCGGAGGTTCCTCATGAGGCTGCTGGACTCCTACGGCGACAACTACTGGGCCAGCCAGTTCACCATCTTACTGGAGGACGAGGGCAGCCAGGGCACAGATGCCCCACCCCAGGCAACGCTGAGAACGAGCCTCTGGAGAAAGAGGGGCTGTCCCTGCCCAGGAGGACACCAGCGCCTGCAGAAGCCAGCAGCCCAGCCCCTGGTGAAGGGCCCAGCGGTTGGAAGAAGCGGCGAGTGCCACGGGAAAGGTGCTGGGCGGGAGTCCCGCTGACTCTGGAGCTGGCTCCCGTGCAGATAAACGTGGAGGAAGAATTTGGCTTCAAAGCGGTTGAGGCTCTGGACTCAAGTTGGGTTTCTTGGGGGCCAGACAAGCTGCTCCCCTACCCCACCCTAGCCAGCTTCCCTATTAACTGACCTCCCAATAAATGGACCTCATGCTCTCCTTGGCAAAAAAAAAAAAAAAAAAAAAAAAATGCTTATAGAGGCATGCTTATAGGATCAAATAGTATAAATATAGATGTAACAGGACAATAAAAAGAGAACCTGGACACTGCCTCTGTGTCATTCCTTCTTCGCCGACTCCATCCACACCTTTGGGAACCTCTGGACCTGCTGGGGCTGGACCCCAACATTCCTCTTCTTATAAGGACTTCAGTGAGATGGGCTAAGGGTCACACTGGAACTGCCTCAATTTAATGTAATACCCTCTTTAAAGCTCTTATCTCCATATACAGGTACATTCTGAGGTTCTGGGGATTAGGATTTTAACATACATTTTGTTGATTACCCAAATCAGCCCTTAACAACCAGCATGTTTCAGAAAGTAAATTCCTACATGTTTCAGAAGGGTTATTTACCAAACATTCAGAAGTATTTTTAAAAGAGCTAAGCCCCTCGCCCACCACGTGGGCCCCTCCCAGAAAAGAGTGAAGGCCTGGGTTCTGGGAGCTGGAGGAAAACTGGTGTCAGCAGCCAGGGGAAGGGGCCCCAGATAGCGAGAGGGCACAGGCCGGGCTGAGGGACCTACCTGAGTGCACAAATTTTTGTGCACTGGGCCTCTAGTCCTATCTAATAAAAGAGAAAGATGGTAATTAGCATAAGACTGTTACCCTGCCCATTGGCTAATCAGGGCGATATGCAAATTAACTGCCAGCCAAGATGGCGGCCAGCAGCCAGGCAGCTGGAAGCGAACATGAGGCTTGCTTGCTTCAGTGACGGAGGAATCCAACGTTCCCTGCATGCCGCTGCCGGCCTCTGAGCTGCAACTCTAAGCAACTATGTAACAAATATAGAAGCTAAACAAAACCCTAGAAACCTGCTTTAGTCCTTCGGGCTTCAGCCAGCAGGATCGCAACATTGTTTCAAATACAGAAGGTAAACAAAGGCCAGAAACCTGCTTTCAGCAGCGGAGGCCTAAGAGCTGGAGCCTCAGAGCTAAAGCTGGCCCAGAATAAAAAAAAGAAAAAAAGGAGCGGTTGGGAGCTTCAGTCACCAACCAGCCAGAAAACAGCCCTCAGCCCCTCACCTAGACTGGCCAGGCACCCCAGTGGGGAGCCCCACCCTGGAGGGTGTGTGACCAGATGCAAACAGCCATCATCCCCTCATCCAGACTGGCCTGGCACCCCAGTGGGGACCCCCACCCTGATCCAGGACACCCTTCAGGGCAAACCAGCCGGCCCCACCCATGCACCAGGCCTCTATTCTATATAGTAAAAGGGTAATATGCTTCCCAGCACCGGGATCAGCGGAGCCGCAAGGCCTCCTGGAACTGGGATCAGCGTGACAGGGGGCAGCACCCAAACCCCCTGATCACCCTGCAGCTCTGTGTGTGATAGGGGGTGGGGCCACAACCTCCCTATCGGCCCTGCTCTGTTCATGACAGGGGAAGGCGCCCCAACCCCCTGATCAGCCCTGCTCTGTGCCTGATAGGGGTGAGCTCCCCAACCCCCTGATGGCCCTGCGGCTCTGTGTGTGACAGGGTGCGGCGCCCCAACCCCCTGATTGGACATGCTCTGTGTGTGACAGGGGGGAGCTCCCCAACCCCCTGATCACCCTGTGGCTCTGTGTGTTACAGGGGGCGGGGCCACAACCTCCCTATCCACCCTGCTCTGTTCGTGACAGGGGAAGGCGCCCCAACCCCCTGATCAGCCCTGCTCTGTGCCTGACAGGGGGGAGTTCCCCAACCCCCTGATCACCCTGTGGCTCTGTGTGTGACAGGGGGCGGTGCCCCAACTCCCCTATCGGCCCTACTCTGTGAGTGACAGGGGGAGCTCCCCAACCCCCTGATTGACCCTGTTCTGTGCGTGACAGGGTATGGAGCCCCAACCCCCCTGATGGGCCCTGCTCTGTGAGTGACAGGGGGCAGCACCCCAACCCTCTGACTGGCCCTGCTCTGTTTGTGACAGGGGGTGGCGCCGCAACCTCCCCATCGACCCTACCTTGAGTGTGACAGGGGGCGGTGCCACAACCCCCCAATCGGCCCTTCCCTGAGCATGACTGAGGGTGGCATCGCAACCTCCCAATCCACCCTGCTCTGTGCATGACAGGGGGCGGCGCCCCAACTCCCCAATCGGCCCTGCTCTGAGCCGGACCAGGGGCTGCACCTAGGGATTGGGCCTGCCCTCTGCCACCCGGGAGCAGGCCTAAGCCAGCAGGTCATTATCTCCCGAGGGGTCCCAGTCTGCGAGAGGGCACAGGCCGGCTGAGGGATCTCCCCTCCCCTCTGAGTGCACAAATTTTTGTGCACCGGGCCTCTAGTATATATATAAGGCCAGTGGCCATAACACCATAATGCTGTAACACTGTAATGACCAAACATCCGGTCACCAGGAGGTGCATAGAGTACCTCTCAGTCCTTTCCCCTGGCGCACAAGCCACTTGCAGCAGCAGGGTGGGACTCATGGCTCATGCAACACAGCGGGGCTCGCGGCTCACGTGGCAGGGCAGGGCTTGTGGCTCTCGCAGCTCACGTGATACACATGGTGTGCTGGGGGGCTCACACAGGGCTCACGGCTCACATAGTGCGGAGGGGCTTGTGTGACAAGGTGGGGCTCATGGCTTGCATGGCACAGAGGGGCTCATGGCTTATGCAGCCAGGCAGGACTTTTGTCTTGTGGAGCACAGAGGGGCTTGCGGCTTGCGCAGTATGGTGGCTCGCGGTAGTGAGCTACTCACGCATGGCAGGTCTGAGTCTCGTGTGATTTCGCACACTGGGCCTCTAGTATATATGTAGAACCCCTCTTTGTTACATGTGTTTTGACCCCATTGAAAAATAAGACATGCTTATGATGTAAAAAACAAACTATTATTTAATTATACAAAGGCAAATTTAGAGAGTGCAACATACTCTTAAAATTGGCTTGCCAACACTTCTCCAGGGGAAACCCAGTCTTCTAAGGGTAAAGTGTCTGTCTATAGAAGGGAAACTTAGCCAGGTGGCTGTGTGACCATTGGTCTTGTGAAAAATGAAGGGGAAAGCCCAAATTTTTGCATGTTCTGAGCCTCTGTTAGATTAACTCTATCTACCACCAGAGAACCATGGACTAATTGCTATATGCCAGTTGAAGAGCAGATTAGTCAAACTTCTTATGGAAATAAAATGAGCAGGGTTATTTTAGGAAATTACTCCTCATAGAATTAAATAGGGGAGAGGCAAGAGCATTCCCTCTTAGTGGTTATCCTGAGGTACTTACTATGTTAAAAAATCTTGGCACATATTTGTGGGCAGTAGCTCAGGAACCTGCTGCATCAGTAGGATGTCCTGTAGAAAAATTATAGATATCTTACTCCGGACTTAATGAATCAGAATTTCAAGTGATATCCAGAGGATCTATAGTTTTAAATGCTCCTCATAAACTTTTGTTTGCGATAACTGTCAATTTCATATATCAATTTCCAGTCATTTAAGAAGAGTGAAAATCTTTGCATCTCAATATCATTGCAATAATTTGTTCTGCCTATAATTATCATCATCATTATTATTCTAAAATTCACCTCTGCCTGTTGATAAAAAGTATTGGGGTTTTCTCTCTTAGACTTTTCCTAAAAATGGATAAAGCCTATATCCAAAGAATACTTCAAAACTGAATGTTCCTAACAGGACTTCAACTAGAAATGGAGTTATTTTAGCAGAAATAAAAATAGTATGACAATTCAGCATTCCTAAAATTTGAGTTGCTTGACCAGTTTTCCATACTATCTCACTAATAAATTGGTCAAGTTTAATCTTGTGAATCAATTATTGAGTAAGAATTTAAGCTAAGCCCTGGCTGGTTTGCTCAGTGGTTAGAGTGTTGGTCATTGGACCACAGAGTCGCAGTTTGATTCCTAGTCAAGGACACGCCCCAGTTGCAAGTTGATCCTTGGTCAGGTCCAGGCATGTGCGGGAAGTAATCAGTCAATGTGTTTCTCTCACATTGATGTCTCATCTCTCTCTCTCTCTCTCTCTCTCTCTCTCTCTCTCTCTCTCTCTCTCCTTCTCTCTCCTCCTCCCTCTCTCTCTCTCTCTCCCTCCTTTTGCCTCACATTTGCAGTAAGCCCATAAACAAAATGACCTATATATCTGAAAAAAAGATAATATATTATCTTTCCTAAAGCTAGTAGGTTATGGGAGATGGTGCTGATGTGAGTGAAAGGGAGAGGAGAGGGAAACCAAGAACAAACCTTAAGAACTTAAAGCATAAGAAGAATTTAATATATAATTTTTATTGAAGTAAAGATATAAAACTTTTAAAAATTTGTCTTTAGTGTTGGAAGTATTATAGATGTTTCCTCTTCCCCCCCCAGGGACCCCTTGTAGCCCACACCCTTGCTCCTGCCCTAGGCTCTCACCACACTATTGTCTGTGTCCATGGGTTATGCATATATGCATACAAGTTCTTTGGTTAATCTCTTACTACCCACCCACCCACCCCCGCCTTTCCTCTGAGATTCAACAGTCTGTTCCATGCATCTATGTCTCTGGATCTATTTTGTTCATCCTTTCATGTTGCTACTAGAGGCCTGATGCATGAATTCATGCATGGGGGAATGGACCACAGAAGGTTGGCTGGCAGGCCCCAATCTAGTTGTGTAGATGTGCTGAGGTAGTGGCAAGCAAAGACCACAGACAGAGTGCCCCAAACAGCCTCAACACCAGCTATGCTCTGATGCTCTACTTCGCTGCCTGCACTCAGACCACCTCACTGTCCCTGCGGAGTTGCTGACAGACAGACAGGTCATCTCTCCTACCTCAGCCACACATATTCTCAGGGCTCCGCCCCCAAGAATGAGAGGTAGTTGGCTTTAGCCAGTGGTGGCACACCGCCTTAGGAGCACTAGCCAATCAGCAGTTGGGAGCCTGGGAAGGCACAGGCCAAGCTAGAAGTGGCTGATAGGGACAGAGGGCAAGCTGTGCAATGCAGAGCAGTGGTAGAGGTAAGATGGTGGTGGTGCTTACTTTATGTCTTTGCAGTTAGGCTGCTGCCTTGCCCCTTCTGCCCCCTCTGAGCTGCTACTCTGTCTCGATCAGCATTGGGGTCACTCTCCTCCTACAGGCTTCCTGGACCCAGATTCTCCAGTGCCTGGAGCCTTAGCCCTGGGGAGGGACCTGCTGGGAGAGGGACTGCCGGAGTTTGGCTGTGGAGTGCACTCACCACCAGGGGGCAACTCCTGCATTGAGCATCTGCCCCCTGGTGGTCAGTGAGCTTTATAGCAACTGGTCAACTGGTAGTTCCAGTCATTCGGACGTTCAGTCATAATAGCCGCTTAGGCTTTTATATATATACTAGGGGCCCGGTGCACGAAATTCGTGCACTGGGTGTGTGTGGGGGGGAGTGTCCCTCAGCCCAGCCTGTCCCCTCTCACATACTGGGAGCCCTCAGGCGTTGACCCCCATCACCCTCCAATCGCAGGATCGGCCCCTTGCCCAGGCCTGACGCCTCTGGCCTAGGTGTCCAGCCTGGGCAGCGGGGACCTGCAGTGGCAGTGGGGGGTGCTGCGATCGCACGGGCTCCGCCCCTGCCCTGGCAGGACGCCTCTGGCTGAGGCGTCCGGCCCGGGCAGCGGGGACCTGCAGCTGCAGCGGCCCCACGATCGTGGGCTTCGCTTTAGGCCCAGGCAAGGGACCCCTATCTCCTGGGACTGCCAGCTTCGACCGTGCCCAGCTCCCATCGCTGGCTCCACCCCTACTTCCTGCTATCACTGGCCAGGGCGGAAAAGGCACCTGATTCTCCGATCATGGCTGGGGGGCAGCCCCAGGGCCGCCTTTGCCCTGCCCCCAAGCTCTTAGCTCCCCCCTGGGTTTCCAATCACTGTCAGTGGCAGGGGGCTTCTTCCTGCTTTCCCTTTTGCCTCCCTGCATTGTGCCTACATATGCAAATTAACCGCCATCTTGTTGGCAGTTAACTGCCAATCTTAGTTGGCAGTTAATTTGCATATAGCCCTGATTAGCCAATGAAAAGGGTAGCTCGTATGCCAATTACCATTTTTCTCTTTTATTAGTGTTGACTAGGGGTCCAGTGCATGAAATTCATGCACAAGGGGGTGGGTCCCTCAGCCTGACCTACACCCTCTCCAACCTGGGAGCCCACAGGGGATGTCCTACAGATGGCTTAGGCCTGCATCCCGTGGTTCTCTGCTCTCTGTGGACCTGCCTGCTTGACACCACTGCAGGCCCTGGTGTCTGCTCTTTATTGGGGCCTGCTTGCTCTTCACTGCCAGGGCTAGGGGCAAGCAGGGCCCTGCTGTCTGCTCTCTGGCTCGCCACTGCAGGGGCAAGCAGGGCCCTGGTGTCTTCTCTCTGTGGGGTCCCTGCAGGGCACTGCTTACCCCTTGCTGCCAGGGGCAAGCAGGACCTGGCTGTGTGCTGCGGGGAATGTTCCCGCCCCATCCCTGGCCACTTGCACGCGTCCTGGCTTGGAGCACCTGGTTCCCACGGATGTTCCCACCCTGCCCCTGGCTGCTTGGTGCCTGCACGCATAGGCCTGGGATGGCCAGGGGTCATTCAGGGACCCCAGCTGCTCCGGGCCTATGTGTGGGCCTACAGGCTCAAGTGGCGACCTCGCCCCTGGATGCTCGGTGCCTGTGTATGCAAATTAACCTGCCAGCTTTGTTGGGTTAATTAGTATACTCACTCCTGATTGGCTGGTGGGCATTGTGGAGGGACAGTCAATTTGCATCTTTCTCTTTTATTAGTGTAGATAGATTTAGATTCCACATATAAGTGAGAACATGTGATACTTATCTTTCTCTGATTCGCTTATTTTGCTTAGGATAATACTCTCCAGGTCCCTCCATTCTGTCTCTAAGGGAAGAGATCCTTCCTTTTTACTGTTGCAGGATATTCCATATGTAAATGAACCACAACTTTTTTACCCACTCATCCACTGATGGGCACTTGTGCTGTTATCTTAGCTCAGTGGTCGGCAAACTGCTGCCCCTTGAATGTGGCTCTTCCACAAAATACCACGTGCGGGCGCACACGTGCAGTGCAATTGAAACTTCGTGGCCACACTCAAGGGGCCAAAGAGCCGCATGTGGCTTGTGAGCTGCAGTTTGCTGACCACTGTCTTAGTTATTGTAAGTTGTATTACAAAGAGGTGCATACATTTTTTCTGATTGGTATTTCAGGTTTCTTAGGATATGTTCTTAGAAGTGAGATCACTAGGTCAAATGGCAGTTCCATATTTACTTATTTGAGGAAACTCTGTATTGTTTTCCATTGTGGCCGCACCAGTCTGCATTCCCACCTGCAGTGCACTAGGATTCCTTTTCTCCACATCCTTGGCAGCACTTGTAGTTTTTTGATTTGTTGATCATAGCCATTCTGATAGGTGAGTTGATGTCTCATTTTCATTTTAATTTGCATTTCTCTGATGATTAATGACATACAGATAGCCAAGAGACATAGAAAAATATGCCCAAAGATATATCTTTTTAACAGCCAACAAATTCAGAAGTTACGTGTCATTTTAAATTCCTTTTTGTGTTTGTTCAAAGGGTTGAGTTTCGGTATAATTGCATTTTGGTCATTTTTCTTGGTTTCTGAATGCCAGTAAGATTTTTAAGGAAGGGTACATCATAGAATTATGGCAATATGACTTGTCTTGATGAACTTCGTTATACCCTCTCTAAATGCAGCTTCATTTTGGAATTAATTATATGCTAGTACAATGATTGATTTAAAGCATCTGGGGCAAAGTCTTGGGTTTTAAACTGGTTGCTTTCTCTTTTTTTCTCTTTTTTTATTGTTTTATTGCTTAAAGTATTACAAAGAATATTACATATGTGTCATTTCCCCCCCCCCCCCCCGCCCTTGACAATCCCCTGGCCTCCCCTACCACCTAGTGTCTTATGTCCATTGGTTATGCTTATATGCATGCATACAAGTCCTTCGGTTGATCTCTTACCCCCCTCCCTCCGGCCGTCCAACCTTCTTGGCCTTCCCGCTGCAGTTTGACAATCAGTTTGAGGCAGCTCTACCTCTGTATCTATTATTGTTCATAAGTTTATAATGGTCTTTATTATCATGAGTGAGATCATGTGGTAGTTTTCCTTCATTGACTGGCTTATTTCACTTAGCATAATGCTCTCCAGTTCCATCCATGCCATTGCAAATGGTAAGAGTTCCTCCTTTTTTACAGCAGCGTAGTATTCCATCGTGTAGATGTACCACAGTTTTCTAATCCATTCATCTACTGATGGGCATTTAGGCTGTTTCCAGATCTTAGCTATGGTGAATTGTGCTGCTATGAACATATGGGTGCACATATCCTTTCTGATTGGTGTTTCTGGTTTCTTGGGATATGTTCCTAGAAGTGGGATCACATAAACTGGCTACTTTCAAGCATGGTGAATGGTTTGATTTCTACCTAAAGCTGCCTTTTTCTAGGATTAGAACATATTTTAAACTTAAATGGGAAGTGAGCCATTAGTAAGTGCTCATATATTTAACAAATAAATTAGGAAGCCTTCCATCTTGATTTATGCCACCTGCCTCATCTTACAAAATGAGTTAACTATAGCCAGTGAGATTGCATTCTAGGAATTCAGTTCTGATATAGATGCTCATAATTCATATGAATTAGCTCTTCCTAATAGGTCAATAGGATATATTCAGTAGGAATTCATAAACCAGTCAAATTCATAGAATATGAACAGTCAATTGTCTTCTTTATTCACAAATTCAAGAGTGAGGAGAGATTCCACAAATGGAAGGACCGTTTTCTTTTTGTGGCGATTGAGCCTGTGACATAGAAGGTACACTTAGCTAGTGTGCCAGTAAATGCTTGTTGTCTTGATTGAGTTTCTCCAAGGTCAATTCCTAGAGAAGGAAATTAAAAGATGCTCAGTGATTCATTTATTCTCCAATTTCTGGGTAGAGTTTTGGGTGAGGATTGTTTCCAGGGGAAAAGAAAATAAGGCAGGTGGCTATGTCTATTCTCACTGTGAAAATGATAGCAGAGCTTCTGGGCAAATTCACTAATGAAATTTGCAAGAGAGATATCCTTATCTATGCAATGCTTTGAGCAGAATGTCCAGGTTTGGAATTGCTTGTGGTAAAACAAACCAGCAATCTATGGATTTAGAGACATGGACCTCAATTCATATAATTCTCTGGGGTATAAAATGGCAACATTTCATGACTTACATGCTCTCTGCTGTTTGAGGGAAACTGAAGTCCCTCTCAGAGAACTTTTCTATTGTTCTGGGCTGGGGAGTGCATTTCTATGCCACAAGTAGGGATGCGGAACCACACAGCGTGTCCCAGACCTCTCCTGACATCACCCGGGCCTCTTGAATGCTTATATTCTTTAAATTATTAGTAAATCCTGAAAATGGTTAAGTCCTCTCATCTATGGGAGGCTGATTTGACAAGCTGATTTTGTGTTAGTGTAATTGTTAAGAGCAAAATGATTAGGAGCCACTCCTAGAGCATAATTTTTATTGGAATTTTCGCTGATGGAACACTAGGTCTGTTCTTAGCAATAGGGCTTACTTGCATCCAGTAAGGGAACACAAGATTCACAACTAATAATAGTCGCTATTTCTGGACCTACTATTAGAACATAGAAACAGCCTCACATAATTTATATCCCCCTGCTGATTAAAATTCATTGAGAAGTACATCATGGTTGCAGGATGTATGGCCCTTCAAATTTAACATTTTCAGTTTTTGATTTTGGGTGTTGCAGTACTCCTGAGGTCATAAAATAGTTCAGACTCTATTACAGGGAGGAAGCCCCCTCCCCCCCGCCCCCAGACAAAAAAATACCCATTTTTATTTTTTAAAAACGGCCACATTTTCTTTTCTTTTTTTCTTGCTCTCAAATCCGACAACTGTGAAGAGAGCAATTCTTTGAGTAAGATGGTGTGAGATCTGACAGCTCCCTGGCACACAAGGTGAGGCAGGTGTCACTAGTACAGGCACTGTGCCTTGAGCGGGATTCATTTATAATGTTTGCCAATTCTTGATTTAAGTCGATCCACACACCACAAGGTCAGCTGGAATTAGATAAGACTGTTTCTAAAAAATGTGGTGATGCTACCTTCAAAGATAATCTATAAACCGTTAAGCAATTTTTATTCTGATTTTCAAAGGCATAGACCTCTCAAAGATTTGGGAGGAAAGTAAAATAACAACTCTGGAAGTTTCCAAATAATTTATACAAAAGGATTTGAAACAACAAAAGACGTTCTTTTCTGTTTTCAGATACCAGATATTTATACAGCAAATCAAAAGAAACATTTTGGGAAAGGAATAGTGCATTTTATTGAAAAGGCATTTCTCTCAGCCTTAAGAGTCTGCTCAGATGAGGCCAGTGTTAAAAATTCCTTAAAAGCAGAGTCCTCTTGATGGTAGTCTCATCTTCTTAATTCATTTAAAGCAAACCTCTTGATACTGTAGCAAGTAACAGGATGAGTAACTTTATAAATAGATCCTGAAATTGTCTACAGCAGGATGAATACTTTAAGTGGTTCCCTCAGAAATTTACTTCCTTGGAAAATACTGAGGCATTTAACTGGAGATCTTTAATATTTTTTCTTTTTGGTAGTTGTTCTGAGAGAAGTAAACACTGTGTTCATAATTGAATATTCTTTTCTAAACATTTATTTTAATAGTTTTCTAACTACTTAGGAATTCTATTTAATATTAGAATAAGACAGATTTGATTTAAATCACAGTTTGACTCTTTGACTTAGAGGAAATGACTTTATCTTTCTAAGACTAATTGTTCTCTTCTGAAAATAAAAGCAGTGAAATACTGCCTCATAGGTTTGTTTTGGGATTATATGAGATAAATTAATGAAAATAATATATCAAGTACCTTAGCACATGGCAAAAACTCAGGTAACATTCACAATTATTAGTACCATGAAAAATAGGGTTATAATCCTAATATCCCAATGCTAATAATCCATTGATCATTTCAGTTATCAGTACCATACAACATGAGTGTTTATAGATATAGTAATGTATAGTCTATAGAACAAAACAACCTATAATAGAAACTTTTTTTTCCTGCTCTGGAATAAAGGGTTATATAGGTACCAACCATATACCTAAAGGGATTTGTTAAGTAGAGAATTTATTTCTAAAATCAATTTATTTATTTTCCATTGAATATATTTTCTTCTGTACCAATTGTCAGTTCTATATTGAACATACATAAATAGCAAAACATGGAAATAATTTGTTGAGGATAAAAAAGCCTCAAAACATAGAGACCATTTTTATTATTCACACATAGTATGTAATGTATATATACAATGTATAAAAATTATGGAAGTCTAGAATTAGTTCTTGTATACCCTTATAAGGAATTCATAATGCACATCGTCAGTATGTTAGGGAATGGTGCTATGGTTGTTCAACTTTTATTCTATTCAGTATCCATTTGTAACCTGCTCTCAATTTGAATACATCCTGCCTACATTAGTACCTTTTATTCTGATTCCAAAGAGTTAGTTTTGGTTGCCAACCAAAAAAAAAAAAGAAAAAAAGGCTACAAAAAGTTAGGCTCTGACTCTAACCTACAAGTCCTGTCACTTGGCAATTGTTTTCTTTCAGTGGTGGAAATGTTTTGGGGTCAGAAAGCTTCAATATAATATCACAGTAATCATGATTATGGTTTTAAAAAGTCATGTTTATTAGGGGATTATTTATTTTTAGAGTCTTAGCTAAAATTAAGTTTTGCCTTTATGACCTACTTCTTAAGGGATCAACAGTCTTGGTTTGCCCACTATTAAGGAAGTTCCTGTGATGTAGGACTTTCAGTTTTAAAACTGTAAAAATTTTGGGCAAACAGGAATGATTTCATCAGCCCAGAATTATTGTGACACTTTTTGTGTAACATTAAACACATTTTTGGATATATCAGATGCACATAAATGTTATGCAGTATATGATAAGCACTTTTCTGCTCTATCAAATAAAAACTTGAAATAATTCTATGAAGTGAGTGTTAGCATATTTTATAAGTAAGAAAACTAAAGGTTTGAGAGGTTAAATGCCTGGGATCTATCTATATATCTATCTACTAGAGGCCCAGTGCATGAAACTCGTGCACAGGAGTGGTCCCTAGGCCTGGTTGGCGATCAAAGCACAAGAATCTAGCATGGAAAGGCAGGGCCCAGCTGACCTCTGGGCCTTGGGCAGCACCTGGGCTCCCATGCACCCCCTCCTCCACCTGAGTCACTGTGCCCGAGTACCCACGCAGAGATGCGGTAAATGTGGCTGGACGCCATGGGCCAGTTGCAGTGTGGTCCTCTGGGCTGCCCCGCGGCACCACATGGAAACTGGGCGGGCATGCAGCGCGCTCTCTCCCGGCTGGCCTCGCAGACTGGCTCTTGTGTGAACTCACAGGAAGCCCAACCCCAGAAGAGGCTTTCTGGGTGTGGGTGGACTCCTTATGGGCACCCAGCACCTGAACATGGGAGCTTCCCTGGTGCATGAGCCCTGGCATCCCAGGGGAGGGTAGCAGGGGGATTGAGAGCAAGCTCCTCATTCTCACCCCTCATTCTCACCACACCTCTGTCCCTATCACTCCTGCCCCCAGGTAGCCAGCAAGAAGTCACAGTGCATTGCCCACACATGCCATATTCCGCACCGCCCCCTGGTGGTCAGCGCATGTCATAGCGAGCGGTTGAGCTCCCGGTTTCCAGATCAAACTCCTAGTTGAACAACCGAGGGGACAATTTGCATATAGGCTTTTAATATATAGGATTATATTACCACCATCATTATAACATATACACTATACCATATGCAATATCCATCTATATAGCCATGCTTTTATTATATCATTAACATTTTCTTATGCCATCAGAAATATTTAGAATTAGGGTGTTTTTTTTTGTTTTTTTTTTTTTTTTTGAATGGCTAGTAAAATTTGGCAAACTGCCTGCCATGGAAGCCATTCCTCTCCACTCATAAGGACAATTTGCTTACGATTTTGGTCCCCATGTTTTCCAGGAATTACTGGCCACAGAAAACCCTCTACCCCAATATTGGGTAACTCTTCCTTTATAAAATATGACTCCAAACCACTTGATCGTCTCAATGTAACCAACCAAAGACCAACTGATGTACTTGAAGACCAATTAACAAGTCTCCCCCACTTCCAACAATAAAAATATCTCCTTGATAGAATGCTTGCCGGAGGGTCAGTTTCCTCTTTTTACTCTATGAAATGTATTCTCCTTTCTAACACCTTTGGACCCTTGCTAAAATGAAAGTGATGACTGAAAGATATCCTTACTACAATTTTATGAATAAAATATCTTTGTTAATTTTGTCTTGAACTTATTTTTGTCTTTAAGAAGTAAAACAAAAGTGCAATGGTGTTATCTTTTCCACAGTTCCTAGCATCTACAGATTGCCCTGTTTTCTGACCTGGACCAATGAATTACATTAAAACAAACAATTATTTTCTATTTTCTCTACCAAGGTTCTTTCTCATCTCTGACTAGTGTTATACTTCAGCTGATCATTCTTCACTCTTCATACATTCTCTATGTCCTATTTGGTTATTTTGGGAGCACAGGTCTCCTAGTGGCCATAGTGATGGTGTGGAGGAAGTGATGGGAGAGCACCGTGGCTGTCTCAGTGCTGCTGTCCACACCAGGGAGGAAGGGTAGTGCAGTTTTCAGGTTGTTGCAGACTCCAGAGAGCAAATATAATTATTTGTGCACGACTGGTAACTTCATATAATCTGCACGTGCCTCTGAACAAACTATATTAGTAACAGACTAGCTATGTACTTCCTAGCACAAAAACAAAGTGGAATGAAACAAAAGAAAACAGAAAGCAAAATTTGACATGCAGCAAAAGGTAGGAAGATATGCCCTCCTTCTTTCCCTAGAGTCTGCTACTGACATATTTTGAAGTTGGACTACTGCCTTTTCATAAAGTTATGGTTTGAGATTTTTAAAGACTCTTTTTGCCTAGGCATCTCGGTTAACAGAAAATCGTAATATAGAGATGTTAAGCTATTTATATAAGGTTATAGAATTAGTAAATAGTATACTGGGAACCATATTGTCTTTGCCTAGTTTCCTCAGAAGAAGAGCCAGAGAGAGAGAGGCTTATGTGACGGTAGCTTATTTCCCAAGGAGGAGGAGCGAGGATTGGGGAGCAAAAAATAGAAGGGTGGGAAAACAAGCAACTCATTGTTACCCAGTTGGCCACTGCTACAGATGACTGATTCTTGAGTCTGACTGTCTATTTAAGGCTTTTATTCCTTGATGGTCAAATGTGGCCCCAAGAATTTAACTTCCTTCTGATGCATATCAGAAATGCCAAATATTTTCCTACTGATGTCTCATGCCAGTGAGTCAGAGAGATTCTGGAGGACAATGTACAAAGTAGGAGACTCAGGCAGACTTGTAACAAATTTGATTTACCTGTCAGAGCTGGTAAAAACCTTTGCAAAACTAGTGACTAGAAACCACAGTTGAGAGTAAGAGGTAAGGCTGAGGAGATTTTAAGTAGTGTACAAAAGTATCTTATCGTCATCATTGAATATAGGTATAAGTATCTATATATATAAAAGCCAAGCGACTGGAACGGTAGAACAACTGGAAAGACTGGTCGCTATGACATGAACTGTGGTGGCCAACTGGCCCAATGGGATCCAAATCAGCCCCCCCAACTGCCTGCTGCTCCTCTCCCCCAGACGACCTGACCCCATCGGGGTGCTGGCTGGCCGGACCCCACCTGTGCAAAAATTTGTGCACTGGGTCTCTAGTATATGAATAATCTACTTCTCAATCAAAGCATATTTCTAGTATATCATGCTGCATCTACTGATTTCCTTAAAATCATTTTCATTTCTCATGTGACAATTCAGCCCTTTTTTATTGTGAAATTTGCAGTAGAAATTGCAATAGTTTTAATGAAAGTCCTTAGCTCATGAAATCATAGAATATTTGGGCATTTTCCTTGTATATTTTTCCAAGATTTAAAAATTTATAACAAATATGCCTAGACAAACATTTAAATATCCAGTGAAATACTTTGTTTATTGATTTAACTTGCACTTCATTTATTTTGCCAATTATCCCAACATTGAACATTTCTTTGTTTCTCACTGACTTCTGCATATGCTTTTCTTTTGTACAAGAGAGAAAATGTTAAATTAGTGCAGTCCTGTTCGGAATCAGAAACTGAAGACCTTTATCTCTGCCAATTACAAATGTTTTATCTATCTGGAGATTCAAGTCAGACAAAGAAAATTCTCTTATCAAATTCTATATGCAAAGGTAACCAAAGCATTATGTGCTATTAGAAATGCAGGTGCTTGACACTCTTTAATGGAACACAGTGGTGTTCCCACAATGTCCTGACAAGCTGAAGTGTGCCTCCTGAATAGACTGTGAAAGTTTAATTGGATAGGAGACTACTCCATGAGGGACCACTAGCACTCTAATAGCTAGCTGCAGACCCCTCCTGAGGTTGAATAATTACAACCAAGGAGCTATCGCCGTTTCCATGACTGCACTTATACGTCTGTAGAAAGGCCCATTTTCCCCTACATGACAGTTCACTTTGTATTAATTATAGATTACATGCTTCAGCCCTCTATCATTATGCTAGCATATTCTCATAAAGAATGGTACATTAACCATGAAATACTGTGTTCATTGCATGTATGACTGTTCAACTGCCTGCACTGGGTGTGTGTATGTAGAAGAAAGGGAAACAGAGGTCACTTTATAAATGTCAAAGGCACCAGATGTTCACATAACAAATCAAAAGGCAGCAAAGGAGAGGCCGCACACTCTCAAACTAAAATGGAGCTATCGTATACTTTACCCTCTATTTCGATTTTCCAGCACATATTAGCTCAGAATGCAGCAGGCTTGAAATACAGTTATATATAACTGAATTATTCCAATTCACTAGAAGTTGAGAATGATCTGTAAAGCTACTCCTAATGGTCATTCTTCAAGCCTCTCTTTCTAAACATCGACCATAAATCTTGGTCTGGGGAAGGGAATTCTCAGGCCATCGTCTACTGTGTGCCCATCACTGATGTAGAGGCAAACCTACAGGATGCATTATGAACAGACCTCTCTAAACTAGAAATTATTTTACTCACTGTGCAGTGAAAGGAAACACATCTAAGTTAAATTCTGCCAGAGGGTGGGGACAACTGGATTTATTTTCTAGACCATGGCATGGCAACATCTATACCCATTTGACGACATTTCTCCAAGGATAAAAAGACTAAGGGAAGTAGGGCTATACTGACAGACTTTTCCTTCAGCTAGTAAAATAAGCTCTCTGCATGATAAAATTATGTCACAATTTCTAAAAATGGAACTCAATTGGATTTTAACACAAACAGGCCACAGGTACTTTCAATGTATCTTAGCTATCTCAGTGAGAGAAAAAAAGTATTAACATTTCCTCAAGCTTTTCAAAAAAGTTTACCGTAACACTGCTTCCTTTAATAACATGGTGAGGGTTAGGCAAGTTGCTAGGTATTTTCTATCAAATTTTCTATATCTGTCTTTATTTTTCATATTTCTGAATATCTATTTCCTAGAGAGGTATCAGAATCAGATATTGTAGCTTTTGAGCAAAATATAGTTTGGTGGGTTAACTGTTACAATTTATAATAAGATTTTTTAAAAAACATATTTTTATTGATTTCAGAGAGGCAGGGAGAGGGAAAGAGAGATAGAAACATCAATGATGAGAGAAAATCATTGATTGGCTGCCTCCTGCACACCCCGTACTGGGTGGGGATAGAGCCCGCAACCCAGGCATGTGCTCTGACCTAGAACCGAACCAGCAACCTCTTGGTTCATAAGTCAATGCTCAACCATTGAGCCATACCGGTCCGCCAATAAGATATTTTTTATAGCCAAAAATTGCTTTAATTTTTTACTAAGAAAATTTTCAAAAGCAGAGAGGACACTTTAATGTTGATTTTTTTCCATTTATCAATTTTACCAGTTTTAAAATAATACATTGATTTATTAATATTTGAAAGTATCATTATAATTTGATAGATTTTTATATATAAATAACGTATTTAAATCCATTGTAGCTTTGTCTTTCATGGTACTCAAAATGTTCTTTTAAAAAATATGTTTTTATTGAATTTATTGGGGTGACATTAGTTAATAAAATTATGTAGGTTTCAAGTGGACAGTCCCATAATACATTATATATACTCTAACTCTGGCTTGTGGGAGATCCTCAAATTATATCAAAAGATTCTAAAAAGTCTTTCATAACTTCTGGTTTAAAACAGAGTCCCACCTTAGTTGATTTGGCTCATTGGATAGAGCGTCAGCCTTCAGACCAAAAGGTCTGGGGTTCGATTCTGGTCAAGAGCACATATCTTGGTTGTGGGCTCCTCCCCGGCCTGGCCGGGGCTCCTTCAGGAGGCAACCAATCGATGTGTTTCTCTTACATAGATGTTTCTCTCTGTCTTTTCCTCTCTCTTCCATACTCCCTAAAAATCAATGGAAAAATATCCTTGGGTGAGGATTAACAACAACAAAAAATACGTAAATAAAATAAAAATAAAAACCGAATCCAAGTACGTATTATAGACTCTTGCCACGGAGCTGGGTGTGTCAACCTTTTCCTTCAAGGAGCGGTGGCTCCTTTTAGTGGAGAATGGTATTTAGAGACCACAACTCTGGCAATAGAGATGATCTTTGCTGGTGGATTTATGATTTCTTGACCTTTTGAGTGGACAACAATAAGAAGTCTATATTTTTTAAAGGAGAATGTATCATGAGTTAGATATTTTCAATTTCAAACTTACATTTACAGAGTTTTGGCTTAATTTCTTTGCTTTTTTCAATTGTGTTCCCCCCCCCAACCCCCGTATTTGAAAATCTGTTTCTAATGGCATTAATATCATTTGTTATCACAATGCAATGTTATTACCAGTACTAATGATATAATCACTGAAAAAAATACATGAATTCAAACTTTTTTGAACTTTAAATATCTCACCATCTACTAGAATTTCCTCTCTGTGATTTGTCTAACAACTCTGTACACTATTAAGTTCATTTGCTTCATTTTTGTTTAATGTTGATGTATTTTATGCATAAACCTATGTATTTGTGTATATTTATTTCATATATGTGAAAATAAAATCTGTGGACATTTGTAGGTTCCAAGTTTAAATCCACACTATAAGTTAAAATTATAAACAAGTCTCATTTTATATACCTAGCTCCCTACACCTGTACCTATTTGATCCCATCTTCATAGGTAAACTTTAAAAAAATGTTTTTTTATATTTCTACACTTGCTTAAGTATATGGTAGCTTACTTTAACTCACTGAACATATTTTCCTCCAACGTGGTATTTTTCACTTACGTATCCTAAAGGATCTACATAACAATTACTAGAAATGGTTCTTATTTCTTTTTTACAACTTCAAAAACAGAACAAAACACCTCTATCGCTTGCTTAGATGTTTCCTAGTATACTCAATTAGTCCCTTATTGATGAACTTTTGGATTGCTTTCACTCTTTTTCTATAACAACTAGATATTCTAGCATATTTTAGTCATCAGTTTCTTGACTCAAAGTTCATGCAATTGTTTGTAAAGGCAGTGTTTTAATGAGGTCATCTCTAGCGGGGTTTATCTAGATCAGTGGTTCTCAACCTTCCTAATGCCGCGACCCTTTAATACAGTTCCTCATGTTGTGGTGACCCCCAACCATAACATTATTTTCGTTGCTACTTCATAACTGTCATTTTGCTACTGTAAACAATATGTAATTATATATGTATTTTCTAATGGTCTTAGGCGACCCCTGTGAAAGGGTTGTTTGACCCCCAAAGGGGTCGCGACCCACAGGTTGAGAACTGCTGATCTAGATGATGTATTTCATCATGAATTAATGACTGGAAAAGTTTAGCAAAGAATGTTTCTGAAATCTTTATTTTTGCATTTACATATTCAGTATATCTGGTGGGTGAATAATATAGAAATAAAAACTTCAGGATTTGTTGGACATTCCTTGTTTATCATGGCCAGATTTGCAAAGATGAAATGCTAAAAGAGCTTTTTCCCATGTTTCATTTTCCTAAAGCAGAGGGAAATAAATGTTAGGGAAGAAAACTATTTTTTCTTGATACCAACATTGTTTCTGTTTATGAAAGAATGGAAGGATATTGTAAAAGTCAATGCATTCCTCCTTTCTTTTTTTTGATATTTTAAATTATTTTTTTTCCTTATTGATTAAGGTATTACATATGTGTCCATACCCCACCATTGCCCCCCCAATCCTGCCCTCACCCCCTGTTGTCTGCATCCATTGGTTATGCTTATATGCATGCATACAAGTCCTTTGGTTGATCTCTCCTCTTCCCTTCAACCTCCCCTGCCTTCCCTCTGAGGTTTGACTGTCTGATCGCTGCTTCTCTGTCTCTGGATCTGTTTTTGTTCATTAGTTTATGTTGTTCATTATATTCCACAAATGAGTGAGATCATGTGATATAAGTTTAGGTAATGTGTTTCCTGCAACGATGGATAATGAACAAAACACTAGGGAAGTTCTTCCCTCTTGAAATAAAGTTTTGCACTAATGGGTTTGCACACTGACGCTCTGATAGCCAAATTCAGCCAAGCAACATACACTGAGTGGCGAGATTATTATGACCACCCCATCAGTACTTTGTTGGGCCACCTTTTGCCTTCAACACTGCAGCGATTCTTCTTGGCATTGACTCCATGAGATGTTGAAAGGTGATGCAAGGAATCTGACACCATGCCTGATGAATAGCACTGTCCGGTTCTGTGAGATTTGATGGTTGTGGAACCAGCTGCCTGATGGCTCTTTTAACTTCATCCCACAAATGCTCAATTGGATTGAGATCTGGTGATTGTGGGGGCCACCTAAGCAAGGTAAAGCCTCCCTCATGTTCTTGAAATCACTCCTGCACAATACGAGCACCGTGGCATGGCGCATTGTCTTGTTGGAAGAAACCATCTCCATTGGGATATGCCACCAACATGATAGGATGAAGCTGATCAGCAATGATACGTAGGTATGTTGTGCTATTCAGATGTTGTTCCACATGAATGAAAGGGCCCAAATCATGCCAGGAAAACATGCCCCAAACCATAACACTGCCCCCACCAGCTTGAAGGCTTGTATGCCTGTGGGGTGCATGCTTTCATGCTGTTTCTGCCAAATTCTCACTCTGCCATCTGCATGATGCAACTGGAAACACGATTCATCAGACCACATGACTTTTTTCCAATGCTCCACTGTCCAATCCTTGTGTTCCTGTGCGAATTAGAGACGTTTTATCTTGGTAACTGCGGACAGCAAAGGTGTTCGAAAAGGCCTTCGGCTTCCATATCCCATACGATGTAGTGTATGGCTAATTTGCCTAAAAACATCAGGTGGTCATAATAATCTGGCAACTCAGTGTAGTTTGTGTTGCCAAAGCCCTTTGTCTTTTGTTAGAGGCCTTTGCTTCATCTGGTCACAGCCCTTGACCTTCCTTCTTGCTTGTATTGCTTCTGCTTCACTTACTTATTATAAGTGTGTGACCTGAAAAAGCACTGATTTCATAAAGTATGCCTGAAGGAATTAGGCCCCCTCCCCCACCCCCAGGAAGTGTATATGTATGGGATTATAACTTTAGGTTTTATTTTTTCAAAACTTAATCTAATTTATTATATAGGACTTGGTGGTGGGACTTAAGGTATAATTAACATAGTTCTTCATAGAATTAGATCCTAAGGATGAGTATCATTAAGCATGATGTATGCACAGTTAGAAAAATCCTCTAATTATTTAGTTACTAGAATAAATTAGGAATTTACTTATTAGTCAAGTGTTATTTGTGAAATTTATTTTTATAATAATGGCTGAAGTATAATAATTTTGTGCCAGCCACCAATCTAAGGGCTTTGCCTATAAAATTATTCAATTCTTTCAACCTTGTGAGGGACTGTTATATTCCTTCTTTTATAGATGAGGATAGAATGTGGAGATCTTAATTAACTAAGTTGACAAAATACATGTTAATAGAATTTGAACTCAGACATACCAGATCCAGAGTGCATGCTGCTTCATTTATTTCAGTCTCGAGTTGGAACAATTCTGGTCAGTTTTCTAAACATGCCAGTTTTCCTCTTGTTATGGCTCTGCTTGTGAAAACATTGCTATAGCAACTCTGAGATGTGTGATAGGAGAAACCTCACAGATCTGACCCTGTAAACCCTTCCTTATGTTCATAATGTTAACATTTAAAAAATATTTCCATTTAGAACACATAAATGTTAGCGAGACCAGAGAATAAGATTTAGTTGCTGCACTTTTAGGAATGTTGTTATTTTATAAAAGCTTCTTGCAAGAAGCAGACTTTTTGATGGCTCTGCTCAGAATGCTTTCCCAGCTCGCCAGTCCATGGTGCACACCTTTACTTCCCAGCACCAGCCTTCTTTCTGGGAAGGCCTGGCTACCGATTGATTTCCCTTGAACTCACCTTCCTCACTACGTCTTCCTGCCATCCACCAAACACTGCTTCAACCTGGAGTATTCTTTTTTCCTCATTTATGTGCTCATCGATATCTAAAACCATTTTTAATTTTTTATTGAGGTAAAATTGGTATATAACATTATTTTAATTTCAAGTATACAACATAATAATTCGACCTTTGTATATACTACAAAGTATCCACCACACTGTTCAGTTACTTTTAAACCATTTTTTTTGAAATTCAGAAAAAGTCTAAAATTTATTCTTCTCAAGCCTACATTATTTTTTTCCTTCAAAATATTAGGACATATATTGTTTTTTAAATTTAATTATTTTCTATCTTCTAATGTGTTTCTTGTATTTTTATTTCACTACTCTATATATGAATATCTCATTTTCCCAAGTAGATTGTTGGCACCTTCAAATAATTAGCTATATTTTATGCTTATATTTCTTTTCCCCTTAGCCTATGGCTAGTGTAGTTACTGTAATGAGGAACTATTTACTAAAACATTAATTTTAATTGAAAGAAATGCTGTTTCTCTGTGGATTGAATTAATTTCTTTCCATGTCATATGTGGGGCAGATATAAAATTATGGCCACAAATAGGTGAAGATTTGCTTTTCTGAAGATGTATGTGTGCACATGGAATTATGTGGTAAATATTTATATATGCTACATATGGTACCTATTATACATATATAACCTCTATATATAAACAGACACACAGACACACACTCCTTCAGAAAGGGTATATATCCATATATCTACCATCACTGTATTTATTCTCTCTCTCTCTCTCTCTCTCTCTTCAGTAGCCAGGACTTTGTTCTGGTATAATCCCTTATTCTGCTGTACTAGAGAGGGAGAGAGAGGGAGAGAGAGAGAGAGAGAGAGAGAGAGAGAGAGAGAGAGAGAGAGAAATAGAGAGAGCGCGCCTTTATAACCCCTGTGTTGGCTATTTGAAATTTGAAAGAACAGTCTCTTCCCACTCACAGCTGCACTGCTAATTAAATTGAATGGGTTCAATTTTAGCTGAACATTAATGGTATAATTGCATTGCTGTAAGTAATTAAAACCTTATCCTACTTATCCTGACAGATGGTTTGGTTGGAAGTTTCAACTGCAAAGGATAAAATTTCTATAAGTGGGTTCTAGAGAATTGATTCATTTACTCATATTTTGATTGCCTGGGAAATAATTCTATAGATTTTATCCCACTGAATTCTGCTCTAGGAGGTAGTAGATTAAAACTCCTCAACCAATAAAGCCCCATGGATAATAATTTCTTTGCATAAATGTATCTTACCTATTTTGATGGCTTCACTTATTATAATGTCTCAGTTATTAACGTAGCATCACACTAAACTTGAATTTTAGAACTTATTCTAAAGGAAATGTTCTTAGTTAAAGGAACAAGCATTTTCCTTCACATGATAAACACCCCTCTGATCAGCTTGTTTTCCAAACTTGTTTGTAAACGTGTTAAATGGATTACAGAAACATCAGGCCTGTATTGTATTCATGAAATGTTACAGCCTCTGTGGAATTTATTCAGCACTGCACATGGAAGCCAATTTGCAGCATGTTATTAAAGATGTTGTTCTAGTTTATCATACGGTTATTTTTACAAACATCTTAGATTATTTTTGAATAGGAGATTTATCATCAATGAGAACAAATACCTATAATGAAGTATATGAAACCTCAGAATTTCTTTATTCAGCTTGTTAGGGACTCATGAGTAATAGGGCCAATGGCAACTTCTCTCCCTTTCCCTCCTCCTTTCCTCTCCCTCCTTTCCCCTCTCCCAGATCTCCATGTTTTTCTCCCCACCTCCCTTCTTTCCTTCTTCCTTTATTGATTGACTTAATGTACTGCATCAATAAATGCTGAGAAACAAATCACATCTTCCCCTAGAGCAGTGGTTCTCAACCTTCCTAATGAAATGACCCTTTAATACAGTTCCTCATGTTGTGATGACCCCCAACCATAAAATTATTTTCGTTGCTACTTCATAACTGTAATTTTGCTACTGTTATGAATCGTAATGTAAATATCTGATATGCAGGATGTATTTTCATTGTTAAAAATTGAACCTAATTAAAGCATAGTGATTAACCACAAAAACAATATATAATTATATATGTGTTTTCCGATAGTCTTAGGCGACCCCTGTGAAAGGGTCGTTCGACCCCCAAAGGGGTCGCGACCTACAGGTTGGCAACCTACAGGTTGAGAACCGCTGCACTAGCGGTTTCCAGATATGTCATATAATTTGAAGTGTGTGAGGGAAGGTCTGAAGAGCAAAGAAGCCCATAGCAGAGATGTGGTCACATTAAATAAGCATAAAGACTACAGAATTCTCTTTAAGGACATTTCACAGTTTTATCCAATGAAATCATCTCCATATTTGGATCCAGGTTATTAAAAATTTGGTAAATTTTTTCTTCTTGTTCTTGTTTATATCTCTTTTAAGATCTGTTAGAATAAAATTTGAATATCATTGCTGATTTTTAGTCATTATCAGAAACATCAAATTCAAAATGGCCTATCAAAGAATGAAATGATTTTAAAAATGTTTCTATCTTAGCAATTTACTGTAACTGAGTCTTTTATAATTAGCTAGATCCAAATAAATAGACAAAGATCCAAAGACAGAGAGTCATTGATTGGACTGTCGGGCCTTAGAGGGAAGGTAGGGGAAGGTGAGGGGAAGGGGGAGAGATCAACCAAAGGACTTGTATGCAAGCATATAGGCCTAACCAATGGACATGGACAACAGTGGGGGCATGAGCGGGGGGAAGGGGGTAATGTGGGGATAAGGACACATATGTAATATCTTAAACAATAAAAAAATATATATTTATTTTAAAAAAATGCAACGTTTTATATAATTTGTCTAGAGTTATAGGGATTGATGGAATTTTTAGGGCTTATTTCATATGATTGTCACAAGAGCTTTGGAAAAATGAGTGCATTTTTCCCAAAGTATTTCAAAAATCAATTTTAGAATACCTATAGTAGTGCTAAAAATATCTAACTTAATATCCTTGGGTTGGGCATCAAATAACTAAATGTAAGTTTTCTTGGTTTGTTTTACTGACAGAAAACAATCTCACATAACTAGATGATAACACTTTCTGCGGGAGAGATTTGAGTTATGGGATATCATTCACATCTAATATTTAGTTGAGAGGACAAAAACGTGTTAATTATCAGCGCTTTAGTAAAGCATCTCAGGTAAGTCCAAGAATGGTAATCCGAGCATACTTTTTTTTTTTTTTATTGCTTAAAGTATTACAAAGGGTATTACATATGTATCCATTTTATCCCTCCGCCCTAGACAGTCCCCTAGCCTCCCCTATCCCCCAGTGTCTTATGTCCATTGGTTATGCTTATATGCATGCATACAAGTCCTTCAGTTGATCTCTTACCCCCCTCCCTCCTGCCCCCCAACCCTCCCCGGCCTTCCCACTGCAGTTTGACAATCTGTTTGAGGCAGCCCTGCCTCTGTATCTATTATTGTTCATAAGTTTATAATGGTCTCTATTGTGCATGAATGAGTGAGATCATGTGGTATTTTTCCTTTATTGACTGGCTTATTTCACTTAGCATAATGCTCTCCAGTTCCATCCATGACGTTGCAAATGGTAAGAGTTCCTTCCTTTTTACAGCAGCATAGTATTCCATCGTGTAGATGTACCACAGTTTTCTAATCCATTCATCTATTGATGGGCACTTAGGCTGTTTCCAGATCTTAGCTATGGTGAATTGTGCTGCTATGAACATAGGGGTGCATATATCCTTTCTGATTGGTGTTTCTGGTTTCTTGGGATATATTCCTAGAAGTGGGATCACAGGGTCAAATGGGAGTTCCATTTTCAGTTTTTTGAGGAAACCCCATACTGTTCTCCACAGTGGCTGCACCAGTCTGCATTCCCACCAGCAGTGCACAAGTGTTCCTTTTTCTCCACATCCTCTCCAGCACTTGTCGTTTGTTGATTTATTGATGATAGCCAGTCTGACAGGTGTGAGATGGTACCTCATTGTTGTTTTGATTTGCATCTCTCGGATGATTAGTGACTTTGAGCATGTTTTCATATGTCTCTTGGCTTTCTGAATGTCCTCTTTTGAAAGGTGTCTATTTAGGTCATTTGCCCATTTTTTGATTGGATTGTTTATCTTCCTTTTGTTAAGTTGTATGAGTTCCCTATAAATTTTGGAGATTAGGCCCTTATCAGATATGTCATTGGCAAATATGTTTTCCCACGCAGTGGGTTTTCTCGTTGTTTTGTTGATGGTTTCTTTTGCTGTGCAGAAGCTTTTTATTTTGATGTAGTCCCATTTGTTCATTTTTTCTTTAGTTTCAAGTGCCCTAGGAGCTGTATCAGTGAAGAAATTGCTTCGGCATATGTCTGAGATTTTGTTGCCTTTGGATTCTTCTAGAATTTTTATGGTTTCCCGTCATACATTTAAGTCCTTTATCCATTTTGAGTTTATTTTTGTGTATGGTGTAAGTTGGTGGTCTAGTTTCATTTTCTTGCATATATCTGTCCAATTTTCCCAGCACCATTTATTGAAGAGACTATCTTGGCTCCATTGTATGTTCTTGCCTCCTTTGTCAAATATTAATTGAACATATTGGTTCGGGCCGATTTCTGGGGTCTCTATTCTATTCCATTGATCTATATGCCTATTCTTGTGCCAGTACCAGGCAGTTTGGAGAACAGTGGCTTTGTAATACAAGTTGATACCTGGTATTGAGATCCCACCTACTTTGTTCTTTTTCAGGATTGCTGCAGCTATTCAGGGTCTTTTTTTATTCCAGATGAATTTTTGGAGAGTTCGTTCTAGATCTCTGAAGTATGCCGTTGGTATTTTAATGGGAAGTGCGTTGAATTTATAGATTGCTTTGGGTAGTATGGACATTTTAATGATGTTGATTCTACCAATCCATGAACACGGTATGTTCTTCCATCTGTTTATGTCTTCCTCTATATCTTTTTTCAACGTCCTGTAGTTTTCTGAGTAGAGGTCTTTTACCTCTTTAGTTAAGTTTATTCCTAGGTAGCTTAATTTTTTTGGTGCAATGGTAAATGGGATTGTTTTTATAATCTCTCTTTCTGAAAGTTCACTATTGGTGTATAGAAATGCCTCAGATTTCTTGGGGTTAATTTTGTATCCTGCTACATTGCCAAATTCATGTATTAAGTCTAGTAGCTTTTTGATGGAATCTCTAGGGTTTTGTATGTATAATATCATGTCGTCTGCAAATAAGGACAGTTTTACTTCCTCTTTTCCAATTTGGATGCCTTTTATTTCTTCTTCTTGCCGAATTGCAATGGCTAACACTTCCAGTACTATGTTGAACAGGAGTGGTGAGAGGGGGCATCCCTGTCTTGTTCCTGTTCTTAGGGGAAATGGTGTTAGTTTTTGTCCATTGAGTATGATGTTGGCTGTGGGCCTGTCATATATGGCTTTTATTATGTTGAGGTATGATCCTTCTACTCCCACCTTGCTGAGAGTTTTTGTCAAAAATGGGTGTTGAATTTTGTCAAATGCTTTTTCTGCATCAATTGATATGACCATGTGGTTTTTTTCTTTCAATTTGTTTATGTGATGTATCACGTTTATTGATTTGCGGATATTGTACCATCCTTGCATCCCTGGGATAAATCCTACTTGGTCATGGTGTATGATCTTTCTGATGTACTGCTGGATCCGATTTGCTAAGATTTTGTTGAGGATTTTGGCATCTATGTTCATGAGGGATATTGGCCTGTAATTCTCTTTCATTGTGTTGTCTTTACCTGGTTTTGGTATTAGGGTGATGCTGGCTTCATAGAATGAGTTTGGAAGTGTTCCTTCCTCTTGAATTTTTTGTAGTAGTCTGAGGAGGATAGGTTTTAGTTCTTCCTTGAATGTTTGGTAAAACTCCCCTGTGAAGCCGTCTGGTCCTGGGCTTTTGTTTGCTGGAAGCTTTTTGATGACTGCTTCAATTTCTTCCATAGTTATTGGCCTGTTGAGATTTTTAGATTCTTCCTGATTGAGTTTTGGAATGTTGTATTTTTCTAGGAATTTGTCCATTTCCTCCATGTTGTCTAGTTTGTTGGAGTAGAGCTGTCCATAGTATTTTTTAACAATCATTTGTATTTCTGTGGGGTCTGTTGTTATTTCGCCTCTATCGTTTCTGATTTTATTTATTTGGGTCCTCTCTCTCTGCTTCTTGGTGAGTCTGGCTAGAGGTTTGTCAATCTTGTTTATCCTTTCAAAGAACCAGCTCTTGGTTTCATTGATTTTCTGTATTTTTTTTTTGGTCTCTATGTCATTTATTTCTGCTCTAATCTTTATTATCTCCTTCCTTCTGCTCACTCTGGGGTTTTCTTGTTGCTCTCTTTCTAATTCTTTGAGTTGTAGAGTTAGATGATTTACTACCATTTTTTCTTGTTTTTTGAGATAGGCCTGTAGAGCTATAAACTTCCCTCTCAGGACTGCTTTCATTGTGTCCCATAGGTTTTGGATTGTTGTGTTTTCATTGTCATTAGTTTCCAGGATGTTTTTAATTTCTTCTTTGATCTCATTGGTAACCCAATCAATATTTAATAGCATGCTATTCACCTTCCAGGTGTTTGAGTATTTTGGGTTGTTTTTATTGTAGTTTATTTCTAATATTATGCCATCATGGTTTGCGAAGACGCTTTTTATTATTTCAATCTTCTTGAATTTGGGGATACTTTGCTTGTGACCCAATATATGGTCTATTTTTGAATATGTCTTATGAGCATTTGAGTAAAATGTATATTCCCTGGCTTTGGGGTGAAGTGTTCTGAAGATGTCTATTAAGTCCATCTGATCTAGTGAGTCATTTAGGATTGCTGTTTCTTTGCTGATTGTTTGTTTAGAGGGCTTATCCAGTGCTGTCAGTGGTGTATTAAAGTCCCCTACTATGATTGTATTGTTGTCGATCTCTCCTTTGATATCTTCCAGGAGTTTTTTTATGAATTTGGGTGCTCCTGCATTGGGTGCATATATGTTTACCAGGGTTATATCTTCTTGTTGTATTGATCCCTTTAGTATTATGAAGTGGCCTTCCTTATTTCTTGTTATGGCCTTTACTTTGAGGTCTATTTTGTCCGATATAAGTATTGCTACCCCAGCTTTCTTTTCCTTTCCATTTGCCTGAAAGATATTTTTCCATCCTTTCACTTTCAGTCTGTGTGAGTCCCTTCTAATGAGGTGGGTTTCTTGTAGACAGCAGATGTATGGGTCATGTTTTTTTTATCCATTCAGCCACTCGATGTCTTTTTGGAGCATTTAGTCCGTTTACGTTTAAAGTTATTATTGAAAGGTACTTGTTTGTAGCCATTTCTTTTTTTGTGTGGCTGTTTTCTTTCTGAGCTTTTTATTTCTTCTTTTTATACCAGTCCCTTTAGCATTCCTTGCATTGCTGGCTTGGTGGTGACAAACTCCCTTAGCCTTTTTTTGTCTGTGAAGCTTCTTATTTCCCCTTCAAGTTTGAATGATAGCCTTGCTGGATAGAGTATTCTTGGATTCAGTCCTTTGCTTTGCATCACTTTGTAAATTTCAGTCCATTCTTTTCTGGCCTGATGTGTTTCTGTTGAGAAATCATTTGACAGTCTAATGGGAGATCCCTTGTATGTAACTTTCCGTCTCTCTCTTGCAGCCTGTAAGATTCTCTCTTTGTCCTGAACATTTGCCATGGTGATTATGATGTGTCTTGGTGTGGGTCTTTTCGGGTTCACCTTGTTTGGGACTCTGCGCTTGTGTGACTTTTTTCTTCCCCACCTCAGGAAAGTTTTCTGATATTATTTCTTCGAGTAGGTTTTCTAATCCTTGTTCATCCTTCTGTTGTTCTGGTACTCCTATTATTCGTATGTTGTTTCGTTTCATGTTGTCCCAAAGCTCCCTTAGGCTCTCCTCCTGTCTTTTAATTTTTTTCTCCAATTGCAGTACATTTTGGGTGTGTTTTGCTTCCTTGTCTTCTAATTCACTAATTCGGTCCTCCGCTTCTCCTAGTCTACTGTTGATACTTTCAATGGAGTTTTTCATTGCAGCTATATCACTCTTCATTTCTTCTTGGGTCTTACTTAAGTTGTTGATTTTTTCATCTGTTTCTTCTAGCTTCTTCCATATGTTATCGATTTTTTCATCTGTTTCTTCTAGCTTCTTCCATATGTTATCGATTTTTTCATCTGTTTCTTCTTGCTTCTTGCAGAGGTTGTCGATTTTTTCCTCCATCCGGTTTATGCACTCTAGGACCCTTATTCTGAATTCTTTATCTGTCATGTTGCATGCCTCTGTATTACTTAGCTGCTTTTCTGGAGAGTCCTCCTTCTCTTTCCTTTGGGGGTTTCTTTGTCTACCCATGTTTGATCTCACTGACATATCTAGATGTTGAGTCGTTCAGTGGTTGCTCCCTGGGTGGCAGTGACTCCTTGGTCTGTGGTTGCTCTTCGGGCGGTTGCGGTAGCAGCTACTCTTCAGTTGTCAGCAGCTCCTCTGGTGGGTGCTGTTCACAGCTGTGGTGGTCAGAAGTGGCTGGTGGGGCGAGGTTTCACGTACAGCTGCTGTTCCTCAGCAGAGGATGTGGTGCTCAGGAGGTTGCTGTTGCTTGGATCTGCTGCATTGATTTAAAGGCACAAAATACAACACAACAAGGCACCACGTACGAGGCACTATACACAAATATATTCACGATATTAATAACCCCAAATAAAGGTGACCACCTGAATTAAGAGAATTAGGGGATAAGGAAGAAGTAAGAGAAAAAGATAAAAGAGAAAAAAGAAAAGAAAAGTGGGGACCAAAAAAAGGAGTGCAAAAATGAAATCGGGAAAAAGGAGGGGGGAAAATAAAAGCGAGAAAAGAAGAAAAAAAAAGAGCGAAAAGAGAGAATGAAGTGGAAGAGGGGAAGAGACTTTTTATATGAGGAGAATACTCCTATGGAACAGCCATTAATCCCAACAAATTCCAGCAACAGCTCTGAATGCAAACTAGAAACAACCAATAATATAACGATGAAAATAGAATGGAGAACACTAATCCCAAAATAAAATAAAGAGAAAATAAAATGGCACTTTAAAAAATGGTAAAATGGTAGCAGTAATAATACTGGTTAAAAAATGAGAAGGTAGTAATTAAAAGGGTAAAATCAGGTGATGGAAAAAGAAAAAAAAAGAACAGAAAAAAAGAAAAAAGAAAAAAAATTGATTTCTTAGTTAAAAAGTGAAAAAAGAAAAAAAAATGCAGTAGTGAAGGTCCTTCGGTTCTTCTATTCTTCAGTGTGGCTCGCCTTAGACCTTCCAGGTATTCAGGAGAATGTTGAGTTTCCCTGTGATATACTGTTCCTCTGTGTTGTGAACCACAGTCCTTATTTTAAAGCAGGTCGCATTTATTTCCCAGACTGCCTTATTTTGTGTTTAGCAAAGAGTCAGTTTGTGGGTCAGCCTCTGGGTGGCAGTGTTCTGGGGTTGGCCTCTGAGGCTATAGGGCCTCTCTTTCCAGTGGAAGTTCACTGCCCAGAGCTGACTGTGTAATAGTTAGTTACTGGCGCTATTTTGTTGCTGGGATTGAAAATCCCTCTATAGGCCATACCCTGTTAACTCCCAGGGACTGATCAGGTTATCTTAATCCTTGATCTCATACCGGGTGGAATCTGGGTGTGGCTGTGCTCCTTGCCTGGGGGCTGGGGGGAGGAGACTCACTCTCAGGAGCGGGTGGCTGCCCCAGTCCTGGGCTCAGGGGTGTCTCTGCACTCAATTCACTGCCACCTCTCCAGGCTCCCCCTCTCTCCCCAGTCTCTCCCCAGATTCCACTCCTCCGCACACTCTCCCTCTCTTCAGCACAGGTGAGTGTCTGTATCCGAAATGTCCCATGAACAGGATTCAGTGAAAACAAACAAACAAACGCTGGCCGCGGAAACAGGGAAGGCTTGGTTTCTGTAAGCTTCTTCTCTTACCGGGACTGCATGGTCAGGTCAGCTCTTCAGGCTGCCCCCTTTAGGCTCAGTCCTCTGTGATCACAGAACCCAGCTCTCAATTCCCCCGGCAGGGCAGGGCCAGGAATCCCGCAGTTCTCCTTTCCCCCCCGTCAGGGGCTGTGCCTGTCCCAAGGGACACGGCTGTCTGCCACGTGGTGTCCCTCCGACTCTCTGGGCTCAGAGGTCTGGCAAACTTTCCTGCCCAAATCCCTGTTTTTTTTTTTTTTTACCTTTCCAGGGGAGTTCTGCTCTTCCCGGCTGCAAACCCTCTCACCAGCTGAGCAATTTCGCCAATTCGGTGTGGGTGTTTCTAGTTTCAGCTGCTCACTCCATTTGCTCCGGGACACGACATGGGACGCATCTGCCTATATCGCCTCCATCTTGGTTCTCCCGAGCATACTTTTATCATAAAATTATACTGGCACCTGAAAGATCTCCAATCACCTACTATTATTGCAATTATACATGAACTGTTAAAATAGTCTTTCTGACGGGCACAAATAATATTCATGTGTGTGTGTTCTTTTTCTGGAAATACCAATTTCTTGACTGCCTATCATTCCTTGTAGTTTTCTTTTCATGAGCAGGTTTACTGTTTTAACTACATATGTTTACTTAAATGTTAGGCCTCAAAAGTTTTACTCCCAAATAGGAAGGTCAAAACTATCAGCATGTTAGTATTTGTTCACTGTTGCAAGTAATTGTGCTGCACTTATCCTTAAGGTAAAAGAGAAAGTTTCCCTTGACTCCTTTATCCTTGAGTTGAATTGGATTTATAACAGTGGGTACTCTACTTTTCTCCAAACATGATTTGTAACAAATGTAAGAGTCTGTTTAATGAAATACTATTTACGATCTCATGATTACTTGCCATCCACCATAAAAATAAGCCTTTTTTGAGTACCTATTATGTGAGAACCACTGGTATTTTACTGAGTAAAGTGAAGGTCGAGGCTTGGACTATTGCTTTTAGAAGAATTGTATACTTCATTTGAAACCACTTGACCAAAATTATATCCCCACATGAATTTCACATATTCATAAATGACTACTTGATAATTTGTGCTTTAAAAATGTGTCATTTGTACCCATAGGACTTGATGGATTGTAAGAAGGCAGTGTTATCTCATTATTGTCAAATTCACTGGTCCATTTAACTAATATTTACTTAACATCTACTGCATAACAAGAATGTATCCAGATGCCAAGAATAAGATGGAACAAAACAGGCAAGGTCACTGCCATAATAAAACTTTTCTTCTGGTGGAAAAGACAGGTACCAAATGTAAGCAAACAAGGGCTTTAAGATAGCATGAGGTTGACTCCAGATGGTTTGGCTCAGTGGATGGAGCATCAGCTCAACGACTGAAGAGCCTTAGGTTTTATTCTAGTCAAAGGCATGTACCTCGGTTGCAGGTTCCCTGGCCCTGGTTGGGATGTGTGCAGGAGGCAACCAATTATTGTTTCTCTCCCATCAATGTTTTTCTCTGTTTCTCCCCCTTCCTTCCACTCTCTCTAAAAATCATTGGAAAATATCCTTGGGTGAGGATTAACCAAAAAGAAAAAAATGAAGTAGGAGTTTTGTTAGCCATCTTAATTATCTTAATTGGTAATAAACATGTTTTGTCATGGAGTTTGATAAAATGAGTAACATGTAAGCATGTACTAGTACTAGTGTCTGTGGGAAACTATCCATTAGAAATTTGAAAAAGTTGCTTTGTCTGTGAAGGCAAAGTAAAATGTAGTTCTGACTTAATTAGAAATTGCCTAATGGTAGACAAAAGTAGGTATGCAGTTGTGAGTACACAAAACACAGAGTTTATTCTTATATTGTTATTTATTAATTATTGTATTATTTTCCATATGAACAACTATAAAAGTACTTTTTCCCCAACATTTATTTTACTCAGATGCTAAAAGTAATGATTAGGAAATAAGGTAGATATAAGGGAAAACAATTGGTAGAGTATGGAAAGAGTGAATAGGGAGTTTGAAAATTGTTTTCAGAGAAAATATTGATTAGTGTCACAAAGGAAGAGAAAAACAAAATTCTATCATGTTTGAGGGACAAAGGAATCAAGAAAATGGTGGGACATGTAAGGACATTTACCATCAGTGTACAATTTACCTTTAATGATATAAAAACCTAATCTTTCTGTTTCAGAAATGACTAGATGGGTAATCCTGTGATTCTCTCCCTAAAAGGGCACTCCTCCAAATGACAAAATAAAACATCTCTAAAGAAATTCAATGTATTTAATACCTTATTTGAAAGTTGGGATAAATGTTCATAAATTTGCTTACATATAATAAACTTATTTGTAATGAAAGCACCCTAGATATCTTATTACCATGATTTATGTATGCTGATCAATAAATAATTTAAAGTTGTTTAAATGTGAGCATAATAATCAGAAATGGGATGAAGAAATAGTTTAATTGGACAGGCAAACATGAGGGATCTGTGCATGGAAATCACTATATTTACTAGACACAGAAAGATAATTCTCTTTTACAGGCACATTTGTTATTCAAATTGAAATGGCAGCAGTAGGATCAGTTAGGCATGCATTTAATAACATAAGTACGTAATGTGACCATGGGTGATCCCAAGAACAATTATTATTAAAAACCAAGCTAAAAAGTCCCTCTTTACCAGAAAGCCAGTCTGTAGTGAGGGTGGCTCCAAAAATCTTGGTCAGAGACAAGATTTCCATCCCTTAGAGAGAAACTGGCAAGAAAATCTTAGGAGCTCTGTTTCAACATTTAGTCCTTGGGAACAGGGGTCCAGTTATAAAATCTGGATTACAATTAGAACTATTAACGACACTAGACTAGGTAATATGGTGGCTGCCAAAAGTGATAGTGGTCTTTGAATAGCAAATAATGTTGCCAATTAAACCAAAAGTAGTTAGCAAATTATTGAGATATGGATTCAAATTTGGGATTAGGCCAACATTTGACACTAATTTTTAGAATGTGTAGCTAAAGTATCTTAAATACATGTCCGTACTTTTAAGTCAGGATTGGTCCTAGGAAGTTGTCATTGAATATTTAGTCCACATGTTCTCACCCAGCCATTTTTACCTGTTATGCAATATCTTTGGCAACAAGGATGCAGATATGAAATAATATAGTCTCTAGAGAATAATAGCCAGTACATAACACAACAGAAAAGTCTATAATTTTGTGCAATAGCCATTTTTGTTTGTGCTATTTTTGCTTGTTATTACTTGTCTTAGCTCAGGCTGCTGTAACAAGAGACCATAGACTGGATGGCTAAAACAACAGACATTTATTCCTCCCAGCTCTGGAGGCTGAGAAGTGCAGGATCAAGGTGCCCTTAGATTCAGTTCTTTGTGAGGCTCCTCTCTGGCTTGCGGATATTTGCCTTCTTACTGTGTCCTCACATGGCACGGGGAGAAAGCTCTGGTGTTTCTTTCTCTTCTTATAAGGCACTAATCTCTTCATGGGGGTTGTACCCTCATGACCTCATCTAAACCTAATTACCTCCCAAAGGCCCCGCCTCCCATTATTATCACATTGTGGGTTAGGGCTTCAAAATACGAATTTTGCAGGAATGCAAACATTCAGTTCATAATATTCCTGGAAACCCCCTGATAGACAAAGCCATAATATATTACAAAAACTCAGTACAAAAGGACAAACTCAATGTATAGATAGAGAAATATATATATTCCATTTACTAGATCTCACTATGTTTTCTTTAAAAACAAGAGTTCCCTTGCTTTAATTTATTAGTCTACATTTTTGGGGGAGATGATTCCTACATCTTACGTAACATGACATGATTCATAATGTGCTGCTTTGCACTCAGTTGGAGCTCTGTAAAATGCCTGAACAACTGTAGCTTTTATATCCTTTGAATTTCTAGCAAATATACATCTGTGTGCATAATAGTTTCTGGGTGATCTCATAGCATTTATATAGTTTCAAATACTTAGCAAGAAAATCAAAGGAAATATGTTTCCTAGGAAAAGTTCCTCTAAGGAATAATACAGGGTGGGGGAAAGGTAGTTTTACAGTTGTGAGTACATAAAACACAGAGTTTATTCTACTATTATATATTAACTAGAGTCCCGGTGCATAAAAATTTGTGCACTCGGGGCGGGGGGAGGGGGGTGTCCCTCAGCCCGGCCTGTGCCCTCTTGCAGTCTGGGACCCCTCGGGAGATAACGACCTGCTGGCTTAGGCCTGCTCCTGGGTGGCAGAGGGCAGGCCCAATCCCTAGGTGCAGCCCCTGGTCGGGCTCAGAGCAGGGCCGATTGGGGAGTTGGGGCGCCGCCCCTGTCACACACAGAGCAGGGCCGATCGGGGGTTTGGGCGCTGCCCCCTGTCACGCTGATCCCAGTGCCGGGAGGCCTCGTGGCTCCGCTTATCCTGGTGCTGGGAGGCATATTACCCTTTTACTATATAGGGTAGAGGCCTGGTGCATGGGTGGGTGCCAGCTGGTTTGCCCTGAAGGGTGTCCTGGATCAGGGTGGGGGTCCCCACTGGGGTGCCTGGCCAGTCTGGGTGAGGGGCTGAGGGCTGTTTTCATGCTGGGGTGACTGAAGCTCCCAACCACTCCTTTTTTTTCTTTTTTTTTCTTTTTTTATTCTGGGCTAGCTTTAGCTTTGAGGCTTGGCTCCAGCTCTTAGGCCTCCGCTGCTGAAAGTAGGTTTCTGGCCTTTGCTTACAATGTTGCGATCCTGCTGGCTGAAGCCCGGCAGACTGAAGCGGATTTCTGGGGTTTTGTTTAGCTTCTATATTTGTTACATAGTTGCTTAGAGTTGCAGGTCAGACGCCTGCAGCGGCAGGTGGGGAACGTTGGAGTCCTCCGTCACTGAAGCAAGCAAGGGTCATGTTAGTTTCAAGCTGCCTGGCTGCCGGTCGCCATCTTGGCTGGCAGTGAATTTGCATATTGCCCTGATTAGCCAATGGGAAGGGTAGCAGTCGTACGCCAATTACCATGTTTCTCTTTTATTAGACAGGATTATTGTATTATTTAGTTGTATTACAACTTAAACCTACTTTTGCCCCATCCTGTATTGTCTCTCCTGGAAATATGAATGTATTCTCTGAGACAGAATTGGCTCATGATTTTGTGTAGGAATAAATGAATACTAGGATTCTTTTCCTGCCAATAAGATTTTATAGAGTAAAAGATAATGTATCACTTTTTTTGAATTCTCTGATCCAATGCACAGAGTGCATTTAAAAAAAATAATTCACATTAGGTTTAGGATGAAAACAATGACAGTATTACCAACATGTCACAGGGATACACTTGAAGGTGAGCTTATTTGATATAGTATAGTGTAATGAATGGTCAAAGACCTGAATTCCCCTCTCCCAACTCTGAAAAAGGGAAAAATGCTTTAAACACACCCTTTAATTGCGCTGAAGGTACCAACTCTTCAGGTTTGCCTGTGACTGAATAAGCAAGTGCATTTTTGTAAAAACTGTGGTTGCATCAATTGCTTGCCAGGAATCTTCATGACAAACATCAACAAAACTTCAGTGACATTCAACATTACACACTTATTCCTTAATCACAGTTGTACTGGTCAGCTGGAATGACTCTGCCTCAAGCTGTAGGCCCCTGGATTTTATTCTACCTGTTTTACTACAGAGTGTATGCTAAAGGGGCAACAGCTACCTGGAGCATATCCTTTTCACAGCACAGGTTGGACTCTCTCAGAACGATGAGCAAAAACATACTCAACTTGTTGAGGCCTGGGCTTGAAGTCACCGCACTGTCACTTGCACACAGATGGCACCCACCAAAATGAGTGTATTGCTCAAGTCCAAGTTCAAAGAAATGGATACTTGAATAGTTGCTAAACAATCATCTACAACAATGGCAAATTGGTATTCTAAGTTGAAGGGCTACATCTTCGTTGTTTTTCCCTGGTACATTAGCATAATCGAAAGTGTTCTTTGAGCACTAAATTTATTTTTTAACTTAGAAGATTTCATTACTCCTTATGTGTATTATTTGTAATGTAGAGTTGAATTTAAATAATTTCTTGATGTCATTATTTGAACTCAATTGCCTTGAAGCCATCTGATATTCTTTCTGTATCATTTAGGATTGCCAGATCAAAAATAGAACACCTAGTCAAATTTGAATTTCAGATAAACAATGAATACATTTTTCATATATGTATGTCCTGAATTTGTGTTGTCTATCTGGAATTCAAATTTAATTGGACATCCTGTATTTTTGTTTGCTAAATCAGACAATATACTCTCATTTAACCAATGTATTTGACCAACATCATTTGGATTACTTAATAAATTCTTACTATTTGTCACATAATTTCTAAGATCTAGACTGAGAAATCTATGAGTGCAACACTTATGATAAAGTCTGTGAGTGGCTTTGGTATTTTATGCTTTTGGAGCACATGTAGGGACACTTCACAAAGAGTGATAAATTAGGTAAGAGTTTTTTTGGTGTATTTGGTGAAAGTGATAGGACATATTTAAATCAACTATCACAGGCAATTCAAATGTTCATGAAAATAATAGAATATGATTTCTGCTCTAGAAGGGATCGCTGTATGTTTATACAATAAAAACATTTTATTGCTAATTGTTATAGAATACATTGCTTTCTTAAATTGCCAGCATTAAAGAATTTGAGTTCCAGAAATCTCAATT
This sequence comes from Myotis daubentonii, assembly GCF_963259705.1. Taxonomy (NCBI): domain Eukaryota; kingdom Metazoa; phylum Chordata; class Mammalia; order Chiroptera; family Vespertilionidae; genus Myotis; species Myotis daubentonii. Next base: position 83,000,645 of record NC_081840.1, on the reverse strand, counting down.
TCCCTTTTTCTACTTCTCATTGGACATTGCCATCTTCTTGTCTTTATTATATTTATATTACCATAAACTTTGTCCAAATTTTACTGAAGGCTATTTTAAAAATAATTTTTATTCACATTATTTAATATCATTGTGAATTAACAACTCTGAGAAGCAGAGTAGATGAGCATTGTTATTGATATTTTTGAAATGAATAAATCAGAACCCAGATAATCTAAAAAGCATACTTTTATTCAGAAAGCTCATATGTCTTATACTTTGATTTTTAGCTCAAATCGTCTAACTCAATTGTCTTTGTCTTTTATGTTACATTATAAGTTCTCCTTTCTCCTTCATCTCACTGTATGATAATTCTACAGAGATGAATCATATAAATTTGGAGAGAGTGAGCATTGTGGAAAATGGACCAAATTTATTTTCTGGAATTTGGTTTCAGACACCAATCATAGTATGCAGCACTCATCAAAATAATTGAACTTTTATTATTTTTAGCTGTCAATCTCAAGGCAGCTTAGTTGGAACAAATGTAAGAAAGGAGAGAAAAGGTTTGCAATTTCATCAAATTTAATTCTTTACTGGGCTGGGATTATTGCATTTTACCATCCACATAGCATTTTTATTCCCCTCCTGAATTTTTGTCTAATGTATTTTATGATATTACTGTAAAATTGAGATATAAAGAAATTATCAGGAGACTGCTTGTAAGAACCAATTTTTGAGTGGACTGTGATACATTACCTTAAAACTTCATTTTAATTGTTATCTGCTTTTAAATGAAACTGAGCTCAATTTACAGAAGTAAAATCTAGAAATATTATCTAATGTGTTTAATATTCAGAATGCATACTCCAATTTAATCAGTTGTGAGTGCTAGACATTCAAATGAATTAACTGCACATACATAATCAACGATATATTATTTCTAATTGAGTTAAATGCCAAAATGAGTTTAGCTTATTCTGCAATGTTGAAAATGTTTGTAATTTATTTTGGAATGGATTCTTCTTTACTATGGACACATTTATGAGAAATTAGATTTAGGTTAACCGTATGGCACTTCTATTTTTCCAGATTTATCTAGTTAAGTTACAAGGGCTTGAATTGTACAGAACACTGTGGGGTGCTGATGCATTAGATTGGTTACTTTACCAATAGCTTACCTTTTAATTGAGATTGTTTAGTCATACTGTATTCATTTTGGCTTCTCTTAATTTCTTTTCTTCCTTCCCTGCTGGTGCTCCTGCTCCTCTTCCTTTCCTTCCTCTTTGCTCTGCTGTGCCCTTCCCTCCGTTTATCTTTCCCTCTCCTCTCCTGTACTCTCTTTTCCTCTCTCCCCCACTCCCTTTTTGTTTTCAAAATATAGGGTTTTAAAATATGAAGTGACTGACTACACTTTGTGAGTTCCTTAAAGTTTATTACTTCAGTATTTATTTTCTAACATTTTAGATCACAACATTTCTCTATATACCTAGAAATATTACATGATTTAATAGGTCTCTCTCTTGAGAAAATACAAATGTCTGTTAATATCTACCTTTCATTATTTGCAATCATCCTTAAAATATCAAGGTGGTGCAAAGTCATTTTTAAGCTGTTTACAGAATAGTTATTAGCATTATATTATGAAGGGGTGATTCATTCATGTTAAGCAAGTATGAGCTTCTCTAATGATCAAATAACAGCAGGGAATATTATAAGGAACTTAAAAATGAATGGTTATAAATTCATGAAACAAATTCAGTGTTTCTGTAAGGGCTTCTTCTTATTGAAAAAGTAATGCAAACATGCAACAAAAAGATGTGCCCATGGAAATAATTATTGAGTTGAATAAAGGGGCTTAATATATGATGTAGCCTAAGGAATAAAATGCACAACATTTTTAATTTCATTGAGAATATTCCCTGAACTAATAAGTAATGTTAATCAGAAAAGAAATCACTCCATGAATTTTGAGATATTGAATTCAATTTTCAAGGAATACTATGACATTTTAAAATAATTTTCAAGGTTTATGGCTAATAATTATCTTATATTTAGAAAGTATTTAGCTTAAAAATATATTTGACACTAAATTGGGAGATAAGAGAGATGTATAAAAATGTCTTTTTATAACTTTGAACAGTTTTGATATCATTTAAAAATACAGAAAATGAAGAAAAAACACAAAGTAATTTACAACTGAGTTCCAGTAAATATGGTGAAGAAAATTTATCTTTCTCCTCTATGATAAGGTGAGAAGATTCCTCAGGCTTGAGCCATATCCAGGTTTGAACATTAGCTTCATTATATTCACATATAAAGTAGGGCACTTGTAGGATTAAGAGGCTACACCCTTGTATTCACCCATCAAACATAAATTATTTATTATTTTAAAATGCAGGAAGCATACATGTATAAATGTAGTGTCATATGAAGTAACACCCAGAGCATTAAACAATACCAAAATACCTCTATTGTATCAAATTTTTAGAGAAGCCTAAGTAATATTGAAATTGAATAAACCCACATTTAATATTGAGTTTAATCTCCAGAGTCTGACAGTGGTAGTTCAAATCCCTTGCCTCTGATTCCCAACTCTCCTGTGTTGTTGTTTTTCTCAATCTTTCCCTCTGTCCTTTGCTCATTCCTTACATAAACATGGTTCAAGGGCTCATCTTATTTTTTACTGTTCTGTTCATTCTACAGTGCCTTTAGTTGAGAAATTTAAAACTATATCTTCACCAATGACTTCTCTTTCAGAGTAATATGACCCAGGTTCTTAATATCTCCTTTAGGATGTTCTAGAAGCACATTTATGTGTTTAGAATGAATGTACTATTATCTTTCCTCTCCAAAGCATTTTTCTTACTATATTCATATCTTCATAGATTAATCCAATGTAGTGATATTTAGTCTGGTGTCTTTGGATACATTAATCAAACCCATGAAATAGTAGGAATATCTTTTAGCTATAGAACAGGTGTTACTCAAATTTTTAAGCAAGTCTATGACCCTAAAAATGTTAAAAACTGCGCTGTTATAGAAATAAACCAGAAATATGGATCTATTTCTATTCTATATTGTTAAATCTCTATATCCTATCAACTATCAACATGTACAGATTAATATTCAAATTCTCTGTTATATTGTTATTATAACAGCCTTAGTTGAAACTATCAGTATTCCTCATTTGAATTGTTGCAAATGTCTTCTGGACAATCTCTCCACTTTCTGATCTATTGTGATCTATTCTCATGCTGTGGTTGAAATGCCCTTTCTAAATTTCATATTTGAATGCATAATTTTTCTACTCAGAATCCATCAATATGTTCTGCTGTTTAGCTTTCTGAGAGAATTTTAAAAATCAGAAGTTTGCTGAAACCGGTTTGGCTCAGTGGATAGAGCGTCAGCCTGCGGACTGAAAGGTCCCAGGTTCGATTCCGGTCAAGGGCATGTACCTGGGTTGCGGGCACATCCCCAGTAGGAGATGTGCAGGAGGCAGCTGATCGATGTTTCTCTCTCATTGATGTTTCTAACTCTCTATCTCTCTCCCTTCCTCTCTGTAAAAAATCAATAAAATATATATTTTTAAAAAAATCAGAAGCTCTACAGTGTCTGATATTTCCTCCTTTCGTATGCATTGTCAATTTAGAGTCATTGCCATAATGAGATGCAGGTACTATTGGAGTACATATTTTTCAAGTGAGGTATATTGAGCAAAACATAAAAGATGAAGTTATGCATATTATTAGCTTCTGCCTACCTCTCTAGCTTTATTTCTTACTATTCAGATTTATGCATTCTTTCATCCTGCCACACTGAACTTAGTGAAGTTATTCAAATCAGCCATATTTTTTCAGCGGTTTTCCATGTGTTGTTAACTCTGGGCATATTCTTCCCAACATTATTTATCTACCTAACTTTTAATAGTTCTTTATGTTCTAGCTATGTTTTACTTCCTTCTCTGGCCCATTATTATTTAGGTGCTCACTTATGTGCTCCAAGAGTATTCTATGCATACTGTACCACAACATTTATTACTATGTTGTGATCATGAATTAATATTCTTTGTCCTTCAGTAAAGTGTAATCTGAACAGAACAGAAACCTTTTTATCTCCAGTGATATTAGCACTCAATACATTTTTGTTGAATGAATGAATGAATTTTTGTTCTATCATTCATTGGCCATATGACGTGGGGGGAAAACACACACCCAAACTCACTTAGTGTTGTGTTATCTTTGTCAATGCTATTTTTTTATCAGTCATATGGGAATAATAACCATGTCTGCTTTAAAGAGCTATTTTAAAAAAACATTAGGTGATGGCAATCTATTATGAGTTGTGTCACACCATTACTTTCTAATACTGTTTTGGAATTTGCAAGTGACTTTAACTACAAATTACAGTAGATTCAAGATAAACATTTGATATTTTCACTTCTGCTTACTCACTTATTGTTATTTGGGAGGTGGATGTAGTTAAATACTAGATGTCCCTGAAATGAATGTGAAAATAAGCCACATAGAAACCTCATTCATCTGGTGCATCACAGCAGGGGAAAATGGTAGCTGCTTGTCTGCCCTGTGATTTTCCTCCTTAAAAGCATGTTATTTTTTTCCTCTCCTTTAAAGCCTTATTTTCACTGTCCTGAAAAGTGTGATTAGGAACAAAATATATTAAAGTGTTATAAAGATTGCAGAAGTGCCTGTGAAAGTAGAGAGCATTATGTTTGACAATCAACTAGGAACTGCTGTTTACGATGATGCTTTTTCTTAACTTATAAGTTAGATACTTTAAATTCCATTACTTTGGCCAGGTAAGAGGGTCCTACAAACTGTTTCAATTATTTCTGAATACTTGAATCTCCTTAGTTTTGAAATCAGCTTTAAGAACAGTGAACAAGTTTTTCTAACTTTAGAGACTTATATAAAGAGAAGACAGCTTAAAAGAAGGCGTTGGGTGATACGCAGCCTGTGATAAGTCTAGGAGGGAGAATTTTGTGACCCCCGTAAAGCACTGGTTCCTTGACATAGGTCATGGTGGAAGTATGTACATCATGAAAATTGGCAAATGTTAGAAGTCAGGAATTTCCTTCTCTCTCCAAGAACCAGTTTACCAGCACCAGGACTGCCAATTCGGGAAAAAATGAAATAAATATTCTGAAGAGATAAATAGCCATGGCTTACTTCTGAAGAATCTGAATTCTAACTTTGTAATGCCAAATAGGTACTCTTGGCTTGTCCCACCTAGACATGTGTCTATAGAGGCTATAAGAGTCTCAAAGTTAGGAGTTGTTTGCCTAATAAACATATCCTAACTCAATTAGAACTAAACTGCTTTAATGCATATGTATGAAAAATAAAAGCTATTATTTTCTGAAAGATATCTAAGATGAAAGGAGAAGAAAACAAATTTGAATGATTTATCTTAAACTATGGTACTATTAATTATTATTCTTGTAATGAACTCTGTGTTTTTTAGAGCAGTTTTAAGTTCACAGCACAATTGAGCAGGAAGTGCGAAGAGCTCCAGTGTACTCACCTGCCCCCACACCTGCACAGACCCCCTCACTGTCAACAAGCTGCCCCAACAGTACATTTTTTATTGTTGATGAGCCTACACATCATTTCAGCCAAAGTTCATAGTTTACGTTAGGGTTCACTCTTGGTGGTGGATTTTGACATGTGTATAATGACATATATGCTCCATTATACTATACAGACCAGTTTCATTGCCCCCAAATCCTCTGTGCTCTTCTCATTTATCCCTACCCCCTCTCCTAACACCTAACAGCTGCTCTGTCTAGTTTCCCTTTTCCATAATGTCAAATAGTTGGAGTTGTACAGTATGTGTAGCCTTTTCAGATTGACTTTTTTCACTTAGTACTATGCATTTTAGTTTCCTCCATGTCTTTTCATGAGCCAATAGCTAATTTCTTTATAGTGCTGAATAATATTCTATTGTCTGAATATACTACAGCTGATTTATATATTCACCTACTGAAACGCATCTTGGTTGCTTCCAAATTTTGTTAATTATAAATAACTAGTGGCCCAGGGCACAAAATTCTTGCATGGGGAGGTGGGTTCCCTCAGCCCAGCCTGCACCCTCTCCAATTGGAGACCCCTGGGGGGATGTTCGACTGCTGGTTTAAAACCAGCAGTCGGGCATCCCTCTCGCAATCTGGTACCACTGCCTCCTAATTGCTCACCTGCCTGCCTGCCTGATCACCCCTAACCTCTCTGCCTGCTTGCCTGATCGCTCCAACTGTGCTCCCCTGCCAGCCTGATCTTGCTCCCAACTGCCTTACCCTGCCGACCTGATCTTGCCCCAAATGCCTTCCCCTGCTGGTTTGATCTCCCCTAACTGCCTCTGCCTCAGCCCCCATCACCATGGCTTTGTCCGGAAGGAAGTTGGACATCCGGAAGATGGCCAGTTGACCTGGTCTAATTAGCATATTACCCTTTTATTAATATAGATAGATTATATAGGATAGGATTGCTTAAATGGTGGGGGGGGCCTTTTTCAGCAGGAGGTGATGCTCTTGGCAGACAAAAATACATAATCCCTATATCTGGACTGATAGCCAGCCATATGCACTATACTGCCAAACCCGTCAGTAAAAAATTGAACTGCTTTCTTACATCTTACACCAAACAGCTGTTGTCCTTAACACCCCTCCTCAGCCCCCACCTTAGGTTCTGCCTTTGTAGTTCACCCAGATTAGGTTCTGATTGGTCAGCTTCTATGCCAGTCAGAGTCAGAAGCTCCACCTCTTAGGCAGCCATTGGCTCCTCACAGTTCACCCAGATTTGGTTCTGATTGGCCAGTTTCTATGCCAGTCAGTGTCAAAAGCTCCTGCCTCCTAGGCAGCCATTAGTTCTTTGCAGTTCACCCAGATTTGGTTCTGATTGGTCAGATTCTATGCCAGTCAGCATCTCTGGGCCTATCTCCAGGCCTGATCAAAGAGGCAGGGCTGTTCAATAGTCACCCCAGGCTCCTGGCTAGTGGGCTGAACTGCTGATCTCTCAGAGAGAAAGAGGCACGACTGCTGGCGAGGCCCGGAGAGAGAGAGAAGCAGGGTCAAGGCTGTGGATCAGACCCTGCTTCTCTCTCTCTCCGGGCCTCGCCAGCAGCCATGGTAGCCACTGATCAGCTCCGCCTCTCTCTTTCCTTGAGAGGTCAGCAGTTAAGCTCACTCGCCAGTCCCCACCCACCAGAGCCTGCTGCGCATGCAGCCTAGCTTTCGGTTGAGCCATTGGTGATTTTGGACGTTATGGACCCTGAGTTTTTATATATTAGGACTAGGGGCCCAGTGCATGAATTCATGCACCTTGAAAGGAACTGTGGGCCACAAGGCTGTGGTGGGCACAGGGGTGGGTCTTGGCCCATCCTCCGTGCCCCTTCCTGGCCCCTCCCTCTGTGGCCCCTGGTCCCCTGTTTGCTGAAAGCTCCACTTCTGTGGCTGTAGCTCCCACATGCTGACAACACTGGCCCCACTTGCACCCGCTGATCGCATGGAGCGATTGGGGCCAGCACCAGCAGCAGGTGTGAGTGGTGGCTGCTGCCCTGATTTCCCCTCAGGAGCAAGAGGTGGAGAAGCCCTGAGGATTGATCAGGGCTGGAAGCTGCCACTCACACCTACTGACAGTGCTGAGTGATTAGGGCCGGTGCTGGGAGCCTGCAGCAGGTGTGAGTGTCTAGTGGGACCACGGCGTGCTGGAGCAAAGAATTTTCACTAACCACCAGAGGCTTGCCCTGATGACAGCGACTGACACCCCGCCTGGGTCTGGTGCCCTACTCACCTGCTCCACCATCCCGCCACAGCCGATGCCCACCATGTTTTGTGCTCCTCCACTTGCTGCTGAAGCCCTCCATGTTCCATGCACACCCCCTGGTGGTCAGTGCATGTCAGAGTGACTGTTCGGTTGTTCTGCCATTTGGTCTATTTGCATATTAGGGTTTTAAATATATAGATAGATAGATGTTGCTGTAAACCTCTGTGTATAGGTTTTTGTGTGGACATAACTATTTAACTCATTGGGACAAATACAGAGGAGTTCAATTGGTGGTTTGCATGGTAGCACTATGCTATACATAGTTTTTTCTAAAAAACATCCAACTGTCTTCCAAAGTGGCATTTCCACCAGCAATGACGGAGAGTTCCTCTTGCTCCACATTCTTGTAAGCATTTGGTGTTGTCACTGTTCTCGATTTTGATATTCTAATAGGTGTGTAGTGATATGTCATTGCTGTTTTAATTTGCATTACCCCAATGACCTATGATATTAATTATTTTTCATATGTCTATATGCTATCTTTATATCTTTTTCTTGGTGAGTTATCTGGATAGATATTTTTTCCCCTTTAAAATTGGGTTTTTCATTTTCTTATCAATGAGTTTTAAGAGTTCTTTATTATGTTGAGACAATTTCTTCTATTCCTCATTTGTTTAGCATTTTTTAATCCTAAAGGGGTAATTTGTCAACTGCTTTTTCTTCATTTATTGAGATAATCCAATGATTTTTATCTTTTACTTTGTTAATGTAATGTACCATATTTATTGAACTGCATATGTTGAAGCATCCTTGCATCCTAGGCATAAATGCCACTTGATTATAGTGTATAACTCTTTCAGTGTCCTGGTGAATTTGGTTTGCCAGTATTTTATTAAGAATATTCACAGGGGAGAAACTAAGATGGCAGCATAGGTAAACACCGGGAAATTGCTGCCTCCCACAACAACTTCAAAAATACAACAAAAAGACAAAATGGACATCATTCAGAACTACAGGAAGGCTGGCTGAGTGTAAATTCTACAACTAGAAGAAAAGAGAAAAGCACACTGAGACTCAGAGGAGCTGCGGAAGTAAAGTGCAAAGGTACAGAGGCTCGAGTGCATGTGCGGAAAGGGGCTGGTACCTAAGGACGCGGCTGTCTTTTTGAATCAGGAGGGAGTCACAAGCTCCCGACTGCTCTGAACTCCGGTTCCAGGAAGTCTCTGGGGACCCAGGACTCATACAGGGAGAAACTGGACTGTCTGGCAGCAGGCAGAACTCGGAACTTGAGGGCGGCTTTCCCTCAGAGGTGCTTGCAGCAATTATCGGGACACTCAGACACGCGACCCCTTAGGGCAGGGCTGAGGACCAGCCATAGCTGCTTGCTCCGCCCTTTGATTCCCTGAGACCCCGCCCCACCCAGGCTGTGGCAGAGGCTTTTGCATATGAATGCCCTGGCCCTTTGCAACCTGAAAATTACCTAACAAATTGCAGCTGGGCCAGACAGATGCAGAACTTCCAAGAGAAGGCCCAAGGCCACACAGCAGCTTGCATTGCTTCACAGCTGGACCTCATCAGGGCACCTCCAAACTCCAAAAAAGGAAGGGGAATCTGCAGTTCTCTTCATAGCTCCTGCTGGGTAACCTCAGGCAGAGGCTAAATTAGCACCTCCTTAGATCCAAGAGCCAGTGTACCCAGTGGTCAGAGGAGGACCATCCAGATTACAACTCCTCAGATCCATAAGGGACACACTCAGGGCGCAGACTCAGTGAGCACCAAAGCCCCACTGAAGCAAGTCTTGCCCCAGAAGGGTGTCTTCAGCACAGAAGTTCTCCCACTGTAGACACAGCTGATTCTCACTACCAATTGGCCTGGAGTTCAATTCCTCCCAGTGATCCTACAACAATCAAGGCATAACTACAACAAGACTGTGCACAAAGCCCACAATGGGGTGCACCAAGAATGTCCACCTCAGGTAACTGGGGAGGCTGAGCCACTGGGCCCTACAGGACACCTAGCACACAAAACCACTCTACCAACACAGGGAAGCATAAAAAATGTGGAGACAAAGAAACAGGTCACAAATGGCAGAAATGGAGGAAAGCAAACGATTGGATATAGAGTTCAAAACCATGTTTATAAGGTTTTTCAAGAATTTTATGGAAACCACCGATAAATTTAGTGAGATCCTGGAGGATATGAAAAAAAACCAACTAGAAATTAAGCATACACTGACTGAAATAAAGAATAATATACAGAGATCCAACAGCAGACAAGAGGATCCCAAGAATCAAGTCAAAGATTTGAAATACGAAGAAACAAAAAATACCCAACCGAAAAAGAAAGAAGAAAAAAATATTCCAAAAATATGAAGATAGTGTAAGGAGCCTCTGGGACAACTTCAAGTGTACCAACATCAGAATTATAGGGGTGCCAGAAGATGAGAGAGACCAAGATATTGAAAACCTATTTGAAGAAATAATGACAGAAAACTTCCCCTACCTGGTGAAAGAAATAGACTTACAAGTCCAGGAAGCACAGAGAACCCCAAACAAAAGGAACCCAAAGAGGACCACACCAAGACACATCATAATTAAAATGCCAAGAGCAAAAGACAAAGAGAGAATTTTAAAAGCAGCAAGAGAAAGACAGTCAGTTACCTAGAAGGGAGTACCCATACGACTGTCAGCTGATTTTTCAACAGAAACCATGCAGGCCAGAAGAGAGTGGCAAGAAATATTCAAAGTGATGAATAGCAAGAACCTACAACCAAGATTACTTTATCCAGCAAAGCTATCATTTAGAATAGAAGGTCAGATAAAGAGCTTCACAGATAAGGAAAAGCTAAAGGAGTTCATCACCACCAAACCAGCATTATATGAAATGTTGAAAGGTATTCTTTAAGAAGATGAAGAAGAAAAAGGAACTCTTACCATTTGCCACAGCATGGATGGAACTGGAGAGCGGATAAATACCACATGATCTCACTCATTTGTGGAATATAATGAACAACATAAACTGATGAATAAGGACTGATCCAGAGACGGAGAGGCATTGATTGGACTGTCGGGCCTTGGAGGGAGGGTAGGGGAGGGTGGGGGTATGGGGGAAAGATCAACCAAAGGACTTATATGCAAGCATATAGGCCTAACCAATGGACATGGACAACGGGGGGGGGGGGCATGAGCGGGGGTGGGGGTGGGGTAGGGGGCAACGTGGGGATAAGGACACATATGTAATATCTTAATCAATAAAAAATATATTTTTTAAAAAAAGAATTTTCACAGGTATTTTCATCAGGGATACTGGCCTGTAGTTTTCTTTCTTCTAGTGTCCTTACCAGGTTTTGGTATTAGCGTTATGCTGACCTTGTAAAAAAAATGTTGGGAGGTGTTACTTTCTCTTATATTTTCTGGAAGACTTTGAGAAGGATTGATATTAATTATTTTTAAATGCTTGGTAGAATTCACTAATTAAACTACCTTGTCCCAGACTTTCCTTTTTTGGGAGGTTTTAGATAACTGATTCAATCTTTTTATGAGTAATTGTTCTGTTCAGCTATTTTGTGTGCTTGGCTTGTGTGTATAGCCATGTGATGGTGCCTCTGCCATCATGTAGAAACTGCTTTATTTTCTACAGTCCTGTAGGATTTGTCAATGTAAGCCCTGCTGATGATTTTTGGACTCATCCCTTGAGTAGCAGTCATAAATGCAGGGCACCCAAATGTGTGGACATGCTACTTCTAGGAGAAAACTCTTTTTTTAAAAAAATTCTTTATTGTTTAAAGTATTACATATAATATTAAATATGTCTCCTTTTTCCCCCATTGACCTCTCCCCTGCTATCCCACCTCCCAAGACATGCCCTCACCCCCTCTAGTGTCTGTGTCCATTGGTTATCCTTATGTGCATGCATACAAGTCCTTTGGTTGATTTCTTACTACCCTACGCCACCCTCCCCTGCCTTCCCTCTATGGTTTGATGGTCTATTTGATGCTACTCTGTCTCTAGATCTACTTTTCTTCATCAGTTTATGTTGTTCATTATATTCCACAAAGGGGTAAGATCATGTGATATTTATCTTTCTCCGACTGGCTTATTTCACTTAGCATAATGCTCTCCAGGTCCATCCATGCTCTTGCAAATGGTAAGAGTTATTTCTTTTTTTATAGCAGCGTAGTACTCCATTGTGTACATGTACCACTGGTTTTTAATCCACTCATGTGTTGATGGGCACTTAGGCTGTTTCCAAATTTTAGCTATTGTAAATTGTGCTGCTATGAACATAAGGGTGCATAAATCCTTCCTGTATGGTGTTTCTGATTTCTTGGGATATATTCCTCAAAGTGGGATCACTGGGTAAAATGGGAGTTCCATTTTTAACTTTTTGAGGAAACTCCATCCTGTTCTCCACAGTGGCTGCATCAGTCTGCATTCCCACCAGCAGTGCACGTGAGTTCCTTTTTCTACACATCCTTGCCAGCACTTGTCGTTGGTTGATTTGTTAATGATAGCCATTCTGACAAGTGTGAGATGGTACCTCATTGTCATTTTGATTTGCATCTCTTGGATGATTAGTGACTTGGAGCATGTTTTTATATGTCTCTCGGCCTTCTGCGTATTCTCTTTTTGAAAAGTATCTATTTAGGTCCTTTGCCCTATTTTTTTTTTATAGGATTGCTTATCTTCCTTTTCTTAAGATTTGTGAGTTCCCTATACATTTTGGAGATTAGGCCCTTTTCAGAGATAACATTGGCAAATATGTTCTCCCATGCAGTGGGTTTTCTTGTTGTTTTGTTGATTGTTTCTTTTGCTCTACAGAAGTTTTTTATTTTGATATAGTACCATTTTTTTTTTATTTTCTCCTTAGTTTCCATTGCCCCTAGGAGCTGTATCAGTAAAGATATTCCTACAACATATGCCTTTTATTTTGCTGCCTATGGATTCTTCTAAGATTTTTATGGTTTCCTGTCTTATGTTTAAGTCCTTTATCCATTTTGAGTTTATTTTTGAGTTTATAGTGTAAGTTGGTGGTCTAGTTTCATTTTTTTGCATGTATCTGTCCAATTTTCCCAGCACCATTTATTGAAGAGACTGTCTTGACTCCATTGTATGGTCTTGCCTCCTTTGTCAATTATTAACTGAGCATAATGGCTTGGGTCGATTTCTGGGTTCTCTCTTTCGGTTCCATTGGTCTATATGTCTGTTCTTGTGTCAGTACCAGACAGATATGAGAACAGTGGCTTTGTAATACAGCTTGATATCTGGCATTGTGATCTCTCCAACTTTGCTTTTCTTTCTCAGGATTGCTGCAACTATTCGGGGTCTTTTATTTTTTATTACATATGAATTTTTGGAGAGTTTGTTCTAGGTCTGTGAAATGTACCATTGGTATTTTAAAGGGGAGTGCATTGAATCTATAGATTGCTTTGGATCTGCAGACAAGGTAGCAGGTCCTTGACCAGCGTGGCTGTAGGGTCCGGGGTGGTGTCTGGGTGGTGGTGAGGCTGGGCTCCTAGTCACACAGCAGCTCTCCCTTTCAAGATGGCGTGGTTACTTTGCCAGCACAGGCAGCCCTGGTAGTGCTTGCAGTGGTAGCAGAGGCTCCCCATCTAAGAGAGCTCCATCTGAGGGCCCCCGCGACTTCTGCAGGAACCAATTCTCTCTCTCTCTCTCTCTCTCTCTCTCTCTCTCTCTCTCTCTCTCACACACACACACACACACACACTCTACTTCCACACAAGCCCCTTTCGCTCTCTCACTCAGACTCTTACTCTCACTGCTGTCCTGCCGGCTGCCATTTTCAGAGTCAAACCTGTTTTTTGTTTTTTTATTGGAGCAAGTCAGAGGGAGGAGGCAAGAAATTTGTCTATCTACACTTTGGGGCTCTGAGAAGAATCACGGTCAGCACTGAGATTTGTGCTAGTTACAAGCTGGTACCCCCAGGCGGCAGCTGTAAATATGCTGTTAAATCATCCTGGGAGATGGGCACTTCGCCTGCCCTCTGTGCTGCGCTCTGTGGATAGCCCTGGTGAGTGCTCATGTCCCCAATGACAACTGCTTCTTTGGGAGATTAATCTGTTCTTCACCTTCCTGTTTCCTAAGTAATAGTTCTATAGATAATTTTGCTCGAGTCTGAAGGAGGGAATCAATACATCTAAAATAAAATGATAACTTATCACTTTCTTAAACCTCAACACTATAAGAATGTATTCTTAATTTAATGGCAAACTCAATTCTTCTTTTTATATTATTCTATTTGATATATATAAGAAATTACATGGCTTGTTTCCTCATGGTTAGGCTCCCCATTCTTTGTCATGGTTATTTTAAACTATATATAGGTGTGATACTATAGGACTTGGAATTTTTACTATTTCTTAAAAGCACTTAAGATGCAAATCTTTTAGAGATAAGGAGACTGCTGTGTGGTCATTACTTTCAGCCCAACTAGGCATTAATTTCCTTAATCCCCTTTACCAAACACAAAAAGACAATGAGAGAGAGGAGAATAATTTAAATGCTCCTGTGGTGCCTGTCGGATGGCAGTGCTGTGCATCCTTATTTCACTGCAGACAACAATTCTATCTACCAAGAGGATAATTTTTTTCAGGAGACTCCAGCAGATAAATTTTTATTGGTATAAATAATTCAGCAGCTTGTTATAATGAAACCACTTCACATTAAGCATTTCCTGACTCTGTCTTAAATGCACACAGCGATATTCTACTGGCTACTAGTACAATCTGATGCAGACTGAAGATTTCCCAGTTTATGATGAGCTGCAGCTCTTTTAGCAACTGAGCCCATTGCTGAGGGACTTGGTTAAGCATTTGCTAGGAAAAGAAAAGCTAAGCAGAGTGTGGAGTAAAGCAACAAAGAAAATAATAGAGCTTTGCTGGTCATTATGTTGATCCGAGAGATTTCAGAGTCCCAGCACATCTGGAGGTTAGTTTTCAAGTTGGTCCTTCAGGGACTGTGAAGGAGATTAAAATGTATATAGGGCCAATATAACTCACAATAAAATAGTGTAGTAACAATTTTCTATATCTGGTAGCTCTCCTCTGAATGAGCACATATAGAATGGAACATAAGGTTCTACAAAGTCTAAACTTTTTTTTCTTTTTGGGATATAAAGGACAGTTCCTTTAAAATCTGAAAAGAGTGTTTGTATGGGACTCAATAGAGTTCTTCCTGCTTTAGCAGCTTAATTCTGTAGATCTGTTTCTTTCAGGAGGAAGCCCACTTGCCTAATGACAAGTTGCTCTTGGCTTGAGGTGCTCTGGGTCTTTAGGGGCAGCAGTCAGGCACTGATCCTGGAGGGCCTGCTCAGCTTTTCCCACAAGCCTGCCCCTCCCGCTCCCACCACCCCTTTTGACTTATAACAGGCTTTACACTGATTCGTGGTGTACAGTAATTTGGGTCTTGTTTAATATTTTTGTACTTGTCTAGCATCAAAGAAGGCTCTCAGGATAAATTCCCAAGGGGGATATTTTAGCAAATTCAGATGCATCTTATAAATATTTTATTCTACTTGTAATTTAATGTGATATCTGTCTTGCAACTCCTGATGCCGGCTTCCCCAGCTTCCCATTAGAAGACATTAGAAGAGAAAAGAGATCAATATTCCAAAACCTAAGACTGACAGTCTACCTAAGGCTAAAATATGGGAGAAATATAAAATAGATTAAATGTAGGTGAAGCCAGATTGAGAAAAGCATGTTCAGACACCTGAGAAAAGACAGACATCAGAATCCTCCACTACTTTCTATGCTCTCACTCAGTATCTGTTTTCACCAAACCATTGGGCTACTGCACCTATGCCACTCAGAAAGCAGTTTCTGAAGCAATCTGATTAGTATAGCCTTCCCTGACCGGCAATTATTTTTAATTGCATTGGTAATAGACAAAATATATTTTCATTTTTGAATTCACAGTATACTGGTAAAGGAAAATGATTCATTTGCACTCTCCTCCCTGAGGTAATCCCTGTTATGAATTTGGTTTGTTATTGTAAATCATTTTACTATTCATTTGCATATATATGAATATATGCACTTATACAAACCTAAAATATGTTTTGTATTTTTTGACACAGATCTACACAATCATCCTTTGTTGTCTTAAAAAGCATATGGTATTTATTGCTTGGTGTCTTTTTCAGTTTGTTGTTGTTTTGTTAATAACATATAAATGTATCCATTGGCTTTTTGCCAATGGAAAAGAAAAACCAACTTCTGCATAGTAGTCCATAATATTAATGTAGCATGGTTTTAACAACTTCCTTGTTTACATAAAGATTTTAAGCTGTTTCTGATTTTTTTAATGTTTTTTTTTTATTGATTTCAAACAGGAATGGAGAGAGAAAGGAGATAGAAACATCAATGATGAGAGAGAATCATTGATCAGCTGCCTCCTGCACACCCTCTATTGGGGATCGAGCTAGCAACCAGGCATGTGCCCTTGACCTGAATCAAACCTGGGACCCTTCAGACCACAGGCTGACGCTCTATCCACTGAGCCAAACCGGCTAAGGTGATTTCTGATTTTTTAAATTATAAAGTTATAGTGCCTAAGTCAAGCATTTCTTCACACACATTAATATTTGTGTAGGGAAAATACCAATAAGCTGCTTATCAATCTACCCTTATACAAGAAATGGATGGGAGTATCTATTTATATATTTATTTATCAAAATAGAGTTTTTATGATTATTTTTTCAACTTTTGGCCTTTTTTTTTATAGCTTAAAGTATTACAAAGAGTATTACATATGTCTCCTTTTTTTTTCCCCCCCCGCCCTTGACAATCCCCTGGCCTCCCCTACCCCCCAGTGTCTTATGTCCATTGGTTATGCTTATATGCATGCATACAAGTCCTTTGGTTGATCTCTTACCCACTCCCCTCCTGCCCTCCCCCCCTCCCCGGCCTTCCTGCTGTAGTTTGACAGTCTGTTTGAGGCAGCTCTGCCTCTGTATCTATTTTTGTTCATAAGTTTTAATGGTCTTTATTATCCAGAAATGAGTGACATCATGTGATATTTTTCCTTCATTGACTGGCTTATTTCACTTAGCATAATGCTCTCCAGTTCCATCCATGCTGCTGCAAATGGTAAGAGTTCCTTCCTTTTTAGAGCAGCATAGTATTCCATCATGTAGATGTACCACGGTTTTCTAATCCATTCATCTACAGATGGGCACTTAGGCTCTTTCCAGATCTTAGCTATGGTGAATTGTGCTGCTATGAACATAGGGGTGCATATATCCTTTCTGATTGGTGTTTCTGGTTTCCTGGGATATATTCCTAGAAGTGGGATCACAGGGTCAAATGGGAGTTCCATTTGTAGTTTTTTTGTGGAAACTCCATACTGTCTTCCATAGTGGCTGCACCAGTCTGCATTCCCACCAGCAGTGCACGAGTGTTCCTTTTTCTCCACATCCTCTCCAGCACTTGTCATTTGTTGATTTGTTGATGATAGCCAGTCTGACAGGTGTGAGATGGTACCTCATTGCTGTTTTGATTTGCATCTCTCGGATGATTAGTGACTTTGAGCATGTTTTCATATGTCTCTTGGCTTTCTGAATGTCCTCTTTTGAAAGGTGTCTATTTAGATCCTTTGCCCATTTTTTGATTGGATTGTTTATCTTCCTTTTGTTAAGTTGTATGAGTTCCCTATAAATTTTGGAGATTAGGCCCTTATCAGATATGACATTGGCAAATATGTTTTCCCCCGCAGTGGGTTTTCTTGTTGTTTTGTTGATGGTTTCTTTTGGCCTTTTGAAAGCAGTAATTCCATGTTTAAAATTATTTCGTTGTCAATTTCTACTGAAATTGCCATTTGTTTTTCCTTTTTTTGTGGCTGCCTGTTGATATTCTGTCCTTTCCTTTTTGGATTGTATTGTTTGCCTCTCCCCCGACCCCCCCCCCCCACACACACACACACTCTTTTTTACTGCTTTATGAGGATTACTTTTATAGACTGCTAGTTATCTTTTATGCCAATCATAAACAGTAAATCACAGAAAACAATAGGATATGGGGTCGGGGTAGGGATTGGCAGTGGCACAGTGTATTCTGGAAATTTTAGCTTCACAAAAATTTTTCACACATGGTGTTCCACAGCACCAGTTGGAGCTAGGAATGGGGCTAATCGCTGGTCATAAAGGTAGTCCTGTTTTTCATAGTGGCTGCACCAACCTGTATTCCCACCAACAGTGCACAGGATTTTCCTTTTCACCACATTCTCACAGCCACTTGTTGTTTGCTGTTTTATTGATGATAATGCATTCTGACAGGTGTGAGGTTTTATTATGGTTTTAATTTGCATTTCTCTGATGATTAGTGACATTGAGCATCTTTTCATATGTTTATTGCTGTGTGTCTTCTTTGGACATGTATCTATTCATGTTCTCTGACGATTTTTTAATGTGACTGGTGGTGTTTTTGGTGTTGTATGAGTTCATTATAAATTTTGAATATTAATCTTTTATCAGATGTATTATTGGTGAATATGTTCTTCCATTCAATGTGTTCTCTTTTCATTTTGTTGATGGTTTCTTTTGTTGTGCAAAATTTTTTAGTTTAATTTTGTCCCATTTGTATATTTTTTCTTAGTTTTCCTTGCCTGAGAAGATATGAGAAAAATATTGCTACAAGAACAGTCCAAGATTTTACTGCCTATATTTTATCTTGGGAGATTTATGGCTTGGAGTCTCACAGTTAAATCTAAAATTCATTTAAGCTTTCTTTTTGTTGTTGTTGTTTGTTTGCTCTTTCTTATATGGTGAAAGAAAGTACTCTAGTTTTTTGTTTTGTTTTGTTTTGTCTTTGCATGTATCTCTCCAACACTGTTTATTGAAAAGACTGTCTTTATCCCATTGTATGTTTTTGAAAACTGTGGGCTTGTTTCTGGGCTCTCTATTCTGTGCCATTGATCTATATGTCTGTTTTTATGCCAGTAGCATGCTTTTTTTTTATTATTATTACTATGGCCTTGTAGTTTAACTTGATATCAGGTAGTGTGATACTCCAAAATTTGTTCTTTTTTCTCAAGATTGCTGTCTACTTGGGGTCTTTGTGGTTCTATATAAGATTTTGGATTATTTGTTCTAGTACTGCGAAATAAGTTTTAGGTATTTTAATAGAAATTGCATTTGATTTATAGATTGTTTTGGGTAGTATAGACATTTTAAAGATGTTATTTCTTTCTATTCATGAACATGATTTATATTTCCTTTTATTTGTATCTTTTTCAGTTTCTTTCTTCAGTGCCTTATAATTTTCTTAGTACAGATTTTTACATCCTTGGTAAAATTTATTCCTAGTTATTTATTTATTTATAATTTTTTAAAAAAAAATATATTTTATTGAGTTTTCACAGAGAGGAAAGGAGAGAGATAGAGAGTTAGAAACATCGATGAGAGAGAAACATCGATCAGCTGCCTCCTGCACACTCCCCACTGGGGATGTGCCCGCAATCAAGGTACATGCCCTTGACCGGAATCGAACCTGGGACCTTTCAGTCCCCAGGCCGACGCTCTATCCACTGAGCCAAACCGGTTTCGGCCCTAGTTATTTATTTTTGATGCAATTATAAATGGGATCTTTTTCTTAATTTTTCCGTCTGATAGTTCATTATTGATATATATAAATGCAATGGATTTCTGGATATATATTTTGTGTCCTGCTACTTTACAGGATTCATTGATCATTCTAGTAGTTTTTTGGTGAAGTCTTTAGGTGTTTTTTGTTTTTTTTTTTAAATGGATGCTCCATGACTTTATTTATTTATTTATTTTGTTCATCCTCACCTGATGATATTTTTCCATTGATTTTTAAGGAGAGTGGAAGAGAGAGGGAAAGACAGAGAGAAACATTGATGTGAGAGAAGCCATTGATTGGTTGCCTCCTGCAGTGGCCCCGACCAGGGCCCAGGCCGAGAGCAGCCAGCAGACAAGGTTTGTGCCCTTCACCCAAATGGAACACAGGGCTCTTCAGTCTGCATTCTGATGCTCTATCCACTGAGCCAAACTGGCTAGGGCCTCTTTAAGGTTTTAAATATACAGTGTCATGTAATCTGCAAATAATGGTAGTTTTACTTCTTTCTTTCCAATTTGGATGCCTTTTATTTCTTTCTCTAGTCTGATTGCTGTGACTAGGACTTTCAGTACTATCCTATATAATAAAAGCCTAATATGATAAGTGTCTGGTCTTCTAGTCATCCATTCAACCAATCAAAGCATAATATGCTAATGATATGCTAAGGCCACTCAAACGCTCACTATGACATACACTGATCACCAGGGGGCAGACAGTCGACTGGTCGACCAGTCGCTATGATGTGCACTGACCACCAGGGGGTAGACGCTCCGACTGGTAAGTTAACTTGCTGCAAGGGTCTGGCCAATCGGGACTGAGCAAGATGGGCCGGACATGTCCTGGAGCCCTCCCGCAATCCTTTCCCAGCTGGCCAATCTCCCGCATCCCTCCCTGGCCCTGATCATGCACTGGTGGGGTCCCTCACTCTGGCTCTCTCTCAATTTGGGACCACTCGGGGGATGTTGAAGAGTCGGTTTTGGCCCGATCCCGCAGGCTAGGCTGAGGGACCCCACTGGTGCATGAATTAGTTCACCGGGCCTCTAGTCCTATATAATAAAAATCTAATATGCAAATTGACCAAATGGCGGAATGACCAGTCGCTATGATGTGCACTGACCACCAGGGGGCAGATGCTCAATACAGGAGCTGCCCCCTGGTGGTCAATGCGCTACCACAGAGGGAGCGCTGCTCAGCCAGAAGCCGGGCTCATGGCTGGTGAGTGCAGTGGTGGCAATAAGGAGCAAGGGGTCCTGGACAGTGAGTGGGATGTCTGACTGCCAGCTTAGGCCCACTTCCTCCCCACCTCCAATCAGCCCTGATCGCTGGCCAGGCCAAGGAACCCCCACCATGCACAAATTCATGCATCGGGCCTCTAGTGTTAAATAAAAGTGTTGAAAGAGGATATGCTTGTATTGTTCTTGATCTTCATGGGAACACTTTATTTTTCCTCATTTAGTAAAATGTCAGCTATAGGATTGTTATATTTGGCCTTTATTATGTTGAAATATGTTCTCTTTATTCCTACTTTGCTGGGAGTTTTTGCCATAAATGGATGCTGTATTTTATCAAAATGTTTTTTCTATGTCTATTAATATGATCATGTGAGTTTTATCCTTCGTTTTTTTGTGTGTGTGTGTGGTGTATCACATTAACTGCCTTCTAAATATTGTACCAATCTTGCATCCCCAGAATAAACCCCACTTGGATCATGGTATCTGATCTTTTCAGTGTATTGATGAATTCAGTTAGCTAATAATTTGTTGAGGACTTTTGCATATGTGTTTATCAGGTCTATTGGCCTATAATTTTCTTTCTTTGTAGTGTCTTTATCTGATTTTGGAATTAGGATAATGCTGTCCTTGTAAAATGATCTTGGGAATTTTCCCTCCTCTTATATATATTTTTTTCTGATTGATGCTAAGATTTCATTAGTTGATATCAATCTGTTCAGATTTTCTGTTTTTCTTTTATCAAGTTTTGGAAGAATGCATGTTTCTAGAGATATTTTCATTTCTACTAATCTGTCCAGTTTGTTGGCATATCATTGTTCATAATAGTTTTTAAAATAATGTTTTGTTCTTTTTTATTTTTTAAAGTACTACAAATAGTAGTACATATGTCTCCTTTTATCCCATTGACCTCCCCTGGGGTGTCAGTTGTTACTCCTTTCTTTTCCGATTTTATTTTATTTTATTTACTTTCTCTTTTTTCTTTGATGAGTTTGGTTAAAGGTTTATAGATTTTTCTTATGTTTTTAATGAAACTATTTTTGGTTTTATTGATTTTTTGTATATTTGTTGTTGTTTGGAATCTATTTTGTTTATTTCTTCTTTGATCTTTATTATTTCTTTCCTTCTACTAACTTTAGACTTTGTTATTTTGAGATTTTTTGTGTTTTTCTAGTTCTTTTAAGTGTAAGGTTACATTGTTTGAGATTTTTCTTTTTCTTGAGGTAAGCCAGTAATGCTATGAATTTCCCTCTTAGGACTGTTTTCACTGTGTTTCATAGGTTTTTGGATTCCTAAGTGTTCATTTTCATTTGTCTAAAGGTAACTTTTAATTTCTTCCTTGATCTGTTTGTTGACCTATTCATTGTTTGTAACATGGTACTTAGCCTCCTTGTGTTGTGTATTTTTCAGTTTTCTTCTTGTTGATTTCTTGTTTCATACTGTTGTCATCAGAAAAGATGCTTGATATAATTTCAATCTTCTTATATTTACTGAAACTTGTTTTGTGTCCCAACATGTGGTCTATCCTAGAAAATGTTTCATATGCAATTAAATATATATATTCTGCTGCTTTGGGATAAAATGATTTGAAAATATCAATCAAATCTATCTTGTTTAGTGTGTCATTTAAGGCTATTATTTCCTTGTTGAATTTTGGTCTAGAAGACCTATCTATTGATGTCAATGGAGTATTAAAATCCTCTAATATGATTGTATTACTACTGTCAATCTCTCCATTTATGCTCATCAATATTTACTTTATATATTTAGGTTCTCCCATGTTGGGTGCATAAAAGTTTAAAGGGTTTATTTTCTCTTGGTAGATTGATCTCTTTGTCATTATGTGATGTGCTTCCTTATTTATTATGATAGCTTTTGCTTTTAAGTCTATACATTTAATATAAGTAATGCTACACCAGTTTCGTTTTTTAATTCATTTTCATTTACATGATGATATGTCTTTTTCATCCTTTACTTTCAGTCTGTGTGGATCTTTTGTTCTGTGTGGGTCTCTTGTAGATAGCATATGCATGGGTTTTGTTTTCTTATCTACTCAGCCACCCTGTATCTTTTGACCAGAGCATTTAATTCACTTAAGGTGATTATTGCTAGTATGTATTCATTGCCATTTTGGTTTTTTTATAACTATATTTCTCTCTTTTATTTTTCTTCCTCTTCTTAAAGAAGACCCTTTAACATTTGTTGTAATATGGGTTTGGCGGTAATGATTTCTTTTAGCTTTTCTGGTCTGGCAAGCTCTTTATTTCACCTTCAATTTTGACTGATAGCCTTGCTGGATAGAGTAGTCTTGGTTGTAGGTCCTTGCTTTTCATCACTTTGAACATTTCATGCCAATTCCTTCTGTCCTGTAATGTTTCTGTTGAGTAATCAGCTGACAGTCTTTGGATTCATTTTGTTTGGGGCTCTCTGTGCTTCTTGAACCTGTGTGTCCTTTTTTGTTTACCAGGTTAGGGAAGTTTTACACCCTTTCTTCAAATAGGTTCTCAATTCTTTAGTCTCTCTCTAGTCCTTCTTGTACCCCTATGATGAGAATATTGTCATGCTTCATATTGTCCCAATAGTCCCTTGGACTATACTCATTTTTTAAAATTCTTTTCCTTTTTGCTGCTCTGATTGGGTGTTTCCAGCTATCTTGTCTTCTACATCACTGATTAGAGCCTCTGTTTCTTTAATCTGCTGTTGGTTCTTTCTAGTGTATTCTTTGCTTCTCATATTATATTCTTTGTTTCTAACTGATTCCTCTTTATGATGTCAATGCCCTTTTTCATGCTGTTGAAGTTCTAGCTAAGTTTCTTGAGCATCCTTATAATCATGTTTTGAACTCTGTATCTAGGTAGTTTGCTTTCCTCTGTTTCACTTTGTTCTTTTCCTAGAAATTTCTCCTGTTCTTTTATTTGGAGCATGTTTCTTTCCTTCCCATTTTGTCTGCCTCTCTGTTTCCTTAGGTATATCTTCTATGACTTGATAGGATGGTTAAATTTAGTAGGTGTCTTATGGGGCTGAGAGGCTAAGTCTCCATAATTGCCTGAGGTAGGTGCTCTGAATGTCCCTTATGTGGGTTTTGTTAGCCATCCTATTGTAGTTGAGTCTCTATTGCTATTGGCCAGGTGGTGGGTGGGTATATCTCTCTCTCTGTCTGCCTATGAGGATTGACACCAAGCACAATGTATGAACTGCTGTGTGGCAGATGGCTCCATAAAGCTGAATTCACCACAATTGGATCTGGTGTTTGCTGAGATCTCCCTTTGTGTGTTATACTTATGAATATAATTAGATCATGGTCTTATGTGGTCTGAACCACTGGTTGTATTGTATTTGGAGCCACTTGGAAGAGAATCTAGTGCTGGTCCATGTCAGGTGCTGCCAGTGACAGGCCTTGGGCTACCTCTTTGGAGCTACAAAGTGATACACAGTTTGTGGCTGTCTTTCCTGGGCCTGGGGGTAAATGGTGCAGGGTCAAGCTGTGCATCAAGGCCAGTTTTCACCAGCAACATGGCCAGGACAGGTCAATAAAAGGCCCGAGACTTCCCAAGATCTGCCCTTACCTATTAGCTGCCTGTTAGGCTCAGTTACTAAAAGAGCCTCTGGTAGTATATGAGTTGCTTGAGGGGCACTCTCAGTGAGTCATCAGGAAGGGGCAGGTAGTATTCATCAGATTTATATAGATTCAAATGTGGTACCAATGCTGGGTTTAAGACCATTTAACAATAATCATAGGATATACCACGATCTGCAGCCACTTATGAAGGTGTCCTTAGCCCTTTGTGGTGTGGTAAGGTCTCATGGATTCATCAGAGTGAGGCCAGCATTGTGCATTAGGTCCAAAAAGACCAAGATTTTGCCATATGAATGGAGGATTCTATAAAATTGAACATGTATGATAAAAATGACCCTTGCCCTAGAGCCACACAACTGAATTTGTCTTGAATTCTGCCCAGGCCTCATCCAGAGCCTGAGTGCAGCAGGATGGGGATATGGAGGGTAGAGTTAGATGATCTCCCATAGGGGGTACAGGTCAGGCTCATAGGAAGAGAGGGGAATGGTTCTTGCCCAGGAGCCCCATAACTCAGTTTCTGACACTCACATAATCCACCTGGACTCTACCCTGTTGGACTACTCTGCAGAGTATGAGCTCAGCAGGCTGGGGCAACAGGGAGTTGGGAAATTGAGGCTATTGCATTCCCCCAGGCTGATGTCCTAGGGAGAGGAGTGCTTGAGCCAAGAAAGATTCCCTCTATGGTGGTTGGGAGAGGGACTCAGTATAGGGACCCTAATAGTTGTCCCTTCAGCTTTCTTTCTGGAGCTGTACATCCCAATCTCCCCCAGCATGACTCTAGTCTGCTCTGAGCCACCCTCCCTCTCCTGGAGCTCAGGGCGAGTCACTACAAACAATGTTTTGTGCATTGGCCCTTTAAGAGGGCACCTTGGTTTTTAGCAGACTCCCATCTCTGCCTGGCAGACTAAATCTCTGATTTTCACAGCTAAATCTTACATGGGCTCCTCTTCCTGGCTTTATTGCTCTAAGCTGGGGAGCCAAGCATGGGATTGAGACCCCTCACTCCTCAAGGGGGACCTTTGCAGCTGAGATTTCCCCCAGATTCTCAGCTGCTGACTGTGAGAACAGGAATAGTCCTTTACGTGCCTCAGCCCTTCCTACCAAGCTCCATGTGTTGTCTTCTGTAAATCCTTGGTTGTAAGATTTCTCTTCAGCTAGCCTTCAACTGGTTATTCAGGTTGATTGTTCTATATTTCACCTATAATTCCAGTTTAGTCCTGGGATATGGTAAGTGTAACTTCCACCTGCCTTCTTCTCCATTCCCCAAATCAATGTTTTCTTTTTTTAAATTGATTTGAGGGGGGGGGTGAGGGAAGGGGTAGAGAGAGAGAAATACTGACGAGAGAGAAACATTAATTGGCTGCCTCCTCCATGTCCCCTACTGGGAATTGTGCCCACAACCCAGGCATATGCCCTGACTGGGGATTGAACTGGTGATCTCTTCATTCATGGGTCAATGCTCAACCACTGAGACATACTGGCTGGGCCGAAAATCTACTTTTTCTAATATTAAAGAATAGCCATGTCAGCTTTATCTTTCTTACCTTTTGCTTGGTTATATTTTTAGTGCTCTTTTAAACACTATAATTGGGCATTTGCTGTTGTTGTTTTAATTGCAACCTGATATTCTTTGAATTTAAATGAAAATGTTCAATACATTATATTAATGGGATTATTTATGACTGAGAATAAGACTGATATTCTGCTATTGTTTTCTGTTTTTTTTCCCATGTAAGTTTTATCCTCTGCTCTTAATTTTCTGAATTGTTTTATGCTAACTTAACATTATTTAGTATTGTTTTATTTAATCTATTGGCTTTTTAGTGATATCTGTTCATATTATTTTTTTTAGTGGTTATACTAGGGTTACCATTCTGTTCCATTCTACTTAGAATTAATATTGGACTACTTCACAAAAAAATAAAGGAACTTACAAAAAAAACACTTCTATTTGAACCCCATTCTCTTTTGTTATTGCTGTCAAATATTTTCACCTAAATATACATTATTTAAATGAAATCTCACAATAAGATATCAATGTTTTAAACAGTTTTCTATTGAAGAAGTTAAGAAATGGGGAAAATAAAAGCAAAAATATCCTTTAATAGTTATCTATGTATTTAACATGTTAGGTATTGTCAAATTCTCTCTGAACATCAAAGTTTGTATTTGGTATCATTAATCTTCAGCCTAACTTTATTTTGCACGTACATTTGCTGACAATGGAGTATACCAGTTTGAATATTTAAAAATAACTATATTTCACCCACTTTTAAAGGATTATTTTTAAAATTTATTTTTCACTTATAGTTGAAATAAAATCTACATATATAAAAAGCCAGAGACTGGAATGCCAGAACAATCAGAATGACCGGTCACTATGACGCCCACTGCTGGCCTGATGGTGGGGTGGGGCCAGCCAGCCAACCTCCTGCTGCCCCTCCCCTCAGCTGGCCCTGCACCTGATGGGCCTCTCCCACCTCGATTGAGGGTGGGACAGTTGGCTAACACCCCCATGGCCCCTCCCCCCACCTGGCCCCACTCCAGATGGCTGGCCAACCTCCCGTCATCTCCTCCTCCCAACAGGCCTGGCTTGATCCACCCTAATTGGGGCTGGGCTGGCCGGATCCCACCCATGCATAAATTCATGCACTGGGCCTCTAGTATATAATAATAGTTTCTGGTGTACAACACAGTGATTAGACACATATAATTTGAAAAGTGATCAACATCATACAAGTTATTACATTATTGACTATATTCTATTCTGTACTCTATACCCCCATGACTATTTTTGTAATCGTCAATTTGTACTTTTTAATCCATTTTACCATTTTTACTCATTCCTCCAACACCCCTTCCATTTGGTGACCATCCATATGTTCTCTGTATCTATGAGTTTGTTTCTATTTTGTTTGTTCACTTACTATATTTTTCAGATTTAACATATAAGTGAACTCATATGGTATTTGTCTATTTCTGTCTGACTTCACTTAGCATAATATTTAGCTGTCAGGGGAGATACTGTGACCATTTCTGAAGAATATTTTTGCTTGCTATAGAATTCTGGGTGAAATTATTTTGGTTTCCTTTCAGCCCTAAAAATGTTACCTGCTTGCCTTATGACAGACATTGTTTCTTAAGAGAAGTTAGCCACTCTATTTATATTTGTTTCCCTATATATTATAGGATTTTTTTTCTGACTGATTTTTTTACAATTGTCACTTCATCTTTTGTTTCTAATGGTTGAACAATATGTATGTATCTATGTATGTTTCTTCATGCTTAAGGTTTACTTCTTGCATGTATAGATTGTTTCTCCCAACTTACGGAATTTTTCATTAAATATTGTTTTATCAGATATTGCTTTTGTATAATTGTCTCTTTTCTTGTTCTGAAACCCTGAATAAGATTTGTTAAAACTTTTAATTCTATCATTTATGTCTTATGCATTTTTTAATAGTGTGAATTTATATTTCTATGCTTCTATTGATTTATCTTCTACTTGTTAATGCACTTTTAAACATGTTCAGTCATTTCCTAATTTTATATATTGTGTTTTCTCAACACATAATATCCATCTTGTTCTCATGTCTTCATTACTTTTATTATGGTAAAATTTATATACAGTGAAATGCACAAATAATAATATACAGTTCAATAAGTTTTGACAAGTCCACACATCCACATCAACTATGCCCCATTTTAATATGGAATACTAGAAGCCCGATGCACGGGATTCATGCACTGGTGGGGGTGTGGCCTGCAGGGGTCAGCCTGCTGTGGGAGTGCACTGATCCCAGGGGACAGCTCCTGCTTTGAGCATCTGCCCCTGGTGGTCAGTGCATGTCATAGCGACTGGTCAAGCGGTCATTCTGGTCATTCTGGTCGTTCCGCCGTTTGGTCACTGGGCTTTTATTATATAGGATTACCCTTCCCTCAGAAATTTCCTTGATGCCCTGTTCCATCTATGTTTATGTGGGTTGAACTATGTATGATTTTCTGTTTATTTATTTTCTTAGATTCAGTTTCCTTGTGAAATTCTCCAACTTTCCTTTACATTGTCCATTTTTTCTCTAACAGAGAAATATTAATCTTGTCTCTGTCCTTCAGTGTTTGGTGAAAAACTGGTTTCTCAGCCTCTTTCCTCAGAATTTGCAAAAACCCTGAGCATATAATTATAGAACACCAGCTTATCTCTTACTTTTCTTCACTATCTAGAATTGTGTTCTCTATTGTCCTCATTACTTTCCTGGCTTTAGGAAAAGTATTTTGTATTTTACTTTGGTGAACACTGGTTGGTTACAAAGTAATTCATCCTATGTCCTTTAGATAAAGTTTTAATATGCAGGTATAAAAACTACTGGAAATATTATGTTATTAGACAAAATATTACACAGATGAATGACAAAATGGCAACAGGGTTCTGATAAACAGAATACATTCTTGAAAATTAGCTTTCTAAGAGATATGAATTATGACTACAGAATATACACTTCTTTGAAGATATAAAAAAAAATATTTAAATATACAAAAATCCAGAAAGTTGTTGTGAACATGTACTATTTCTAAAAAGAATAACATTGAAGAAACAGTGCAGCTGAATGAATAAAAGGAAAACATAAAATAAATAGGGTGGTGAAATCTGGGATGTGGGGTAAAGGTGGGTTAGAGGAAGTCAATGAGGGGGAAAAAGGGGACATATATAATACTTTCAACAATAAAGATTAAACAAAAAGAAAAAAAACATCAGTGAGCTGAAAAGATTAATGAGAAAAAACCATCAAAATGTATAATTGTATATAGTATTTAATAACATGTATACATGTAAAAGTGATGGGTAAGAGATTAGTTTTGAAATCAAAGGCATAGTACAGGAAATTTTTTCACAATTTTAAAATAATTTTGTAATATAAAGGATATAGAAGTCAAGAGGAGGGTTTAAGTTAGATAAATTGTGTTTCAAGTATTGTTTGCTAAAAGGAGAAAGGCTTAATACTAGTAAGTATTGAATATTCACAATGAAGGGAAATAAATATGGTTATTGCCATTAATTTAGGAAGCAAGACAAATATGCTCCCACCACCGCTGTTTTTTCTTCTTCATATTATTATTATTTTTAATAAATTATTCTTTTTATTACTGTTTCTTCTGGAGAACCTTGCTTATCCTAATAGGGAAAAAACAATATTGTCTCCAATTGTGGGGAAAAAATTAAGCATTCAATTATTTTGCTAACATATTGTTTTTCCTTAGTGAGAATTAGCTCAAAAGTTATTAGAAATGATATGAAATCAGTACATAAAAAGAAAAGAATTTTTAAACACATGGAAACATACAAATTAACAACTTTGCAATAAACCAGAAATAAACCAACATTAATAATTAAAGTAAAATGAGCCCTAGTCAGTTTTGCTCAGTGGATAGAGCATCAGCCTGCAGACTCAGGGGTCCCAGATTCAATTCCAGTCAAGGGCACATTCCCGAGTTGTGAGCTTGGTCCCCGATAGGGGATGTGCAGGAGGCAGCCAATCAATGAGTCCCTCACATCACTGATGTTTCTATCTCTTTCTTCCTCTCCCTTACTCTCTGAAATCAATAAAAATATATTTTGAAAAAAAGTAAAATGAGTAGCATTATAGAAATAAAAAGTAATAATTAGAAATTTACTTAACAATATGTGTAACAAATAGGATAAATATTATAATAAATACTGATAAATATTATATAAATTTATTAAAGTATTTTACAAAAAAGTAAACAGAGAGACCTATGATTTTACTTTAAAAATTGTATGAGGTCAATATTGTGGGAAGAAATCAGTTTGTGATTGATTAATTCACATGGCCAATTCAATTTAAGGACTTGTATAACTTGACAAATTAATTTTAAGTTCATCTGTAATTTTATGCCCAATAGACTGAAAAGAAAGGTTAGGAAATCAATGAAATATCAATAAAGCTATAGTTAAAAATAAATTTAAAAAAAGCCTATGTACAATAAAATACAAAAACGCAGAGGGTTTCAGTCTAAGAATGCTATGTAAAATAATACAGATAGACCAAAAACAGAGCATACATCGTTGGAATTTGGCATTTGCCAAAGTCTGATTTATGTAACAGCAAAGGTAAACAAGATTATTTTATGTGGTTCAGAGAACAATTTAAGTTTTAAAACCATCATTTATTTTAACCTACATAAAACATTTATATAACAACTGCCTCAATTCACCTATTCTCCCCAAATTATAAACATTATATAGGACAAGCATATATTAAAAAGAGAACTAAGTTAAAGGTGATTTAAATAAAAGATTAAATAATCAGGCAGATGGCATACAGATATGTTAAAAAGGTAAAACTGTATACAATGATAAAGTTTTAGAATACTTTCAATATTTACTAAAAGATGATTGGAAGAATGGCTATTCATTTGGAGAAATTTTGAGTTAGGTACATAACTAAGCGTATATATATATTCAGTAAGTTTTAGAAGCAATACATTTCAAAATCTATAATAATAAAAGCATAATATGCTAATTCGAACAGACATCCCAATGACCTTCCAGACATCATTCTGGACATCCTTCCAGACTAAGCCGCAGCGGCAGGAGCCGAGACAGAGGTGGTTAGGGGTGATCAGGAAGGCAGGCAGAGGGGTTAGGGGTGATCAGGCAGGCAGGTGAGCGGTTAGGGGTGATCAGGCAGGCAGGCAGGCAAGCAGTTAGGGGCGATCAGGCAGGTATGCAGAGTGGTTAGGGATGATCAGGCAGGCAGGTTAGCCATTAGGAGCCAGCAGTCCTGGATTGTGAGAGGGATATCCGACTGCTGGCAGTCAGACATCCCCCGAGGGGTCTCAGATTGCAAGAGAGTGCAAGCTGGGCTGAGGGACCCCACCCCCCATGCACGAATTTGTACACTGAGTCTCTAGTATATTAACAATATACTACAAATTAACAAAAAATATAAGAAAGTCTTTTTATAGTCTTGGGGAAAAAGAATTTTTAAGCAGACCTGAAACTCATGGGCAACATAGGAAAATACTGTCAGATTTTACTCCAAAAACTTTAAATATGTAATCTGAGGGGAAAAAATCATGAACATAGCCAAATAAAAATATAAAACTATGAGAAAATAATTACCACATGTAAACAGAAGGATGATTAATTGTTGTGTTATATAACAAGTTCTACAAATGAATAAATAGATAACTAACTGAATGGAAATATGGAGAGTCTATAAAGAGGTGATTCACACAGAAATATATAAATGATGGCTGCCACATAAATGATAGAAAAATGCAAGTCAAAATAATGATACCATTCCATTAATAATATTAAAACCACTACATTCTTTTAAAAATATATATTTATATTGATTTCAGAGAGGAAGGGAGCAGGAGAGAGAGATAGAAACATCAATGATGAGAGAGAATCATTAGTCAGCTGCCTCCCATGCACCCCTATTGGGGATTGAGCCTGCAACCTGGGCACATGCCCTGAAGGGGAATGGAATTGTGACCTCCTGGTTCAGAGTTCCATGCTCAACCACTGAGCAACACCAGCCAGGCAAAAACACTACATTCTTAACAAAACATGGTGTAGGAGTGATGTGGAAACACGTATTCTAATGTTATGTTGATAGGATTGATTATTATATGCAAAGCAAAAGGTCTTAAATTCATATATGAATTTGCTTTGGAGGGGAAGCTGGAGTGAGTGTATAAACCAAAGGATTTAACTTTTCATACATTCTGTATTGAGGTAATTTTGAAAAGTGAGAACTTTTTTTGTAATTAATAAATATTAAATGACCCCAATAAACGGTTTAAAAATGACTAATATGTGAACAGGCTACTCACAGAAGTTAACTTGGTAATGAATATATATAAAGGGGCTAAGGCTCTCAGTACATATCAATTAAATATACAAAGTAAAACCATTAAGTATAGTTTTTAAGTACCAGTTTCTGAAAGACTTGTAAAATCAAAAATATCCAATATTGTTATCTTGGTAGAAAGAAAGAAATTTCATTTCATGAAAGGGTAAACTGGGTCTCAATTTAAAGATGGCAATTGATAACATGTAAAAATGAATTTTATTATACTGATTTTTTTAGATTACATTTTACCTATGCAAAAGTACTATAAAAATACAGGGATGTCTAGTATGGCATGTTTGTTTTTGAGCAATTCTTTCTTGAGATAAAAATTAAAACATAAAATGAACCATTCTAGTTATTTTATAGTGCACAAGTGAGTTTTAGCATATTTAAAATGTACACTCATCACCACTATTTGATTCCAGAATATTGTCATCATCCCCCCCAAAAAAAAACTCATATCAGTAGGTAGTCAATACCAAATTTCCCCTCCCTCCATTTCCTGGATGCTACTAATTTATTTTGCATCTCTATGATTTTGCCAATTTTTTACATTCATAAATATAAAATCATGCATGCTCATTGCATCTGGTTTGTTTTGCTTAACAAAATTTTTCTAATATATTTTCACTAGAGGCCCAGTGCATAAAAATCCATGCACTGGAGGGGGGGGTCCCCTCAGCCCGGCCTGCCCCATCTCACAGTCCGGGAGCCCTAAGGGGATGTCCCATGGGGAGCAGGCCTAAGCCGCAGTCTGGCCTCCCTCTGCGGGAGGCGACTGGGCTGATCAGAGGAAGGCGCTGCCCCCATCACCCTGCTGCTGTGGCCACTGCTGGCCATGGCAGCTGCCTGAGTCCCAGGCCTCACAGCCCCCAGGGCTCATGGCTGCCTGAGCCCATGGCTGCCTGAACCCTGGGTCTCACAGCCGCTGTGGCTTTGCCCAGATGGCTGTCTGGATGGACATCCAGAAGATGCCTACCCTAATTAACATATTACCCTTTTATTAGTATAGATACTGGGGCATGTATCAGAGCTTCCATATAGATCTAGCACATATTATTTACCCATTTTTCAGTTGATGGGTTATTTCTACTTTGGGTTATTATGAATAATGCTGCTTGAAACATTTGAGGAACTGCTTAACTCTTTTCCACAGCCGTTTCACCATTTTACATTCTCACCAGCAATGTATAAGGGTTTCCATTTCACTACATCCTTGACAACATTTATTTTATATTTCTTTCCTTTTTATTATTATTATAATTCATTCAGTGCGATGTGATATCTCATTGTTAGGTTTGTATAAAGATTTATAACATCTTTTCATGGGCTTATTGACAATGTGTATATTGTTTTGGAGAAATGTCTATTCATATCCTTTGCCTGTTTTAAGTTGGGTTGTTTATATTTTAGGAGTTGTAAGAGTTCTTTATATAGTTTAGATACTAGAACCTTATGTGAACTGCAAATATTTCCTTTCATTTAGTTGGCTATCTTTTCACTTTCTTGATAGTGTCCTTAGATAAACATTTCATTTTGATGAAGTCCAAATTAACATTTGTTTTTCTTTAGCTGCATGAGTTTTTGGTATCACTTAAAAAATTTCCTAAGGCAATATTATGAAGATTTATATTTCTAAGAATTTTATACTATTGTCTCTTACATTTATATCTTTGATCTATTATGAGTTATATTTTTAATATGTTTTTATTTTTAAAGAGAGAGGAGGGGAGAGGGATAGACATATAGAAACATCGATGAGAGAGAAACATTGATATGCCTCCTGCATGCCTCCTCCTGGGCATCCAGCCCATAATCTGGGCATGTGCCCTGACGGGGAATCAAACCATGACCTCTTGGTTCCTAGGTCGGTGCTCAACCACTGACCCACACTGGCTGGGCATGAGTTAATTTTGTTATCTGATGTGAGGTAGATATTCAGTTTCATTCTTTTGCATGTAGAGATTCAGTTGTTCCAGCACGTTTTTCAAAAGACTATTCTTTGTTCATTGGATAATCTTATGAATAAACCTTCAATGAACAAAGAATAAGATTATTCAATGAACAATGAATAGTCTTATTTGTTCACTGAAGGTTTCCATTGCTTGGCAACCTTCTTGAAAATCAATTGACCATAGATTTATTTAGATGCTGATGGTAAGAATTCCTTCTTTTTTTTACAGCAGCATAGTATTCCATTGACAGAAAAGCCCTCCTTGAGCTCTTACTGGCATCTACATTTGTCCCCACTTTTCCCCCTTTCTCCCTCTCACAACCCCCTGCCCTTATCCAACATGGCAGCT
This sequence comes from Myotis daubentonii, assembly GCF_963259705.1. Classification (NCBI taxonomy): domain Eukaryota; kingdom Metazoa; phylum Chordata; class Mammalia; order Chiroptera; family Vespertilionidae; genus Myotis; species Myotis daubentonii. The sequence continues at coordinate 82,966,300 of NC_081840.1, read as the reverse complement.
GCGAAGCCGTCAGGGCGGGACTTCTGCCCTCACTCAAGATGGCTTCCGCCATATGCAGACCAATTGGTGATTGCACAGCAACCACAGACTGCCAAGCTTCCAGGCACACAGGCCCAGGCCCCAGAGGCTGGAGGGCAGCGGCTGCCAGAGTCACCTGCACAATTAATTGATCTATATGTCTATCATTATACCAGCACCATACTGTTTTTTAAAATATATTATTATTGATAGTATTACAGTTCTCTCCCATTTCCCCTCCTTTACCCACCTCCTCCCAGCTCCTACACACCCTTTCCCTAGGTCGTCACAATCCTATTGCCCCTGTCCATGAGCTATGCATATAAGTATGTACCAGTTAATAATGCAGATTTTGTAATCAAAGAAAACACGATAATTTCAAGAGAAACATCAGAAGTGCTTTATTCAAAGTAATGTCCATCGCTAGCTACACATTTCCCCCATCTTTCAGGTAATTTGTGGATACCGTCCCAATAGAACTTTTCTTGTTTTGAGGCAAACCATTCAGAGACCCAATTTTCCACTTCTTTGTATGTTTTGAAGTGATGCTCAGAAAGTGCGTGTGCCATTGATCAGAACAAGTGGTAATCTGAAGGAGCAAAGTTTGATGAATACAGCGGGTGGGTTAATACTTCCCAGGCAAGATCTTTTAACGTGTCCTTAACTGGTTTTGAAGTGTGTGATGGTGCATCATCATGAAGGAAAATTACTTTGCTGTGTCTTCTGGAACATTCTGGTTGTTTTATGATCAAAGCATGGTTCAAATTGATTATTTATTGTCAGTAGCGATCAGTATTAATGGTTTCACCTGGTTTTAGAAGCTCATAATACACCATACCTTCCTGATCCCACCAAACACAGAGAGCATTGTCTTCTTGCTGAAGCAATTTGGCCTTGCAGTCGCTGTGGATGGTTGACCTGGATCAACCCATGATTTTGTGCATTTGGGATTCTCAAAATAAAACCACCTTTCATCGCCAGGCACAATTCGATGCAAAAAAGACTTTCTTTCATGTCATTGAAGCAACATTTTACTGATGACTTTTCGGTTTTCCATTTGTCTTTCGTTCAGTTGACATGGCACCCATTTTCCTTCCTTTAAAATCTTTCCCATTGCTTATAAATGATCAAAAATTGTTTGCTGAGCAACGTTTAATTCTTCTGCAAGTTGTTTTTGAGTTTGACGTGCATCTTCATCCAATAATGCTTGTAATTGTTGGTCTTCAAACTTTTTCGGTTGACCTGGATGTTCATATTGAAATCATCACTTTTAAAGAGTATAAACCAGCATTCACAAGTATCTTGAGATGGAGCATATTCACCATAAGCTTCCAGAAGTATCTGATAACTTTTTCTTCAAAATAAAGTAATTAATTACAGCTTCCCACAAGTACTCTTTTTTGGGCACGAAATTCGACATTTTTAAGTGTAAAAATATCTATGATGTTAACATTAAAGCAAATTTGGCATATAAAGTTTTGAAGCTTGCTTTCAACACAACAAAATAGCATACATATCAAATCACATATATCTCAACATATGTGTAACTCTATCTATTGAAAAAAATCTGCATTATTAACTGGTACACCTGTAAGTTCTTTGGTTTATCTTTTCTTGTCCCCCAACCCCACATTGAGGTATGTCAGTCTGTTCCATGACTCCATGCTTCAGGCCTTATTTTGTTGGTCAATTCATTTTGTTCATTAGATTCCACAAATAAATGAGATCCTGTGATATTTGTCTTTCTCCTATTGGCTTATTTCATTTAGCATAATATTTTTGAGGTCCATCCATGCTGTCCCAAAGGGGAAAACATCCCTAATTTTTACAGCTGCATAGTATTCCACATAATGTCCCACAGCTTTATTTTTTATCTATTCATATACCAATACTGTTTTGATTACTGCAGCTTCATAGTAAATTTTGAAATCAGATTTGTAATTCATCCAACTTTGTTCTTCATTTCAAAGATTGGGTTGACTATCTGGGGTCACTTGCATTTGCATTTCTATTTCATGATAAGATTGTCTATTTCTGCAAAAGATAAGTTGGAATTTTGGTAGAGATTACATTGACTCTGTAGAACAATTTGATTTCTATTTCCATCAAAATTTTGAGGCTTTTAGTCTATAAACATGGTCTGTCTTTGAATTCATTAGTTATTATTTAATTTTTTAAATAATGCTTGGTAGTTTCAATGTATAAGTGTTGCACTTCTTTGATTACATTTATTTATAAGTATTGTACTAAAATGTTTATACATTTTAGATGAAATTGATTTCTTAATTTCGTTATTAGATTGTATAGTGCTAATGCATAGACATACAGCTTATGTTAGTTTTTTTGATCTTATGTCCTGCTATGTTATTGAATTTATTAGCTCAAAATTTGTGTGCCTGTGGCTGTTATTTAGAATTTCTATGTATAAGATCAGAACACTTGTGAATAGAGGTAGTTTAACTTCTTTCTTTCCATTTGGATGACTTTACTTTTTTAGTGCTTAATTGCCCTAGTTAGACCTTTCAGTGCAATGCTGAATAGAACAGATATCATGTGCAATTCCTGATCTCAGGAGAACATTTTTCATTTTTCATCCTTCAGTATTAGAGTGAGGAAGTTCCCTCCCATTCCTTTATGTTTAATGTTTTTGTCATGAAATGGTATGTCAAGTACTTTTCTGAATCTATTGAAACGTTTGCTTTTTTATTTTATTCTGTTAATACAGTATATTACATTGAACTTTTTTTCATATGTTGAATTAAACTTGCAAACTGGGACAAATCCCAGAAGGTCATTGTGTCTAATCCTTTTAATATACTATAGAATTCAGTATGGCATTGTTTTAAGGATTTTTGTATCAGTACTCATGAGGGATTTTTATCTATATTAATTGTTGTTGTTTTAATTTCTCCTGTGATTTCTTCTTTGACCCATTCAATACTCAGGAACATACTGTAGGATGAATAATGACTCCCAAAGAAAATATGTTGAAATCCTAACACCCACTATTGCAGGATGTGACCTTATTTTGAAATAAGGTTGTTACGGAGATAATTAGTGAAATTCAAATGAAGTCATACAGGAATAAGGTGACCCCTAATCCAAGATGACCACTGTCCTTATTAAAAGACAGCCACGTGAAGGCAGACACACACAGACAAAATGCGTTGTGACAGTGAGTTATGTAGCTTCAATTTAAAGAACAACAGGATTTTCAGGAAACTACCAACTACTAAGAGGCAAGAAAGGATTCCCCTACTGGTTTTATAGAAATTATGACCAGCTAAGACCTTGATTTCAGATTTCTAACCTCTCAGGTGAACTGTGAGTCAATAAATGTCTATTGTTTTATGTCTGTTTCAGCAGCCCTAGAAAACAAATACAGAGTGTTTATTTTTACAACTTTATTCAAGAAATATTGAACAATATACTTGCATATATTTAAAATACACAACATTTGGTAGGCATATACATTGGTGCATAATTTTCAAGATCAAGATAATTAACATTCCACCTCACATAGTTCACTTGTTTGTGTGTGTATATGTGCACATGCACACACCGTGACAACACTTAAGATCTGCCCTCAGCACTTCCTAGTATATAATACTGTATTATTAACTATAGTCACCTTTCTGTACATTAGATCATCAGAACTTATTTTTCGTATAACTGAAGGATTGTACTCTTACCTACATTTCCACATTTCCCCTCCCCTCAGCTCCTGGCAATCACCATTTGTTCTTTTTTTTTCTTTTTTAAATTAAACATATAAGTAATACTGTATAGTATTTATCTTTTTCTGCTTGGCTTAATTCACTTAGCACAATGCCCTCCAGGTTCATATAGTATGTTGTCTCAAATTCCTCCTTTTTCTTACAACTTAGTGATATTCCATTGCATATATGTACCATATCTTATTTATCCATTCATGCATTGAAGGACATTTACGTTGTTTTCATATCTTGGCTGTTGTGAATGATGCTGCAATGAAATGGGAGTGCAGATGTCTGATAGAGATTCAGAGTTCATATACCCAGCAGTGGAATTGCTAGATTATAATTTTCACATGTTTATGAGTTCTAAAATTCCATTTTTATTTTTAATTTCATTAGTTTAGAGAATATTCTTTTAATTATTTTAATTTTTAAAAATTTCCTGAGATTAGTTTTATGATATAATATAGGGTCATTCCTGGAGAGTGTTCTATGCATACTTGAAAGGAATGTTTATTTGCTAATTTGGGGTGAAATGTTATATAGTAGTAGATATGTCATTCCCAATTGATTTTTAGTGTCAGTCAAGTCTCCTAATTTTTGTCTGATCTTCTAGCTAGTTTTTCTATCTATTATTGAAAGTGGATTAGTGATATAGTTAAACTATTATTGTTGAACTTGCTGTTTCTTCCCTCCAATTTGTCAGTTTGGTTTAATATATATTGGGGATCTCTTGTTAGGTGCATATATGTTTAAAATTTAATATATATTTATATAGTCACACTTGTATCATTATGCAATGTCCTTCTTTGCTTCTCATAACAATTATTGTCTTAGAGTCTCTTTTGTTTGACATTAAAATAATTACACTGGCTCTCTTTTAGTTATTCTTTGTATAAATTTTTTCCCCATCTTTTTACTTTGAACCTATTTGTGTCATTGAAAATAAAGTGAACCTTTTGTGAGAGCATGTAATATATTCATCCTGTGGTTGCAGCTGATAAAAATTACTCAGAAACATTTTATATTCAATTTTATAACTGTCTGTATTGTCTGAATATATTAATCAGCATTGATTGCAGTAAGACCAAAAAAATTGAAGATATTTACATTAAAATAAATAGTTTCTAAAACACAGGCGAGGATGAAAGCAAAGTAACATAATATTTGCTAATATTTGGAAACAAAGGAAAAAAGCATGGATTCAGGGCAAAAATTGCAAAGAAAACGACAGATGTTGAGACCAAGTGTTCACATTAAAGCAGGCATACTCCGTTGTTGACTAATGCCAAGGGGAGCACTTTGTGAGGTTCTTCAAAGAAAATTTTTGGAATGTGAACAGCTCTGCCACTTGGACAACGACAATGAAAACTAGCTACAGTGATTAAAATGATGGACATATGTGTTCTTTATAATCTATTACTACCAGAGTTAAAATCATGTGTTAAGCATCTGTGTGATTTTTCCATTTCATTTTATAAGTACTAAAGTTTTTAGGAACATAGGTAAATTTTAAAACTTACAAAAAAATTGGTATTCTACATGGGGAGAATTGAGAAGATACGAGTTTCTAACATTCTTACTATGTATTTATGATATAATAGCCAAGTAACTTTGGGTCATTATAAGATCCTTAATGAAGCAAAGAGATCTGAAAGTACAGGCATATTGCCTAAGAAGCCAGATGTTTTGTTCATTCTGCTACTAGGTTGCATATTTGATCTTATTACCATCATTGCTACAAAGGATGTCTCAGATTAGTCCTTACGAAAGTATAATCTTTGCCCTGGCCAGTGGTGCTTAGTGGCGAGTGACGGCCCACACACCAAATGGTCATGGATTCCATTTCCGGTCAAGGGCACCTGCCTGGTTTGCAGGTTGAGCCTTGCCCCAGTCAGGGTGCATGAGGGTGGCAACTAATCAATTTGTATCTCTCACATTGATGTTTCTCTCTCTTTTCCCTCCCTTCCACTCTTACTAAAAAATCAATAGAAAAAAATATCCCCAGGTGAGGATTAACAACAACAACAAAAAAGTAGTTACCTTTATTTTATTTCTTATATGTATCCATTGGTAACATTTTAAAAAATGTCCTCACCCAAGAATATATTTTTTTATTGATTTTTTTAGAGAGAGAGAAACATCGATATGAGAGAGAAACATCAATCGGTTGCCTCCCATAAGTGCCCTGACTGGGAATCAAACCTGCAAAATTTTAGTTTATGGGAGGATGCTTCAACCAACTGAGGCACCCAGACATTTTACACTTTAGAAATTAAAGACTAGTGGGCCAAAGACAGAAACCTGATGTTATCTTATCTGATACTAAAAATTCCCTACTTTGTCTTGTAATGGATACATATAAGAAATAAAATAAAATATAATCTAGGGAATAAAATGTTATTGACCATAAAAATTTGATACATTTTACAATTGTGGAATACATAAAATACATACAAAGTCATAAGTAATAATATTGAAAATATCCTGGTACCTTAATTAAAATATAACTATTAATTAAAATATAACAATTAACCTTTTACTTAAGATTTATTTTTAAACAAACTGGTAGAACTTTATAGTAAACATTGTTTCTCTCCTCAGGCATATTCCCCATATACCCAGTTGAAAATGCTCTTATTTTACTTATATGTGCATTTTTGGAACCTGAATTTTTCACTCAATTTTATTTTCAAAATCTGTCCATGGTGTATGCCTATAGTTAAATATGACATTAAACATACATATTAATATTTTCTTTCTTAAATTCTTGTAAAATTTTAATAAAGCCGTATACCCAAAGGACATGTAGATTGTGGTGATAGCAAAGACAGCAAGCCAACAAAACAAAGTTCAAAGCAGATGAAAGAATGGCTACTAATTTAGCAAACTGGAGAAAGCTAAAACTAAGTTTACAGGATATGGGAGAGGGGCAAGTCCAAAAGGAGTTCATTTTATGAGCCAAAATCCTAGTATTGTGTACCTCTGTAAGCAGGGATTTAGACTGAAAATGAGATGAGAGGATGAAGGCCCCTGTAACCCCTGTTTAATTTCTTCATCTCATGCTCCATCCAAGGCTCTCAAGAGACTAACATTCCTTCACTACTGTAGGGATTGGAGGACAAGTAAGGGGTTGATTACAGTGACATCTCAACAAGCAATTTTTAGATTGACACACATCTCCTACATAGTACTAAGGTAGTAAACACATGATTCCATCCCTTTTTAAAAGCCCATATGTTTGTATATTACAATGAATGGGAAAAACAGCAATAATAATAACCATTTGATTTTAGGGTGTTTAAGATGGAATACAGACTGTGACAAATGAATATAATAAACATATAATATCCTACTGAAGGGGGTAGGAAAGAGGTTGACAAAACTTATCTTGGGAAGTGATATGTATATAATATACATATAATATATATATACTAGAGGCCTGTTGCACTAAGAGATTTGTGCAATAGGCCTTCCTTTCCCCTGGCTGCTGGCACCGGTTTTCCTCTGGCACCTGGCAACCAGGCCTTCGCTCTGGCCGGGCTCCAGCCAGCGCCGGCCCCAGAGACATGAGGCTTCGCTGCTCCGCCAGCCCCAGGGCTGTGAGGCTTTCGCTGCTCCATAGGCCCTGCGGCCGTGAGGCTTTGTTCCACCTCTTAGAGCCTACATATGCAAATTAGCTGCCATCTTTGTTAGGTTAATTTGCATACTCTCCTGATTGGCTGGTTAGCATAGCGAAGGTATGGTCAATTTACATGTTTGTCTATTATTAGGTAAGATACACACACACACACACGCACGCATACATACTGAGTGGCCAGATTATTATGACCACCTGATGTTTGTAAGCAAATTATCTATAATTTCACCCTGAAGTTTCTATAGGGCCAGATCATTATAAATAAGGAAATAGGGAAGCAGGGTGTTTACCATGACAGTAGAAGTGATTCTTTTTCTGAAGATATGGGTAAACAATGCAATTTAACAGCCTTTGAATGTGGGAGATATATATATATATATACTTATATATATGTGTGTATATATATATATATATATATATATATATATATATATACACACACACACACATATATATACACATACACACACACACACACACACACACACACACACACACTGAGTAGCCAGATTATTATGACCACTCCATCAATACTTCATTGGGCCACCTTTTGCCTTCAATACTGCGACAATCCTTGGCATTGACTCCACAAGATGTTGAAAGGTGATGCAAGGAATCTGACACCATGCCTGATGAATAGCACTGTCCAGTTCAGTGAGATTTGATGGTTGTAGAACCAGCTGTTTGATGGCTCTTTTAACTTTGTCCCACAAATGCTCAATTGGATTGAGACCTGGTGATTGTGGGGGCCACATAAGCAAGGTAAAGTCTCCCTTATGTTCTTGAAACCACTCCTGCACAATATGAGCACCGTGGCATGGCTCATTGTCATGTTGGAAGAAGCCATCTCCATTGGGATACACCGTCAATGTGATAGGATGAACTTGATCAGCAATAATACTTAGGTATGTTGTGCTATACAAACGTTGCTCCACACAAATTAAAGGGTCCAAATCATGCCAGGAAAACATTACCCAAACCATAACACTGCCCCCACCAGTTAGAAGGGTTGTACTCATGCATGTGGGTTGCATGCTTTCATGCTGTTTCCGCCAAATTCTCACTCTGCCATCTGCATGATGCAACTGGAAACATGATTCATCGGACCACATGACTTTTTTCCAATGCTCGACTGTCCAATCCTTGTGTTCCTGTGCGAATTGGAGATGTTTTATCTTGGTAACTGCAGACAGCAAAGGTGTTTGAACAGGCTTTTGGCTTCCATATCCCATATGATGCAGTGTATGGCTAATTTGCCTACAAATGTCAGGTGGTCATAATAATCTGGCCATTCAGTGTGTGCGTGTATGTGTGTGTGTGTGTGTGTGTGTGTGTGTGTGTATTCCACATTTAAAGGCTGTTAAATTGCATTGTTTACCCATATCTTCAGAAAAAAATCACTTCTACTGTCGTGGTAAACAACCTGCTTCCCTATTTATAATTGTCTGGCCCTCTAGCAACTTTAGCGTGAAATTATAGCTAATTTGCCTACATATGTCAGGTGGTCATAATAATCTGGCCACTCAGTGTATATATCATATTAAATGTGTTGGCCAAGGGAATGAGAATGAATAAAGAGGAGAGGTTATAACACTTAGTCCTTGGGTCCATTAAGTTTAGATGACAGCAATTTGAAGACGAATCAGGAGAGGAGATTAAGAAGAAACAGCAAGTATGTTTTGAAGGAATGCAGAGGAAATGGAATGTTTGAATCCAAGTGAAGAATATAATTCTAGGAAGGAAAGAGCTCCTCTGTCCAGTAGTTTAAGATAGAATGTATACAACGATGACCACTGGATTAAGGAGGTCACTGTTGACCTAGATAGAACCATTTCTGTGGGTTAGTGTGGGGGGAAAATTCTGATTAAATTGGGCTCAAGAGAAAATATGAGAATGAGAGACAGTGAATACAGAAATCTCTACATTTACTTTGTACTTATTTATTTGAACTATAAAGTTACATTCATGATTATTTCTCTCAAAAACAGTAGAAAATGTCTTCAAATATTTTAAGAGCTTTCTAAAAATAACGCTTCTAGAGTTGTGTTGAAAATAAATGATGATTCATATTTAATGAAAATACCAGTTTAGGTTGTGACTCCAAATTCACTAAATAAAGTAGGGTTTGACAGAATCTTACATTTAAATATGAGATTGATGCTTAACTTTGAAGCCCTATTATGAAAGCATTTTTATGGAATCAAATTATAACAAGCATGAGGTCTATCTTGGTTCAGATACTAATATGTGACATTATATCATATGTGACAATATAACATTTAATTTTCAATTACATATATATTTTATGTACCTCTCAAATCTTTATTCAAAAATAGTGACTCAAGGACAGTTAAATGGCTATTTCAAGGGGAAATTTTAAATCTCTTTATTTAAAAACTTTCCATTAATTGCTGAACAGTTGAACCCATATAGTTCTGTATAACTAGATATTGTGAGGACAGTATTGATCAAATCAAGGGCATCTGTTTTTCAGATGCAAAATAAGATATTGCTCCCCCATGTCATGGTGCTCATGCATTCTATATAAGCAATGTTATAAGTTAAAACATTCTGTAAAACATTGAATGTAATAACAATAATTTTGGGTATTAGTAGTATTGAATCTTAAATCCTCACATTGAAAGCAGACTTTATTGAAATATATTGATAGTATATTAAGAACTTAGAGTGAACACCTCCTACTGCTAAGGCATCATATTTGGTTAAGAACATAATATCCTGACTTTCATTTTTAACAAGGACAACTGGATCAGAGTCATATGACTAAGTTACTTCACTAGGTAAGCCTTCTAATTACACAATTGTTTGTACAAATTTTAACTTTTCTATATTATCACAATGATTCATTTACTAAACTAGAGTTGATTTACAAATTAAGACAGGAAAATTTTTCATGCCTTGACAGTCTGAAGGTATTAGCTTCAAACCCCACAAAATCAATTATGAGCTAATCCTAAACCAAATACACCAACAGAACCATTCTCAAAAATTCTAAGAGCTGGACATTCTGAGTCATGATGGTGATGCTATATGTTAGAAAAGATTAAGCTGACCAGGAGAAGAAATACGTAAGGCATATTGACAAACATGAAAATAATATAGTATTTTGATACAGAGAAATCCTTAAATTGTATATGCCTTGTTAATAGATGTATTTATAATTCCAGATGCTGCAAAAAACAATTACCATGGACTTGTTAACAGTAAGCTGTGTTTTAAAATTATTTTGGGAAGGCAAAAATTTAATTTGTGGGTTATTGAAATCCACTATTACGAACAGAAAAACACACAGATTTGTAATGAAAATCACACACACAACATTCACATACACACACGTTTATCCCCAGAAATTCAAGGAATAATGGAATAACAAAAGTCTATTTCATGAAACACACATTATTTTGGCATCAATGCTCCAATAATTCCTGATGTTTCTCCTGACAATAACTCAGATTGTTGCAATAAAGATTGTGTTTGATTATTTGGATACCTGTCATGCATAACTGCGGGGCAGCTATAAAAAACAGGATTAATCAAAGTAGGATTATAATTTTCTGCAACACCTGTTTCGACCAGCTGCCTCTGATTGTAGATTCTATTCCTCTAGTTCTCCCAAATCACACAATAAAGCAATTTAGAAATCAATGGAGAGTCCAGTGTCACAATGCCAGTGTGGAAGTCAAACATTAGAGCGGAGGAACCTTTGAGCTCCCTGATTTAATTTGTTTAGATTATTCCAGAAAGAGAAGAGCAAGCAGGTGATGCAATATGTTGGACTGCAGTAAAAATGTTTCTGTTTTAAAATGTTTATACTGCCTCTCATTTTTGGTTAAATTCAATTTGACTTAAGAAGTAGCACTGGTCACTTGTGAAGTACTGTAAGTATATAAGTGAAGTGTGGGACATGATTTCCATCCTGAAGAAGCTGTTGGTATGACTGGGGAAACAATAATTTAACAGATCAATGAAATATTCAAGTTCACATGTACCGTGAAATGTCAGAGAACAATGAGTGAAGAGGATAAGTAAGATTTCTTATGGGAAGAGCACATTGTTGGTGTTTGAGGGACCACACTGAATTGAAGCAGTGCCACAAGCTCCTCACCTATGGAATAACTGAGGGTTCGCTGTCACAAGTAATTCAAAGTTTATTAAAATATATTGAAGATTTCTGCCATAGGCATGTGATCTATGATATGTTACATATCATTCATTCTTCTGTACGTGTGTATATATAAAAAGAGATACATGTTTATGAAAGTGGCAGAGTTTATATTCATGTATTTTTATTTTAAAACATTTTACCCACATCAATTTAATATGCTTTAAATGCTGCGATGGTTAAATGTCAATCTTTGATTTATCTTGTTTAGTGGTTCCTTTGAGTTTCATATCTTAATTTAATTTGGAAGTAAACAAATATTCTCAAGTGCATAAACCTTCTCTTCTGTTCTGAAATAAACCACATTTATAGTCTTCCCTATAACTTGAAATATGGACTAATATAATTAAGGCTCTTTTAATATTATAAAAATGCTAATTATCTAATTAACAAAAACAATGATTGGCAAAGAGATACATATATACAGCCACCGAGCTAAGGAGGTTTTACTTTAGCTCATGAGATTAGTATTCAGTATAGCTTCTGTTATAAACTATCCATCCTTTTTGTTTATTAGCCTGAAAGGATGAAAATGAAGCACAAATTCATTTAGAATTCTTATTTGCTCCTTATTGTCACAAGTACTATAGACTATGAATTCAGTTAGTTGTGAATTGAAAACATAGAGTTACAGTTGAAAATATAATTTAGAATAAGATTCAGAAAACTTAAATTTCAGCTCCCTCTAATTTTTAAAAAATTAAATTGATAAAATTTAATTGTATACATTTTCTAAGTTTATTTTCAATGAACAATTAGGACTCTCTCATATATAGTAAGTCCTCAATGGCATGGATAGGTTATTGGAACTGTAGTGAAATGAGGTATAGCAAAACCAGTTTAACCCAGGGCTAACTATATAAATAAGGGTTAAGTAACTATAGCATCTCATCAATATTATCTATACTAATAAAGAGGTAATATGCTAATTAGACCAGGAGACTTTCCAGGAGACCAGCTAGGGAGGGCAGTTGGGGGCCATGAGGCTGGCAGGAGAGGTCAGTTGGGGGTCATGAGGCTGGCAGGGGAGGGCAGTTGGGGTTATGAGGCCAGCAGGGGAGTGCTGTTGGGGGCCATGAGGCTCGCAGGGGAGGGCAGTTGGGGGCGAGAAGGCTGGCAGGCAGAGTGGCTAGGGGTGTTCAGGCAGACAGGCAGGGGAGCGGTTAGGAGCCAGCAGTCCCGAATTGCGAGAAGGATGTCCAACTTTAGGCCCACAGGGATCGGGCCTAAACGGGCAGTCAGACATCCCCTGAGGGGTCCCAGATTAGAGAGGGTGCAGGCTGGGCTGAGGGACACCCCCACCCCTCCGTGCACGAGTTTCTTGCACTGGGCCACTAGTATTGAATAAAATTATGTTATTCAAGGGCCTGCTATATTTTGAATGTATTGAATCTTTTGTAAATTAATGTTAAATATCAGTATAAGTAATACACTACTATAACAAATTAAGTTTCTTCAACTAGGAATCAGTCACATAGTATGTCTGGACCTATTCAGGCAGCATATTCTTAGCCTAGTTGTTAATTATATAATTGCCTTAGCAAAACTCCTAGGGTATGATGGAAGAGAACTGCACCAAAGTGGTAAGTCCTCTATTCGTGGCTCCCCCTTTTTCTTGGTATTCATTCAGCATACGTTTCACATGCATTTGGTGAGTGCCTTTCATGTGAGTGCATTTAGTCAAGGCACTTTGTGTATGTGTGTATTAAGCTCTGGGGGCAGGGTGGACTGGACTTGAATCACTTTAGGGTTCCGTTAATTGTATAATGGTGAACTCGAAAAATGCTAATCTTTGAAATCTTGCTGACAAATTAAAGCACAATAATGTAGCTAGATGACTATGTTAAATGAGTTTGTGGAGTAAAATATAAAAGAAATAAAATACAGAATAATTGTTTGTGTCTATGTGTATGTGTGTGTGAGCACTTGTGGGGTGCACTAAAATTTAAAAGCACTTCATTTCATTCATATATATTTTTATTTGTATATTTGTCATATATTGTGTGCACACATTGTGTTGGGTACTACTAACTAAAAATGACAAAGCACAACAGATTGGTGCCAAAACAGAGCTCAAACAAAGAATCTCAACTGTAATATACATATCTATCAATTAACTCATTCCTATATTTTTCAAAATTTCTTTTATCTTTCTTGCCAAAATATGCCATAACTTCCTCTTCGCACTCTCAGGAAATCATATTTTTTTCCAGTTTCATTGAAAATTAAAATCTGTAAGACAAACATTTTCTCAAATTCTTGGAATTATGCTTTTCTCATTTAATACTATATCTGTAATTTCTATATTTTTGAATTTATTTAAATTAATCTAATATAGAATAATGTTTTATATAACAGTAATCCTGATACTTAAAATGATCGATCTTTTTCATCCCTTGAAAATTTTAGGTCCTGGCATGTTAACTATCTTCAATGAATTCTTTTTTGTTGGTGGCCTATTTTATTTTTTAATTCCTTGAGTCAAAATGGATAATATTAAATTTACCATACATTGATTGTATTTGAAAATCCCAAAACCTGCAAAAGGAAAATAAGCTTCGAGATAAGTGAAGCACTATATTCAAATTGCTGGGAAAATATCATTCTGGAATTCTATATCCATTAAAGCTATCCTTCCAAAGTGACTTTGTCAATTAAACAAAGGCTGAGAGAATTTGTTACACACAAATATGTTGTACAAGAAATACTAAAGAAAGTCCCTGCTCCTAAAATATTTATTTTTATTTTATATATCTGCACAACTTCTTTTAAGTATTTTCTCAAATGCCACATTCTCAGTGAAGTCATGCCTGAAAAGTCAATCTTAAGAATTACGTTACTAACCAGTGTCATAGCCTATGCCCCTTCCTTAGATCATTTATGTCCTATGTACTATCACCATCCTGTGTACTATATATTTGACAAATGTCTCCCCAATCAGAACATGAACTCCATGAGGACAAGCATTTTGTATGCTTCTTCTTCACTTCTATAAGGGCTCATCCCCAGTAGGGAGTGCGCAGGAGGTAGCTGATCTATTCTCTATTCTCTCTCTCTCTCTCTCTCTCTCTCTCTCTCTCTCTCTCTCTCTCTTTCTCTCTCTCTCTCCTCCTCCTCTCCTCCTGCCTCTCCCCCTTCCACTCCCATCCTCTCTCTAAAATCAATAAAACACATTTAAATATATATTTTTATATTTTGGCAGGATTACCTACAGTGGATGAACCATTTAAGAGAACCAGTAAGGGATGGTGAGGCATCCAGACATTAGCAACATAGGAAGCAGTTATTACCCCATAGGGCTGATGGGATAAAGGCAGGAAATACAGCAATGTAAATGGAGCAGTGTGAAAGTCAGAGGTATGGAGGGTCTGCCCAACTGGATGGAGCTTTAGATAATCCCAGAGACCTGATGGAACAAGGCAGGAGTGCAGATAAATATGCCAACCTCTTCTCTTTTCACTAGTCTGATCTCCAGCTGGTGACTTCCTTTGGCAGAACCTAATCAAAAACTCAATATGGATGATAACAGTCCTCCTGATTATAGAAGAGGCTGAGAAAGATAGAGAAAGAATGGAGGAGGGGAGAGGTAGCAATAACAAACTATTCCTCTGTCTTTCCAAGGGCTTAGAACTGGGCTTATTGGCCAATTATGACATTTAAAAAACTAAACATCTTGAACTTCTGATTTATGAATACAGTTTTAAAGTAAATGGACCTTATTTTTAAAATAAATGTATCAGAAATTATAGATCTGAATGAAAATTGATGGCTTCAATGTAGTTGCCTTCCAAAATTATATACTTAATATACAGTCATCTCTCTCCTCACAATTTAAAAAATTCCCTTGTTGCATTAAAAAAAAACAAAAAACCACCACAAACTATTTCTTTTATTTGAATGTTTTTAAAGCATAGACTTTGAGGATAAATACATATTTTGCAAATAAGCAAAGTCATTATAACAAAGCTAATTAGTAATATGGTAATCATTTTAGGAAATTGTTTTTTTGTGTGTGTGTGTGGCAAAAATCAGGGAAGCTATGATAATGAGACTGATTCTCCAAGCCCCATGTAGAAGAGGTCATTCTACTTACAATTAAACTACTTTATGTTATATAGTCATACTACATGGGACAGTAGACTATCCAGAAAAAAACAACTAAACTTTTAATTCACTGTATATTGATATGGCAGGAAACTCTAAAGATTTAAAGTATATTTATATTGATGTAAATTTCCAGTTTCCATATTCATGAAGTTCTGACCAGTATTCTGATTTGAGTGTCTCTTGGTGGTAACAAGTAGAAGTACCTTATTAACCTTTTGAAACTCATTAATGAGATAACATAATTAAGCTGTGTTTTGATAATTAATTGAATATGTGTTCTCTTGGTGACTTAACCAACAACCCTTTAAAAGGTGAAATGTTATCTCTCTATTATAGAAGAGTATTACTTCCTATGTATCACTCTTCCTGAGATAAGAAATAATGTTAGGTATATGATAAAAAGTTAAAAAAAAGGAGATGGATTTGGGGTTGAAAGTCTTATTCTCTTTTTAGCTGTATGATTTTGGCATGTGACTAAACCTTCTGTTTCTCTATCTATAAAATGATGAGAAATAAGATTATGTGCCATAGAGTAGTGTGGGAATTAAAGTATATACTAAATGTAAAACATTTAGAGTACTGTCTGATATTGTCTTTATTATGTAAAAAGGGCAGAACAGTAAATATTTCCAGACTCCACAGATTTTGGACTTTATAATCCAATTGTGGAAATGATGATATTTATCTTATATTTTTTCTTATTTTTAATAGGTTAAATAAAAATAATAACTAATTATTTTCCCGGTAGCATAAATTTGACTTGAGAATAACAAATTTACTTTTATCTCTTGGAAGTAAGGGAAGAATAGGTAGATTTTATTTAGTTAATCTACTCTATTTTAAACAATTTTTCTTTAAAATCTACTTTTGTTTATAAAAATATCTTTATGACAAAATTGGGCTCTCAAAAATAAATCTTTATACAAGCCATATTACATTAAAATAGCCATAGACAAAGAAATGACTTAATTTAGAATCTAATTTTAGTTCTCCTCCTACTTTATTTTGGACAAGTTGTAAAACATCCTGGGATTCAGCTTCCTTATCTGTAAATTGAGAAGATAATTTCTAGGCCTCTTTCACAAATAACATGCATAGTCATTAGGGAAATGAGTTAGATCTAAGAGAAGTTGAGATATTCTAGACCTGTTATAACTTAAGTAACTTCCAGCAAGTGATTTAATATACCTATTAAATCCCTGGTTCTTTCTTTGTGAAATATGCTTAATAATATTCCTATCCCATAAGTTTCGAGGATGAAAAGTTGACCATTATATGAGGCATTTAAAATGGTTTGTGAGAGAAGATGGCAACCGGAAGGAAGGCAGGGAAGGAGAGAGTGTGAGAGCACGAGGGAGTGATAGAGGAGTGTGTAGACGGGTGTGGTGTGTATGTATGAGCTAGGGACAGTTAGATTCTGCAGGCCTTCTAAGGGGCTGCTAAACCAGGCAGTCTTAGATGGTGGAGCCCCGCTCCCAGCGCAGACACCCCTGGGCAGCCAGCATAGGAACAGAGACTATGCTATCTTGAGAAACAGAACTGCTTGAGACTAGGATCCTGGCCTCAGCACCACCCATTCTGGTCTCAGATGCAAACCAGGACCCTGCAGCCACTGGGGACAGAGACCTGCGACCACAGCTACAGAACCACGGGCACCAAGAGTCCAGAAATCCCCGTGGCAGATCCGTGAGTAACAGAGCCCATCCCCCTCTCTGCAGGCTCCCGGGCAGCGCCATAGTAACTGATAGACCCACCCCTTGCCCAGGCCTCAGTGCTGCTACAGGGACCTTAGCCTGGAAGTGCACGAACACCGGGAGCTTGTCCCTTGCAGCACAGACTAAAGGAGCCTTGGCCTGAAGTGCGGGAACACTGGGAACTTGTCTTGCACTGCACAGGCTAGGGGAGTCTTGGCCTGGGAGATAACCCGCGAACACTGGAAACTTGTTCCTTGCAGCATGGGCCACAGGACCTTGATTCTCCAGGCAGGAGGCAACACCAAGAACCAGTGACTTGACTGTGTTTCTTATCACCTGCGCCTGGGATCCCTGATTCCCTGTGCATTCATACTAAGAGCCAGTGACTCCAATTCTTGGTGCCTGTGCACATAGGGACCCTGAATCTCAATGCAAGGCTGCGCGAAGCAATAGAGACTCTGATACTGGATTCTTGGGGAACTCTGAATCCTGGCACACGCTATGGGGCTCTGATTTTCAACAAACTCCAGGGGGTTCTCTGTTTCAGCACAGTGCAGGTGGGGTCCCTGATTCTAAGTGCGTACACCAGGCCACATTGAGCGCTGGTAATGTTGACTCTGAGCGAGCCTGGTTCCCACCAACCCACCACAACCACACATCTTAGTGTCAGAGCTCTTCAGTGACACTAGGGTGGTGCAAAGCTCCCACTGCACATGGCCCAGGCCCATGCTACTCAATGTTTGAACCATCTGGAGATAATCAGAATGGGGAGACGACACAACTCCCAGAGGAAAGAAAATGAGGAGTTGCCAAGAAAGGAAATTAATGAAATTGAAGCATGCAACATGACAGAAAAAGAATTCAGAATAATGGTTGTACAATTCATTCACCAGATGGATGAGAAAATCAACAACCTATGCAAGAATCAGGAAGAAATGAAAAGTGATATAGCTACAATCAAAAACACCATGAAAGGTTTCAACAGTAGACTAGAAGAAGCAGAGGACCAAATTAGTGAGTTAGAAGATAAGGTAGAGAAACAAGCTCAATCTGAACAGCAACTGGAGAAAAAAATTTAAAAACAGGAGAAGAGCCTAAGGGAGCTTTGGGACAACATGAAATGAAGTAACATACTCATAATAGGGCTGCCAGAAAGACAAGAAGAGCAGCAAGGATTAGAAAATCTATTTGAAGAAATAATGACAGAAAACTTCCCAGATATGGGGAAGAAAAAAGTTACACAATACAGAGAGTCCCAAGCAAGATGAACCTGAAAAGACCCACACCAAGACACGTCATAATAATGATGGCAAATGTACATGACAAAGAGAGAATCCTAAAGGCTGCAAGAGAGAGACAGAGAGTTACCTACAAAGGATCCTCCATCAGATTATCAAATGATTTCTCAACAGAAACACAGCAGGCTAGAAGGGAATGGAAGGAGGTTTACAAAGTGTTGCAAAGCAAAGGACTGAATCAAAGAATACTCTATCCAGCAAGACTATCAATCAAAATTGAAGGGGAAATCAGAAGCTTTGCAGACAAAAAACGGCTAAGGGAGTTTATCACTACCAAGCCAGCAATGCAAGAAATACTAAAGGGAATGCTGTAAAAAGAAGAAATATAAAGGTAAGAAAGAACACAGGCACAAAAATAGAAATGACTACAAGCAAGTAACTTTCAATAATAACTTTAAATGTAAACAAACTAAATGCTCCAATCAAAAGGCATTGAGTGGCTGAATGCATAAAAAGACATGACCAATATATATGCTGTCTACAAGAGACCCACCTCAGAACAAGGGTCTCACACAGACTGAAAGTGAAGGGATGGAAAAATATCTTTCAGGCAAATGGAAATGAAAAGAAAGCTGGGGTAGCAATACTTATATATAACAAAATAGACCTCAAAGTAAAGGCCATAACAAGAGATAAGGAAGGCCACTTCATAATACTAAAGGGATCGATAAAACAAGAGGATATAACCCTGATAAACATATATGCACCCAATGCAGGAGCACCCAAATACATATAAAACCTCCTGGAAAATAACAAGGGAGAGATTAACAACAACACAATCATAGTAGGGGACTTAAACACACCACTTACATCAATAGATAAGTCCTCTAGAAAAAAAATCAGCAAAGAAACAGCAATCCTAAATGATTCACTAGATCAAATGGACTTAATTGACATCTTCAGAACATTTCACCCCAAAAACCGCAGAATATATGTTCTTCTCAAGTGCACATGGGACATTTTAAAAAATAGACCACATATTGGGTCACAAGCAAAATCTCCCCAAATTCAAGAAGATTGAAATCATACCAAGCATCTTCTCAGAACACAATGGCATAATATTAGAAATAAACTACAATAAAAACAATCAAAAAAACTCAAACACTTGGAAGCTGAATAGTATGCTACTAAATAATGATTGGGTTACCAATGAGATCAAAGAAGAAATTAAAAACATCCTGGAAACTAATGACAATAACAGCACAACAATCCAAAATCTATGAGACACAATGAAAGCAGTCCTGAGAGGGAAGTTTATAGCACTACAGGCCTACATCAAAAAACAAGAAAAAATGATAGTAAATCTCTAACTCTAAAACTCAAAGAATTAGAAAGAGAGCAACAAGAAAAGCCCAGACTGAGCAGAAGGAAGGAGATAATAAAGATCAGAGCAGAAATAAATGACATAGAGACAAAAAAAAAAACAATACAAAAGATCAATGAAACCAAGAGCTGGTTCTTTGAAAGGATAAACAAGATTGATGAGCCTCTAGCCAGGCTCATTAAGAAGCAAAAAGAGAGGACTCAAATAAACAAAATCATAAATGAAAGAGGAGAAATAAAAACAGATCCCACAGAAATTCAAAGAATTGTTAAAAAATACTATGAACAACTCTAACAAACTAGACAAACTGGAGGAAATGGACATATTCCTAGAAAAATACAATCTTCCAAAACTCAATCTAGAAGAATCTAAAAATCTCAATAGGCCAATAACTATGGAAGAAATTGAAGCAGTCATCAAAAAGCTCCCAGCAAACAAAAGCCTGGGGCCCAATGACTTCACAGGGGAGTTTTACCAAACATTCAAGGAAGAACTAAAACCTATCCACCTCTGACTATTCCAAACAATTCAAGAGGAAGGAACACTTCCCAGCTCATTCTATGAAGCCAGCATTACCCTAATACCAAAACCAGATAGAGACAACACAATGAAAGAGAATTATAGGCCAATATCCCTCATGAACATAGATGCCAAAATACTCAACAAAATTCTAGCAAATCAGATCCAGAAATGCATCAGAAAGATCATACACCATGACCAAGTAGGATTTATCTCCGGGATGTAAGGATGGTACAATATCCGCAAATTAATATACGTGATACATCACATAAGCAAATTGAAAGAAAAAAATCACATAGTCATATCAATTGATGCAGAAAAAGCATTTGACAAAATTCAACACCATTTATTGATAAAAACTCTCAGCAAGGTGAGAATAGAAGGATCATACATCAACATAAGAAAATCCATATATGACAAACCCACAGCCAACATCATAATCAGTGGGCAAAAACTAAAACCATTTCCCCTAAAAACAGGAACAAAACAGGGATGCCCCCTCTCACCACTCCTGTTCAACATAGTACTGGAATTACTAGCCATTGTGATCAGACAAGAAGAAGAAATAAAAGGCATCCAAATTGGAAAAGAAGTAAAACTGTCCTTATTTGCAGATAACATGATGATACTGTACATAGAAAACCGTAAAGACTCCATCAAAAAAATCATTAGACTTAATAAATGAATTCGACAATGTAGTGGGATACAAAATTAATGCCAAGAAATCTAAGGCATTTCTATACACCAATAGTGAACTTACAGAAAGGGAGACTAAAAAGCAATTCCATTTACCATCGCACCAAAAAAATTAAGATACCTAGGAATAAACTTAACTAAGGAGGTAAAAGACTTATATGCCAAAAACTACAGGACACTGAAAAAAGAGATAGAGGAAGACATAAACAGATGGAAGAACATACCGGGTTCATGGATTGGTAGAATCAACATAATCAAAATGTCCATACTACCCAAAGTAATCTATAGATTCAATGCAATCCCCATTAAATTACCAATGGCATATTTCATAGATCTAGGACGAACGTTTCAAAACTACATCTGGAATAAAAAAAGACCTCAAATAGCTGCAGCAATCCTGAGAAAGAAGAACAAAGTAGGTGGGATCTCAATACCAGATATCAAGTTGTATTACAAGCCACTGTTCTTAAAACAGCTTGGTACTGGCACAAGAAAAGACATATAAATCAATGGAATAGAATAGAGAACCCAGAAATCAACCCAAACCACTATGCCCAATTAATATCTGACAAAGGAGGCACGAGCATACAATGGAGTCAAGACAGTCTCTTCAATAAATGGTGTTGGGAAAATTGGACAGATACAAGCAAAAAGATGAAACTAGACCACCAACTCACACCATACACAAAAATAAACTCAAAAAGGATAAAAGACTTAAACGTAAGACGGGAAATCATAAAAATACTAGAGGAATCCACAGGCAGTGAAATCGCAAACATATGCTGAAGGAATTTCTTCTCTGATACTGCTCTTAGGGCAATGGAAACTAAAGAGAAAATAAACAAATCTGACCACATCAAAATAAAAAGCTTTTGCACAGCAAAGGAAAGCATCAACAAAACAACAAGAAAGCCCACTGAATGGGAGAACATATTTGCCAATGATATCACCAATAAGGGTTTAATCTCCAACATTTACAGGGAACTCATGCAACTTAACAAAAGGAAGATAAACAATCCAATCAAAAAATGGGCAATGGACCTAAATAGACACTTTTCATAAGAGGACATACAGAAGACTGAAAGACATATGAAAACATGCTTAAAGTCATTAATTATACGAGAGATGCACATCAAAACGACAATGTGGTATCATCTCACACCTGTCAGAATGGCTATTATCAACAAATCAACAAACAAGAAGTGTTGGAGAGGATGTTAAGAAAAAGGAACCCTTCTGCACTGCTGGTGGGAATGCAGACTGGTGCAGCCACTGTGGAGAACAGTATGGGGTTTCCTCAAAAAACTAAAAATGGAACTCCCATTTGACCCAGTGATTCCACTTCTAGGAATATATCCCAAGAAGCCAGAAACACCAATCAGAAAGGACATATGCACCCCTATGTTCGTAGCAGCACAATTCACCATAGCTAAGATTTGGAAACAGCCTAAGTGCTCATCAACAGATGAGTGGATTAGAAAACTGTGGTACATCTACACAATGGAATACTATGCTGTGGTAAAAAAAGAAGGAATTATTGCCATTTGCAACAGCATAGATGGAAGTGGAGAGCATTATGCTAAGTGAAATAAGCCAGTCAGAGAAAGATAGGTACCACATGATCTCACTCATTTGTGGAATATAGAGAACAACATAGACTGATGAACAGGGACAGATCCAAAGACAGAAAAACAGCAATCAGACTATCAATCCCCAGAGGGAAAGTAGGGGAGGGAGCGGGTAAGGGGGAGAGATCAACCAAAACACTTGTATGCATGCATATAAGCCAAACCAATGGACATGGACAACAGGGGGATGAGAGCATGGGGGGGGGGATGGGGAGGTTGGGGGTTAATGGGAAATGAGGACACATTTGTAATACCTTAACCAATAAAGAAATTTTAAAAAAATGGTTTGTGAACTTTAAAAAAAAAATGTTCTAAAATAACCTTTTTGATAATAAAAATATATTGATACATTAGCCATGACTTTTTTTTTCTTTTACAGTTGATATTTAATACTATTATATACTAGAGGTCTGGTGCACAAAATTTTTAATCAATAAAGGGAAAAAACTTACATAAATTTAAAAGAAAAAGAAAGAAAGAAAGAAAGAAAGAAAGAAAGAAAGAAAGAAAGAAAGAAAGAAAGAAAGAAAGGAAGAAAGAAAGAAAGGAAGAAAGAAAGAAAGAAAGAAAGGAAGAAAGAAAGAAAAAATAAATTTTAAGAAAAGCTCATACATTTTGTTTGGGGGCTCCTCAGGTGTCATATTTTCAGGCTACCTATATATTATCTTCAAGAATATTCTAAAATCTTGGTTGCTTTGCTTCCCTACTTTTAATAGCTTCCACCTCCTTCTCCCATGTTCTGACAAAGGTGAAATAGTTCTTTGGCCCTATCCCTCCTCAGAGGTATTTATCCTTTAGAATTCCATTCATCTGTCTGCCTTACCAGCTCTTTTCTCTAATGTCCTAAAAATGTTATAATTGTGTAGATTATCTGGAATATTCTTGTTAAGAAGAGAATAAATTTTGTGGATTTTTCCATCCATAGTAAAAGCAAGACACAAACAAATTTTCTTTAAAAATAAAATTATACTCAATATTATGTATTAAATTTAAATCAAGCTTATCATCTTAGTAATTTTCATTTTCTCATATATTAAGAAGTTGAAGATACTAACAATAAAATTTAAACATTTGCATGTTCATAAGTATTCTCCCATCGGCACCTTCAATTTACTAATAATATTAATAGATGAAGTATCTGAAGTGCTTACAACTTGCAATACACTGTTTATGTTGCATTAACTATAGATACATTACCTCTTACACATGCAAAAAATTTCCTATTATCCTCACTTGATATATGAGAAACTGTGACTTAGAGTTATCTAAGCTCTTGATATATCTAAGTTCTATAAAGCTCTTGCCTATATAGACATTAAATGGCAGAGCTAGAATCTAAACCTATGTAGACTATCTCCAGACTGTAAGTATAAAGTTAAAAAAAAATGTGCTAGCTTACAGAGGAAGAATTTGGAAAAGTAGGTCTTTGATTTATATTTAAATAGTACTGATATCGAGACACATTCATATAAGTCATACCAATGGAAGATCTGAGGCTTTTAACTTCATGGAAAGAGGAAGAAAAGGTGTTGTAAGAGAGATTTCTCTTTAATTAATGTTTTGGTACTTCATCTTATTACCCTTTATTTTTATTCATTAATAGAACTAATCAAGTCTTTTAACTACCAACCATCGTCAAATATGTTTTTCTTTTTTAAAGCAGTGACTTTCAGATGTTTTTGTCCAATAACTTAAGGCATACCTGTTTACTCATGATTCTTCTCTAAATCAGTAAGTATCCTATCTAATAAAATGGTAATATGCAAATTAACCATCACTCTGTGACAAAGATGGCCACACCCATAGCCACAAATATGGCCGCGCCCATAGCCACAAAGATGGCAGCCTTGGCTGGAGCCATGGAGCCAGCAGAGCAGGAAGGGGGCTTGGCTTCCTTTGTCGGGGGCAATGAAGGAAGCCAAGCCTCCTGTATGCTCAGGCCAGCCGCTGAGGGAGACATGCAGGGAGTGCAGTGGGGGGACATGCGGTGAGTGAGCAAGGTTCCCGGTCTGGGGGTTCCAAATCCGCCATTGGTTCCTTTCACCGCTAATTCCCCTCCTCGCAGGTATCCTCCATGCAAAGGCCGTTCAGTGCAAATATGTCATGTCCTAATGGGTGAATCCTAAACCGAATGAGTGTCACATCTGGGCAACCTAACTCCCATTAGAAAAAGGACCCGGGAGGAGGGATTTAGGAATCACGAAGCCATCGTGACCTGCTCGGTCTCTGGAACTGCTGTCTAACACAGGCAGTCTGAGACCCTCCCAAACACCACCTGAGCTACACCTGAGAACCAAGATATTTTCAAGGCCCAAAGTTAATGGGGGTAAGAAGGCAGGGGAGCAAAGCAAGCAGAACAGCCAACTCAACCAAAGACGCAGGAGCCTAAGATAATGTAGAGAAATGTCCTGGCCACCGATGCCCTCCCGCAGACGTGGTGCCCACACCCAACTCGGGGGAGGGGGTGTGTACGTGCAGAATTGAAGGTCTCCAGCAGGAGGGAAAGTCGAGGTATGCCTAAGGATTTTTTGTACATGTCCCACAGTCGAGAAGCAGAGTAGAATCAAGAAGCGAAGTCTTACCTCAGTGCTGGGGTGTTTAAAAGTATCTAAAAATAGCAGTTCCATCGCGGAGTTCACTACCATGTTTGCCATGACGGGAGGCATGTGGAGGACTTCTGGGGCAGCCCTATAACCTCGGGGGCCATAGCAGCTTTTGAGAGGGAGAGACTGCAGGACTTATGGTGTTCAAAGAGCTAGTGCTGCAAACCTTGGCCTATCGGGAAGCTTGGTGCTGCCGGAAGTTGCTGGCCCCACCTTCTTCAGCATGGTGGAGAAATGCTGAGAGAGGAGAGGCAGATATGGTGGCTCCAGTGGTCCAAATCCTGTTGTTGTCTCTGTTACCTAGCCTCTGTGCCCTCCAGGACAGCCTCAGTGCCAGTGCAGAGGAAGCTTTGGGAAGGGTGATGGTGAGAAGAATGCTTCCAACTCTGGATACCCAGTGAAACCGCTGTCAAGAGCCTTTCTATGGCTGGCAGGAAAACACAGCAATGAGGAAAAAATAATGTCTCAAAACAAAGAGTTGTTTTTTTTGGTTTGTTTTTTTGTGTTTTTTTTTTCCCCTCATCAGAAAAATGTGAATATTACCTAAACCACAGACTTTGCCAGAATTAATTGAAATAAAATTCCAGAAATTGTATAACAGCCAGGCTGAAGTGGATAGGTTGGTTGAATGTGATAGTGGTCCTGTGCAAGGAAAGGTTGCAGGTTCAATTCCAGGTCAGGGCACATACCTGGGTTTCAAGTTGGATCCCTGGTCAGGGCTCCCAAGGAAAGCAATTGAAGGGATGTTTCTTACATTGATGTTTCTCTCTCTCTATCCCTCTCCCTTCCACTGTCTCTAAAAATCAATGGAAAATGAATTAATGCCATATCTACAAATGTGGATAATCTAAAAAGAAAAAAAAGAAGTGGGGGGGGGGGCTAACCAGTTTGGCTCAGTCCTGCAGACTGAAGGGTCCCAGGTTCGATTCTGGTCAAGGTCATGTACCTTGGTTGCGGGCACATCCCTAGTTGGGGGTGCCACAGGAGGCAGCTGATTGATATTTCTCTCTCATCAATGTTTCTAACTCTTTATTCCTCTCCCTTCCTCTCTGTGAAAAAAATAAATAAGATATATTTAGAAAAAAACAAAAACAGGGTAAAAGAGGTTGAATATGTACAGTATAATTTAAAGCATGTAAAATAATATAACTTTTAGGGGCAGATATGTTATCTATAATGATAAAAGGGTAATATGCTAATTAGACCAGACATCTTTCAGACATCCATCTGGATGTCCTTCCGGACAAAGCCACAGTGGTGGGGGCTGAGGCAGAGGCCATTAGGGGCAATCAGGCCAGCAGGGGAGGGCACTTAGGGGCAACCAGGTCAGCAGGGGAGCAGTTAGGCATCGATCAGGCTGGCAGGGGAGTGTTTAGGGGGTGATCAGGCTGGCAAGCAGGCAAGCGTTTGGGAGCTAGCAGTCCCAGATTGTGAGAGGGATGTCCCAGATTGGAGAGGGTTCAGGTTGGGCTGAGGGACACCCCCCCCCATGCACAAATTTCGTGCACTGGGCCTCTAGTATATATATCATAAAATCTTCTAGAAAAAAAAATAATCCTCTTTCTGTATGATGCATCATTCTGCCCTATTGTAATTCATTTTAAAAATACTGATTATAAAACACTAAATTTATTTTAGTTTTTATTGAGGAGTAATTGACATATAACATTAAGTTTAAGGTGTACAACATGTTGATTTGATACATTTCTATATTGCAATTATGATTGTCACCATAACATTAGCTGGCACCTCTATTATGTCACATAATTATTATTTTGCATGCGTGGTGAGAACAATTAAGATATAGACTTAACAACTTTGAGGTTTCTAATGCCGAACTGTTGCTATAATCACTTTGCTATGTATTAGATCGCTGGGACTTATTTATCTAATAGGTTCAAGTTTATACCCTTAAACAACATCTTTCCAATTCCTCACCCACCAGTTCCTGACAACCACCATTCTACTATCTCTTTTTACAAGGCTGACTTTTTCAGATTTTATAAGTAAGTAATGTCTTTCTTTGTCTGACATCTCACTTAGCATAATGCCTTCAAAATCTATCTTTGTTGCCAGCAATGGCAGATTTTCCTTCTTTCTCATTCGTGTGTGTGTGTGTGTGTGTGTGTGTGTGTGTGTGTGTGTGTGTGACATTCTTTATCCATTCATCCATTGATGGACAGTTAGGTTGTTTTCATATCTGGCTATGGTGCTGTAATGAACATGGGAGTACAGATATCTTTTAAATGTATTTTTCCATTTCTTTAACTATATACCCAGAAGTGGGATTGCTGAACCATAAGGTAGTTCTATTTATAATTTTTCAAGGAACCTCCATACTGTTTTTCATAGTGACTTTACCAATTTACATTCTCACCAACAATGTACAAAGTTTCCTTTTTTTCCATATCTAGTTAATGCATATTATCTCTGGTTTTCTTTTTTATTTTAAATTTTATTTTTCAATTACAGTTTATATTCAATATTATTTTGTTTCAGTTTCAGGTATACAGCTTGATGATTATCATTCTAACAGGTGTGAAATATCTCATTGTGGTTTCAGTGTGCATTACCCTATTGATTAGGGATGTTGAGCATCTTTTTATGAACCTGTTGGCCATTTGTATGTCTTTGGAAAAATGCCTCTTTGCTTCCTCTGCCCATTTTAAAATCAGATTAATTGGTATGGTTTTTTTTTGTCGTTGTTGTTGTTGTTATAAAGTTGTATGCGCTGTATATTGAATATTAACCCTTTATTCAATATACAGTTAGCAAATATTTTCTCCCATTTTATGGTTGCCTTTTCATTTTGTTGATTTTATCTATTGCTCTGCAGAACTTTTTTTTAGTTTGAATCAGTCCTACTTGTTTAGTTTTGCTTTTGTTGTTTGTGCTTTTGGCATCACATAAAAAAAAAATCATGCTAAGACCAAAGTCAAGGTCTTTCTATTTTTCTTCTAGGCCTTTTATGGTATTAGAATTTATCTTTAAGACTTTAATCCACCTTGAGTTAATTTTTGTAAGTGGTGTAAGTTAGGGATTTAATTTCATTTTTTCTCCATGTGCCTGTGTAGTATTCCAAACACTCTTTGTTGAAGAGATTTTTCTATCCCCATTGAGTGTTCATGGCTCCCTTGTCTGTTTCATTTTATGTTTATAATAGAGGTCCGGTGCATAAAAATTCATGCACTGGAGGTGGGGTCCCTTAGCCCAGCCTGTCCCCTCTCACAGTCTGGGAGCCCTCAGGGGCAGGAGGCGACCCAGTGATCAGGGGAAGGTGACATTACCATCACACCTCTGCTGCTGCCACTGCCAGCAGTGCAAACCTCAGCCGGCCCTGGTTACCTGAGCCTCGGTGGCTCTGGCAGCTGGGTACCTGCCATCTGAGGCTTGCCTGCACCTCAGGCCAGCCCTGGGTGGCTGGGCAGCCTACATCCGAGGCTTGCCTGTGCCTCAGGCTGGCCCTGGGTGGCTGGGCGATGAGGAGACTGGGGGACTCCAGAGGCAGGTGCACAGCAAGGCTGGGCCTGCCTGGGGTTGGGCCCAGCCTTGCCATGCCATCTGCTGCCGCGGTGGGGCTGAGGGGACTGGGTGCCGCCATCTTTGAGGGCATGGTAGTCAATTAGCATATTCCCTCCTTATTGGCTGTAGGCACCACTATCTTTGAGGGCAGGCCAGTCAATTAGCATATTCCCTCTTTATTAGATAGGATATATATGGAGATAAATGAAAGAGAGAGAGAGAGAACTTTATTTAATATACAGGGTGCATACATATATTAATACTTTAAATATTACTAAAGAGTATGGGGCAGTCAATTAGCATATTCCCCCCTTATTGGCTGTGGGCACCGCCATCTTTGAAGGCAGGACAGTCATTTAGCATATTCCTCCTTATTGGCTATGGGCACTGCCATCTTTGCAATGGTGTGAGGGTCAATTAGCATATTCCCTCTTTATTAGATAGGATTAGTAATATCATATTACTACCCTTCATAAACTACCTCACATATAGTCTGTAGATAATAATTATATTTCCTCTAATATTACCTCCCTTAATAACATGTTATTAATATGTTGCGCAATTTATCAGCTTAGCTAATTTAGATGTTCTGACAAGAAAGACAGGTACATTTTTGCTCAGTTATTTGTCCATCATTGTATCCTTCTCTCCAAAATCTTCCTTCAACTTCTATTTACATTGCTAATCATATAGGAAAAATTATCACTCTTCCTGTGTAAAGTGACTATTTTTTTGGTCAAAAGTAGGGTGTACAAAATTTGGTGGCCAACTATGATTTGTTTGTATCATTGAGAAAAATACTCTATTATAAAAACTGTTTAGCCATCAAATGTCTGATTTATATTTTGCTTAACTACTCTTAAAGATAAATTTCACAGAATATAGTTTACTAGAACTTTATAAAATTTTAGTGATCCATACTTATGTGTGACCTTCAATAATATGCTAATTTATTTAAATGAGCTTCACTAATTAAGAATATTTAAAATAGGAGTGCACTTAAATTACTCTTGCCAATTATCTATATAAGAAATTATTGAAATGATCAATTACCATAATCAACAATCATTACTGAAATAAGATAATAAGCATCTTTAAAATACTTGCTGTCTGAATTTTTTGAATGTTTTCCTTTGGAGATTTAAATTTTTCCCCTAAGCATTTCTCTATAGAATATTATGGACCATAAAGTCTATACCATAACACAAACCAAATATTTTGCTAATTTTACTAATGTTTCTCAGGTAAAAATGACAAATACGTTAGAAAGAAGTACATGCATTTTCTTAAGTATGAATTTTATCCTAAACGCTTCAACAATAGAAATGAAAGAATGTCAGGGATCCTGGTCCCATTCCCTCTTTGTAGATAATTCTCATTATTAAAGGCAGATTGTTGGGGATTTTTTTTTTTTATTGAAGCTCTTCAGGGACCCAAATTTTATGAACTATGTCACTAGCCACTTAGCTGTTTGTCCCTTATTAACTCGAGATTTCTTTTTTCTGAATATCTACTGGAATCTTTCTCATTTTCAATGAATCAAGTCTTCTTACTCAGTGACTATCATAGTAAGCAATCTTTCAGCTGGATCCCAGCAGCAAGCTAACCTACTGGTCCAAGTGTCTGCACCCTGGTGGTCAGTGCACATCATAGTGAATGGTTGACCAGTCGACTGCCTGCCCCTGGTGGTCAGTGTACATCATAGGGAGTGGTTGAGTGGCCTTAGCATATCAATAGCATATAGCTTTGATTGGTTGAACAGCCGACCAGGTGACTGGAAGACTTAGCATATTGGGCTTTTATTATACAGGATAGTAAGAGCTGGAGGAGTTCATATCTAACCCCTCTTTGAATTTATTAGTTTCTTCCTCATCCTTCATTCATCCTCTATCTCCAGTAAGCAAGTATTATTATGTTTTAATATTATATTTTTATTAATTTCCATTTATGTTTATAATGATGTTTTCTAATAAGAGAGAAGCACTATGTTAAGGAAAATGATACTCTAAGACTAATAATCTACTTCCATCTTTCCAACGCTATGTGCGCTCTTCATCCAATCTCTAATCTGTTCATTCTACTACCTATTTCCATATTCATAAAGTGTATTCTTCAAATAATATTGTTTTAACTTTAGGCATTTTTTATTGATTTCCCACTGTGGTAATAAGAATTTAGCTTACTTAACTATCATCCTGAGGTTTCTACTTAACTCCCCTTTCTCCTCCCAATAAAGTGTATTGCAATTTTTAATTAAACAAATATACAATGTTTACTTTATATTAACTAAAACTTATTACTTAAGACACTAATGTACTAAGGTTCCCTTTCTTTTGTTATTCCCACTTTATAACCTCATGTTCTCTTTTTGCTTAATTTTCTATGTAATTTTTCAAAATTTAGAAGAGATGTAAAATCTCTCTGAATATTATCTTACACGTAGTTAAACACATCACGGGCTATACATTGTTTTGTTTTGTTTTGTTTTGTTTCTTTAATTCTATTCAATTTTCTTGCAGACCTTCTTCTTTCACCCTCCTTCTTTCACCCTCCTTTTATATGGACTAGTGACTTCATACTATGTCCTTCTCTTTCTTGGTTTATACCCTACTTATATGGAGAAGAACCTCTGAAACTTCTGGAGATAACTTTTTGATAATTTATTAGAATGCATCCTTATTGTACTCATACCCTTGTTTGATTATTTGCCTATTTTCTGATTTCTAAAGTAATCCCCCCAAAATAGAAAGGCATTTATTTATTGTCTTCCAGCTTCCAATGCTGCTATTTTGACTCCTGATTTTTATATGTGAGCCATTCTATTGTCCATGGCAGTTTTTATGATCTTCTCCAGGTCCCTAATGTCCTGAACTTTTGTAATAAAATGTTGTAGTATAGTAGTATTGGACTTCAGGGTCCCTAGACAAAGCCTTATAGTCTGAAAAACTAATGTCCTTAAATTCTAGGAAATTTATTTAAATTCTTTATCTTAATAATCTTCTACTTTACTTTGGTTTTTAGATGGCTCTCATTATTCAGCTTTTGATATTCCTGAGCTGATGCTATAATTTCTTAAAATTTTGTCTCCTATTTTCCACTGATTTAATTCTTATTTTAATTTTAAATATTTTTCTCACTGTATCTTCCATTCTTCAATATGCATAACAGGACTTGTGAATAGAAGTTTTTATTATAGAAAATTCTCTCTGACCCTTTTCATTGGGAGTTACAGGATTTCAGTCTATTTGTCTTTTCTCTGGGCTGGTTTGCTTCTTCAGAATGGATGGCCCTAATTCCCACATGGAAAATATAAACTTGGCTTCCAGAATTCTTGGAGCATGATGGGATATGTGACTAGAGGTGTTAATATTGAGGGGAGAAAACAGACTGCATAAACTTTAAATTCTTGTGTCTTTGTCTCCAAATATTGAAGCTAGGCAAAGGATGAAATAAAAGTATTTGTAACAGAAATATGGAAATTAGGGATTAAAGCTAATTTGAGAGCAAGAATAATGCCTTTTGCTATTGAATTAAAGTAATGTTGAGAAATGATATGAGAATATCAGTCAGCTGGAGATAAGTAAGGGCGTATGGGTCTGACTTAAGGAGGACTAAATTTCAATTTAAAAGGCTGCCATGTTTATCATTAATTACCTATTGTTATCTTAAACTGTATGTGAATATTTTCACAGCTAACAGTATGGTTTTCAGTACACACTGTTAAAAGTAAAGAAAAAAGCACCCTGATGCTTAGTCCATTTCTCCTTTTAAATATATATGTAATATTCTGGTGGTAATTAACAGTAGATATTATCTCAGAGTATTACCTTTAATTATACCAAATCAATGAAAATACAAAAAAACAACAAAAAGGTTTAAGATAAAATATGCATGGGCAAATTAGTGCAAAGACCAATTCACTTAAGCTATTAATATAAAGACTATGGAGCTTTATTTTCACATGAAATGTTTAGTAGAATCAAAACATCAGGGCGGCATGCACAGAGGGCATTCTTCCTCAGCAATGAGGATTATCCTCTGCATTTGGCCACTGCTACAGTTTAGATGTTTGCTGTGATGCCATCTGTTAAGGTTGATTGTGCAGTGACCTTAGGCAGTCTGAAACCTGTTCAATTGAGCCCATATATAGAGTTCTGGGTGGAAACCAGGAGGACAGATGGTAGGGTTGGAGATGAGGAACTTGTTTGTTACAGCTGATGAAAATCATCCTTCTTGCCAAAGCCATTAAATGTGATATCCTTGGCACAGCATTTCTCAACAAATAGGGTGTCCCACTTGGTGGGTTAGCTGCAGGTGAACTGAAGCATTCAACAGTCTCTGACTATTTAGGTTTTCCTGGTTCTTTACTTGTACATCCCTGATATTCTAAGATTAAGTCAATGTTTAGCAACAGGATACTTTGTGCTCTAAGACAGCATTTCACATATGTAGTTTTAAAAATACACATGCACAGTAGGTAGTACAAACTGGACTATAATTCTGCAGCTAATTAAAATATTTTCAATTGAATGGAACCAAATAGAGAGAAAAAGCCTCTTATAAGGCAGCTGAATAAAAATTCAAATAAATCAACTAACTTTTCACATCCATATACATGTATCATACAGACTTCTCAATTCCAGTTATTTAAGAAAATATATTAATATTATTTCATAGGAAATAAATATGTGTACGATCAGACAAGATAATTATTGCAATGTGGTTTTACAACTTGGGAAGCAGAAATTTTTGCTCATCCACATAGATATTCCCTCACCATATTTGACCACCCTAAAATGCTACCCACTTGTAGAAATCATATCTAAGCATTGAAGTGAATAATTTTAAAGCATTAAGCAAAGGGTATTTAAAGAGTCAAAATTCAATGTGGTCAAGTAAATAATATAGACTATATCACTAATCAAATTCCCTGTTTCCTTAGAGCTTTTACCTCTAAGGTAAAAGGTTTTTGGCTCTGATCATGCATACCAGACATACATCTTATTTTAAATATAGTTAGGGGAGTGGTATAATAGCAGCTAATTTTTTGGTATAGTCTTTTTGTTTCCTATTTCATTTAATTCTGCTCTTTTATTATTTCCTTTTTTGCTGACTTTGGGCTGCTTTTATTCTTCTTTTTCTAAGTCTTTAAGATTTAAGGTTAGGTTGCTTGACATTTTTCTTGTTTATTGAGTAGGCCTGTAATGATACAAACTTTCCTCTTACTACTGCTTGTGCTGCATACTACCCCATATATGTGGATTTCTTCACTTCCTTTTTGCAATTGTTTTCTAATTTCAGTCTTGTGGTCAGAAGATATGCTTGGTATAATTTCATTCTTCTTGAATTTGTTGAGACTAGTATTATGGCCTAACATACAGCCTATTCTTGAGAATGTTCCATGTGCACTGGAGAAAAATGTATAATCTGATGTACTGAAATGAAGGGCTTTGATATTCATTTGGTCATAATTGCATTAAGGCCAATATTTCTTTGTTGATTTTCTGTTTGGATGATATGTCTAGCACTGACTAGTGTAATGTTAAGGTCCTCAACTATGATTGTGTTCTTGTCTGTTTCTCCTTTCAGTTCTCTTAGTAGTTGCTTTATGTACCTGGTGCTCCCTGATTGGGTGCATACATATTAAGAAGTGTTATGTCTACTTAATGCAGTGTCCCTTTATCATCTCTCTCTATAAAAGCCTAATATGCAAATTGCACCCTTGGGAATTCGACCAGGAGACCAGGAGTTTCATTGATCTTTATGATGTACACTGACCACCGAAGGGTGGCGCGGAACGAAGGAAGACCCCAGCCGGCAGCTGGCAACCAGGGGAGGCAGGCTCTGGCTGGCAGCCAGCAGCTGGGGAAGGGAGGCCCTGGTCAGCAGCCAGCAGCCAGGGAAGGAAGGCCCCAGCCAGCATCCAGAAGGCTCCGATTGGCCCTGATCACCAGCCAGGCCTAGGGACCCTACCTGTGCATGAATTTTGTGCACTGGGCCTCTAGTTATAAAATGTCCATCTTTGTCTCTTGTTACCTTTGTTATCTTGAAACCTATTTTGTCTGATAAAAGTGTAGCTACATCTGCTTTCCTGTGAATGTTATTTGTGTAGAGAATCATTACCCACCCTTCTACTTGAATCTACCTTTGTTTTCGCAGCTATTTATGTCTCCTGAAGGAAGCATATAGCTGGGTTTTGTTTTTTTTTAACCAGTCTGATACTCTGTGCCTCTTTATTGGTGAATTCAGTCCATTTCCATTTCCATTTAGGGATATTATTGATGTGTGAGGATTTCCTATAGCTACTTTATCTTTTGTTTTCTGGTAGCTCTGTGCCTCCATTGGGTCTGTCCTTTGTGTTTCTGGCTGTTGTTTTTGTTTAGCAGATTTCATACATTTCCCTCTATTTCCTCTTTATTTTAAGGTATGTGTCTCAGTACATAGGTCATTCACATTCTTTGTTATGTTATTCGTAGGTATTATATTCATTTTATTGCGATTGCAAATGAAATTTTTTTTAATCTTTTTTTCTGAAATTTCATTGTTAGTATGTAGGAAAGCAGTGGATTTTTATACATCTCAGGTTTTTTGTTTGCTTGTTTGTTTTTTGTGAGGTTACCGTTTGGTCTGTTTGTGTTTTTGGCGTTGTGTTGTATGAGTTCTTTATAAATTTCTTGATAGTTACTCCTTGGGTAAGTTCTTTTTAAAAAGACATACTTGTTAGGATCTCACATATTAGGCCCTCTCTTTAAATTCCTGAATCAACCTGTTATCTCTACTAGGAAAGGGTATGTGATGACATAGAATATGCCTTTGATTTGGATTTTGTAAAGATTCTTAATCTTATACAGGCATAAGGAAAAGAAGACAATTGAAGACAATTTCCTAATAAGTTTTCATCTGTTTATAGATTTATAGTCTGTACTGTATAAGGAGGGTATATATAGATAACACTTCCAAGTTACTTTGTCTTCTAAGATTGCCATAGAAGCATAACTAAATAATATGACATTCCCTCTTTAACTGCCCTTAACAGAGGACAATCACGGAAGGCCAAATGTTGTTGTGGGTATTATTTATGCTACACATGTGAAAGATGTAAGTACCATGTAAAGTAGGATTCAAAATCTATTCAAACCAGTGTGTTTAGAACAATTGTTAAAGATTCAGATGAGAAAGATTCCAACACATCCAATACAGCGTGTCCCCAAAAATGTATACACACTTTGAATAATTATTTATTACAATGGGTTAAATCTGAAATAAATAAATACCAATTGAGCTATAAAGTGTTACAGTGTGAATACATTTTTGGGGACACCCTGTATTTGTATCTAATTCCCTGCCTTCCTTTACTACGCAGCTCCCCACACCCTGATCTACAGGTCATGGGCTCTGTCATTATCTTAGAGGATAGTAGAGAAACAAACTTTATTGGTGTTAGATAAAGATGTTATCCCTCTGGGATAAGAAGGCCCTTCCCTTAAGGCACATAGGTTTGAAGTACAGCCTTGATTTTAAAAACTTAGGTTTCAACTCACATTTTGAGTTGAGTCAGCACTTTTATCTAAGCCCTACTATGGAAAACCATTAGTGGGGTTCTTGCATTTTACCCTTAGTCCCAACACTTATTTTCATGCAGGTCCCTTATTCTCCTTACCTGATTCTTTCATATCTCAGTTTGGTTTAATTTCTTGGAATGTCATATTTAGATTACCTTCTCTAGCTCCTTGCTGGACTATATGAATTTGTCTGATTAAATTGATTTAACAATTTATGTGGGTTTTAACACATGAGCTTCTTGGGGAATGGGGGAAATTTCCCCATTCTACCCTTCCTTAAGTCTTTTGGCTAGACCCGTGGTCGGCAAACTGCGACTCGCGAGCCACATGCGGCTCTTTGGCACCATGAGTGTGGCTCTTTCTAAGCCTTAGGAGTACCCTAATTAAGTTAATAACAATGTACCTACTTATATAGTTTAAGTTTAAAAAATTTGGCTCTCAAAAGAAATTTCAATAGTTGTACTGTTGATATTTGGCTCTGTTGACTAATGAGTTTGCCGACCACTGGGCTAGACTAACTATAAAATGATAAAATTGACACCATACTAGATTAACAAGAGAAGAAAATAAGGAATTTAACACATGCACATGAGAGAATCACAATATGATACTCAGATCATTAAAAAAGGCTCAAAAAAGTGAACCAGGCATCTCTTTAGACTTTTTAGACAAAGAATAAATTTGTGAGAAGCTGACAGGACTAAAAAAGTTAGTAATCCTTAGAAAGGAATCAAAGCAGGGTTGGATATTCATTAGAGAGGAATCTAAACAACATTTGGGCTTGGATAGTAAGTTAGTAAACAAGGTTTGTTACGTGGTCTTTTGACTCTGTATTTTATAATTCCTGTGATAAGGTTGTTTCTCAGCCCTCAGCCCTTCAGGTATGGGGAGGGCACCTATCAAGGATAGTTGCACATTAACCCACTTGCTGGGTTTGGGTATAATCTCAGCTGCTCCAGTTGTGCCCACAACTTCTCAGAAGTTCTGACTTGTGGATGGCACTCAGGCACAGTTTTTAGTTGTGGTGTGGAAGTAGAAACTACTCGTGTATTTGGTTGCATAGGCAATAAGATAGGCATTATACAGCACAAATTATAAATTTTGACTGCCTATATTTGAACTCAGTCCCTGCCAGTTATTTAGCTTTGTGGACTTGGGCAAGTTGTTAAACCTCTCTCTTGAGGTTTTATTTTCTATACTTATGAAATGGGTGCAATAACTATCTAATCTCTATATGTAAAAGTCTAAGCAACCATTACAACCGAACAACCGGAAAGACCGGAATGACCGGTTGACCAGTTGCTATGATGCGCACTGACCACCGGGGGAAGATGCTCAACACAGGAACTGCCCCCTGGTGGTCAGTGCGCTCCCACAGCAAGCCTCCCATGGCTACCCCTGGCCAGCTGGCCCCCATTGGCTCCTAGTGCTAAGCCATTTATAGACAACCTGCTTCTGGGTCAGGGTTTCGTATGTAGCAGAGCAGCTACCTCGCTGGGATCTATTGAAAGTCAGCCCTCAACACAAGGGTTGGTCTCATTGCCATCCTCTCCCTTCCCCAGGGGCCCCCTGTCCATCACGGTGGCAGCACAGTGGTGAGGGAAGGAGGAGTGGGGGAGGCGAGGAACGACGCAGTGGCGGGGCGGCATCAGTGTCCAGTGTCTGTTCCTTCCATGCCCATCCTGGCAACCGTCAACTCGTTTCCTGACCCTGCAGAGGCCATCGGGGATGGGTGGTGCGGCCCCTTTCCCAGTGGGGCTCAGGGCCATCTTACTCCTTGGAGCTGGCAGCCAACCTCTCACAGTCCCTCCCCCGAACCATGTGCATAAATTTGTGCACTGGGCCTCTAGTAGAGTTATAAGGATTAAGTGAATCTATTTACACATACCTATATGTATATATCTATATCAGTGCCTTGCACATACAGATGTCATGCATTTACTATTTTCATCATTCCAACTGGAAGTTCAGTAAACAGAACATGTGGACTTCTCCTTGCAGCTCCAACATGTGCAAAGAGCTTGGAAGAAATACAAAACACACTCACATACACACGCACTACCTCCTAGACATAATTCATTCAGTTTGCAGGAGACCATAAACAAAGAGAAAATCTTGAGGGTAATCAAGGCAAAACAAAATATTTAACCATAGAGGAATGAAAATAAGAATTCCATCACGTCAGACTTCTCTTCAGAAATCTGCAAGTAAGAAAAAAGTACAGTGATATATTTAAAGTATTAAAAGTAAAAAATGAAACAAAACAAAAATCCTAAAATTCTGTATCCAGTGAAATTACCTTGCAAAAGTGAAGAGAGACTCTCTTTTAAAAACAAAAATTGGAGCAATTAATCACTACAGGCTTGTCCTGCAAGTAATATTGAAAGAAGTACTTCAGGGAGAAGGAAAATTATACAAATCATAAATTTTTATCTAAATAAAGAAAGGAAGGGTGTCAGAGAATAAATAAAGATAAAATATAATGTTTTAATTATTGATTTTATCTAAAATATAACTGTAAATCAATAATTGCTGCAATGTATTGGGTTATATAGATAAGTGCAATGCAATGAATGATGGCAATGTCACAAGGGGTAGGAGGGTGGAATTGGGATACTCTGTCAAAGTGCATATACTATATGTGAAATTATAAAGTGTATTTGAAGATGGACTTAAATAATTAAAATGCATATTGTAAACTCAAGGGAAACAAAAAATACAAAGCATAAATAGCATGCTAAGAGAGCAGATATAATTGAATCATATTAAACTCTTAATTAAAATGAGATAAGAAAAAATGAAAAAAAGAAACAAGAAATGCAACAAATAAAAAACAGTCATAGATGGTATATATTAACCTTATTGTAATAAGTACTGTAAATATTAGTGATTTAAATGCAGCCATTAAACAAAGATATTCTCAAATTGTATAAGTAGGTTCTCTACAGAAAGTAACAAAAATTAATTTAAAACTGATAGGTTAAAAGTAAAGGAATGAAAACGATATAGCATGTTAATACTAATCAAAAATATCTTAGTACTCTACATGTACCCTTTTTTTCCTGTAATGTCAGGGGAAAAGTTGTCTATTATCTTTGAAGTTACTCTCCCTCCTTTTTTTAAAAAAAATAACATCATGAGGATTACTCACAGTTGTTTATCTGAACTCAGTTTCTGAGAAATTACCCCTTTATTCTTATTCATTTTTCTTAAGCTTAAAATGAAGTTGGATTTAATTACTTTCCATATGTAAACCAGCTACCAGGGGTGGGCAAACTTTTTGACTCAAGGGCCACAATGGGTTCTTAAACTGGACCAGAGGGCCGGAACAAAAGCATGGATGGAGTGTTTGTGTGAACTAATATAAATTCAAAGTAAACATCATTACATAAAAGGGTATGGTCTTTTTTTTTTTTTTTTTTTAGTTTTATTCATTTCAAACGGGCCGGATTCGGCCCGCGGGCCGTAGTTTGCCCACGGCTGAAGACGTTTGAATAATCATGATTTCCATGAGAGCCAACAGTGTGACATGGCTGTCAAAAGATAGCTAATGCAGTATTAGGTTTTATTAATAGAAATGTAATGTTCAGAATAAATAAGGAAATTGTTATACTGTTTTGTGCATTAATCATTCATCGTGTGGAGTATCATTTTCAGTTCTGGGCATTATATTTGAGAGAACAT
Source organism: Myotis daubentonii (assembly GCF_963259705.1). Lineage (NCBI taxonomy): Eukaryota > Metazoa > Chordata > Mammalia > Chiroptera > Vespertilionidae > Myotis > Myotis daubentonii. Next base: position 82,926,106 of record NC_081840.1, on the reverse strand, counting down.
AAATAGGTGCACAAATATGTTCCGAGATGGGTGACCGAGATTTTGAAGCTATTTTAAAGGAGGACATTTTGAGGTATTAAAAACTGAAAATATTGTAGGGAATAAATATTAAATGTCTAAATAAAATGTAATGAACTGGCATTCTGGAACAACAATTATACTCAAGTGGCTTCATCTCAGAATAAGGACAAATTTCCTTATAAATTTAACTGCCCAAATATGGAAGAGACTATGTTTTGAGATAATCATGAGCAACCTGTCATTGGAAGCAGCCAGAGAATGGGTGCCAATATGCCTGGAATATTGCCATACTGGTCTCTGCAGCTTTGTAGCATTTGAGTTGGATGATCTCAAAGGTCTGCCAACTATGTGGTTCTATTTTTAAAAAAGCCTTTGAAACTCAGCTTTGGTTCTTTATCAAGTTAATTTGGGATTTCCTACAGCACATATGTCTGTATATAATGATTATTTTGGAATTATCTGTTACTTGCATATATGAATATACTCATCTCTGAAATTTTAGTATTATTTTTATACTAAACCTTATATACTAAAACTATACTTGACAAATATATTGAAAGATACATATCAAATAACTACTTTTTCTATTTCCATTTTTTTGTTGTTTTTTACTTATTTTGACAATTTTGGCAATATATACATATTATATAATTAAAATTCAATGAAATGCTTAATTTATTATTGTAGAGTCTTTTATAACATGCTCTAAAATTCTGTAGTTATATACTTAACTATTTTATTAATTTGATTAGTTACATAATTATATTCTTAATACTATTCAACCAAGTTTGCATATGACTATTATATCCATTGTGTTTATTTTCTTACTTATTATTTGAGAAATCATTCATTATTGTAGTAAACTTCATTACTTTAATTTTTTACTTTTTTTTCAATTACAGTTGACATTCAATATTTTAGGTATACAACATAGTGGTTAGATATTGATATAACTTATGAAGTAAGCCCCTCAATAAGTATAGTACCCACCTGGCACATACGTAGTTATTATAATACTAGAGGCCTGGTGCATGAAATTCATGCACTGGTGGGGGGGGGGATGTCCCTCAGCCCAGCCTGCACCGTCTCCAATCTGGGACCCCTTGGGGGATGTCCGACTGCCAGTTTAGGCCCGATCGCGCAGGATGCCCAGCAGGGATCGGGCCTAAACCAGCAGTTGGACATCCCTCTCACAATATAGGACGTCTAGCTCCTAACTGCTCACCTGCCTGCCTGCCTGATTGCCCCTAACCACTTCTGCCTGCCATCCTGATCACCCCCTAACCCCTCCCCTGCTGGCTTGATTGACGCCTAACTGTTCCCCTGCCAGCCTAATTGCCCCCAACTGCCCCCTCTGCCGGCCTGGTCACCCCAGTGGAAGCCAGGTGGAGCAGCAGCGGGGACCCACTCCCCTGGCAGGGCTGAGGGAACTCCGGCAGCAGGTGTGCAGAGCAGCCAGGCCCGTCCCCACCCCCACTGTGCGTGCTGCCATCTTGTGGTAGCATTATGGCATAAGGGTTAATTTGCATATTAACTCTTTATTGTATAGGATTATTGACTATGTTCCCCATGCTTCATTTTACACCCAAGTGACTAATTTGTACTTCTTACTCCCTTTACTGTTTCACGTACAGCTGCTGTTCCTCAGCAGAGGATGTGGTGCTCAGGAGGATGCTGTTGCTTGGATCTGCTTTCCAGGGGAGTTCTGCTCTTCCCGGCTGCAAACCCTCTCACCAGCTGAGCAATTTCGCCAATTCGGTGTGAGTGTTACTAGTTTCAGCTGCTCACTTCATTTCCTCCGGGACAGGACCTGGGACGCGTCTGCCTATATCGCCGCCATCTTCCCTACCTTTACTGTTTTCACCCAACCACTCACACCCTTTTCATCTGGCAACCAGCATTTTGTTCTCTGATATTTGAGTCTGTTTCTGTTTTGTTCATTTGTTTAGATTCCACATATAAGTGGAATCAAATAGTATTCTTTTTTTTTCTGTTGGATTGATACCTTTATCATGAAATTCCCATCTTTGTCTCTTGTCACAGCCCTGTTTTACAGTTTATTTTTATCTGATATGAGTGTTACAACCCCAACTGTTTTTTTATTCCATTTGCATGAAATATATTTTTTAAATTTGTTTTCAGTCTGTGCATGTCTTTCAATATAAAGTGGTTTTGTTGTAGGCAACACATGTATGGGTCTTGTTTTCTTGTGAAGCTTCTTATTTCCCCTTCAAGTTTGAATGATAGCCTTGCTGGATAGAGTATTCTTGGATTCAGTCCTTTGCTTTGCATCACTTTGTAAATTTCAGTCCATTCTTTTCTGGCCTGATGTGTTTCTGTTGAGAAGTCATTTGACAATCTAATGGGAGATCCCTTGTATGTAACTTTCCGTCTCTCTCTTGCAGCCTGTAAGATTCTCTCTTTGTCCTGAACATTTGCCATGGTGATTATGATGTGTCTTGGTGTGGGTCTTTTCGGGTTCACCGTGTTTGGGACTCTCTGGGCTTGTGTGACTTTTTTCTTCCCCACCTCAGGAAAGTTTTCTGATATTATTTCTTCGAGTAGGTTTTCTAATCCTTGTTCATCCTTCTGTTGTTCTGGTACTCCTATTATTCGTATGTTGTTTCGTTTCATGTTGTCCCAAAGCTCCCTTAGGCTCTCCTCCTGTCTTTTAATTTTTTTCTCCAATTGCAGTACATTTTGGGTGTGTTTTGCTTCCTTGTCTTCTAATTCACTAATTCGGTCCTCCGCTTCTCCTAGTCTACTGTTGATACTTTCAATGGAGTTTTTCATAGCAGCTATATCACTCTTCATTTCTTCTTGGGTCTTACTTAAGTTGTTGATTTTTTCATGTTTCTTCTAGCTTCTTCCATATGTTATCGATTTTTTCATCTGTTTCTTCTAGCTTCTTCCATATGTTATCGATTTTTTCATCTGTTTCTTCTTGCTTCTTGCAGAGGTTGTCGATTTTTTCCTCCATCCGGTTTATGCACTCTAGGATCCTTATTCTGAATTCTTTATCTGTCATGTTGCATGCCTCTGTATTACTTAGCTGCTTTTCTGGAGAGTCCTCCTTCTCTTTCCTTTGGGGGTTTCTTTGTCTACCCATGTTTGATCTCACTGACATATCTAGACGTTGAGTCGTTCAGTGGTTGCTCCCTTGGTGGCAGTGACTCCTTGGTCTGTGGTTGCTCTTCGGGCGGTTGCGGTAGCAGCTGCTCTTCAGTTGGCAGCAGCTCCTCTGGTGGGTGCTGTTCACAGCTGTGGTGGCTCTTCTGGCTGGTGGGGCGAGGTTTCACGTACAGCTGCTGTTCCTCAGCAGAGGATGTGGTGCTCAGGAGGTTGCTGTTGCTGGGATCTGCTGCGTTGATTTAAAGGCACAAAATACAACACAACAAGGCACCACGTACCAGGCACTATACACAAATATATTCACAATATTAATAACCCCAAATAAAGGTGACCATCTGAATTAAGAGAATTAGGGGATAAGGAAGAAGGAAGAGAAAAAGATAAAAGAGAAAAAAGAAAAGAAAAGTAGGGACCAAAAAAAGGAGTGCAAAAATGAAATTGGGAAAAAGGAGAGGGGAAAATAAAAGCGAGAAAAGAAAAGAGAAAAAAAAAAGAGCAAAAAGAGAGAATGAAGTGGAAGAGGGGAAGAGAGTTTTTATATGAGGAGAATACTCCTATAGAACAGCCATTAATCCCAAAAAATTCCAGCAACAGCTCCCTGGATATGAATGCAAACTAGAAACAACCAATAATATAACGATGAAAATAGAATGGAGAACACTAATCCCAAAATAAAATAAAGAGAAAATAAAATGGCACTTTAAAAAATGGTAAAATGATAGCAGTAATAATACTGGTTAAAAATAAGAAGGTAGTAATTAAAAGGGTAAAATCAGGTGATGGAAAAAGAAGAAAAGAGAAAAAAAAAAAGAACAGAAAAAAAAAAAGAAAAAAAATTGGTTTCTTAGTTAAAAAGTGAAAAAAGAAAAAAAAAATTGTAGTAGTGAAGGTCCTTCGTTTCTTCTATTCTTCAGTGTGGCTTGCCTTAGACCTTCCAGGTATTCAGGAGAGTGTTGAGTTTCCCTGCGATATACTGTTCCTCTGTGTTGTAAACCACAGTCCTTATTTTAAAGCATGCCGCATTTATTTCCCAGACTGCCTTATTTTGTGTTTAGCAAAGAGTCAGTTTGTGGGTCAGCCTCTGGGTGGCAGTGTTCTGGGGTTGGCCTCTGAGGCTATAGGGCCTCTCTGTCCAGTGGAAGTTCACTGCCCAGAGCTGACTGCGTAATAGTTAGTTACAGGCACTATGTTGTTGCTGGGATTGAAAATCCCTCTATAGGCCAGACCCTGTTAACTCCCAGGGACTGACTGATCAGGTTATCTTAATCCTTGATCTCGTACAGGGTGGAATCTGGGTGTGGCTGTGCTCCTTGCCTGGGGGCTGGGGGGAGGAGTATCACTCTCAGGAGAGGGTGGCTGCCCCAGTCCTGGGCTCAGGGGTGTCTCAGCACTCAATTCACTACCACCTCTCCCGGCTCCCCCTCTTTCCCCAGTCTCTCCCCAGATTCCACTCCTCAGCACACTCTCCCTCTCTTCAGCACAGGTGAGTGTCTGTATCTGAAATGTCCCATGAACAGGATTCAGTGAAAACAAACAAACAAATGCTGGCCGCGGAAACGGGGAAGGCTTGGTTTCTGTAAGCTTCTTCTCTTACCGGGACTGCATGGTCAGGTCAGCTCTTCAGGCTGCCCCCTTTAGGCTCAGTCCTCCGTGATCACAGAACCCAGCTCTCAATTTCCCTGGCGGCGCCAGGAATCCCGCGGTTCTCCTTTCCCCCGTCAGGGGCTGTGCCTGTCCCAAGGGATGCGGCTGTCTGCCATGTGGTCTCCTTCCAACTCTCTGGGCTCAGAGGTCTGGCAAACTTTCCTTCCCAAATCCCTGGTTTTTTTTACCTTTCCAGGGGAGTTCTGCTCTTCCCGGCTGCAAACCCTCTCACCAGCTGAGCAATTTCGCCAATTCGGTGTGAGTGTTACTAGCTTCAGCTGCTCGCTCCATTTGCTCAGGGACACGACCTGGGACACATCTGCCTATATCGCCGCCATCTCGGTTCTCGGGTCTTGTTTTCTTATCCATTCAGCCACCCAATGCCTTTTGATTGGAGTATTTAGTCCACTTTATATTTAAGTAACTAGTGATAGGTCTGTAGTTATAACCATTTTATCACTCCCTATTTTTGTAGTTCTCTGTTCCTTTCTCATTCTCTTGTACTTTGATGACTTTTATAATGTTGTGTTTGGATTACTTTATCTACTTTTTCTATATCTCATAGATTTTTTTGTTTGTTTGTGGTTACTATGTGCTTCATATTATATCAAACTATGTTTATAGCAGTCTACTTTTAAGTAGGTGGGTGCTTAAGTTAAAACACATTCTAAAATCACTATCATTTTTACTCACCCCTTACATGTTTATGTTTTTGTCATTCTGTTTTACTTCTTTTGTGTATTTGTATCTCTTAGTTTATTGTAATTGTACATGATCTTCCTACATTTGTCTTTTAATGTTTGTGCTGCTTTTATTATGTATTTGCCTTGGTCAGTGAGTTGTTTTTTGCTTCCTATATTATCTTATTCCTATTTTATATTTTCCTTTCTACTAAATAAAAAAATAAGAAATCCCTTTAACATTTCTTATAATACTGGCTTAGTGGTGAGGAGCTACAATAGCTGTTTCTTTTCTGGAAAATGCTTTATCTTTCTTTCAATTTTAAATGATAGCAGTGCTGGGGAGAATAATCTTGGTTGTAGGTTCTTGCTTATCATTACATTAAATAATTTGTTAATTTGTGCCACTCTCTTCTAGTCTGCACATTTTCTGCTGAAATATCAGCTAATAGTCTGATGGGAGCTCCCTTGTATGCAACTGATTTTCTCTTGCTACTTTTGAGATATTCTCTTTGTCTTTAACTATTGGCATTTGATTTATGATGTGTCTTCATATGGACCTCTCTTTGCTTCTGGTTTGGTATGTATATTCCCATCACCAGGTTAGGGAAGATTTCTGTCATTATTTCTTCAAATAGGTTTTCAATTCCTTGCTCTCTCTCTTCTGGTACTCCTATGATTCAAATGCTGTTATGCTTGATGTTGTCTCAAAGGTGCCCTAAACAATCCTCATTTTTATAAATTCCTTTTTTTTTCCTGTTTGTTTTTCCAATCAGGTGTTTTCTGCTACCTTATCTTCCAAAATGGTAATTCAGTTGTCTACTTCATCTAATCTGCTAATTGATACCCTTTAATGTAGTCTCCATTTCAGTTATTATGTTCTTCATTTCTGAATGTTTCTTTTTTATGGTTTTTATCTATTTGTGTAAGTTCTCACTGAGCTCACCTATTTCTTTTCTTAAGTCATTGAGCATCCTTGTAACCAGTATTTTGAACGCTATACCTGATAGATTTCTTGTCTCCATTTCATTAATTTTTTTAATTTTTAATTTATTCTGTTCTTTCATTTGGGGCATGTTTCTCTATATCCTTATTTTGGCTGACTCCTTGTTTATTTCTATGTTTTAGGTAGATCTGCTACATCTTCCTACCTTGACAGAGTGACCTTCTGTAGTAGGAGTCTTATGAGACCCAGAGGTGCAGTCTCCTTGGTCACCTGAGCTGGGTCGTCAGGGGGATCCCTTGAGTGTGTTGTCTTGTAATTGAGCCTTGATTGTTGTTGGCACATCAGTGAGTAGGATTGAGCTTCAAGATGACTCACTGTGAGGGCTGGTGTGACTATAGCAGACTAGCTGCTGTGCTGGAGCTGACTCCAAGGACCATGAGTCACTTGAGCTGGACTCTAATATCAGCCGAATCTGCCTATATGGTGCTCTTGTATGGTCTGAACTGGTTCTTGGGAGGGGGTCCATTGCAGCACAATGTCAGTTGCCATTTGTGCCTGACTTGGGACCACCTGGTAGTAACTGAAAAGTAATCTGTGGTTGTTTGCTGCTGGACTAGGAGGTGCTTGGGAGAGGCTGTGCTGTAAGCAAAGACCAGTTGTCCTTAATGCTGATCTTAGGGTCACTTAGAAAGAGGCACAGAGCATGCTGAGGCCAGCCACTGCTTGTTTAGGATTTGTGGGTCTTTGAGAGATTTTAGGAAAATCACAGGAAGGCTGCTCATGTTGAAAAGTTGCTGGAAGAGGTTTGAATTGGGTGGGGCAGGATCTTAAGGAACCACCAATGGAAGCTAACAGTGTTAGCCAGGTTAATGGAGAGCAAGCTCAGATTTGGTGCCAGCCTGCAACAGCCTAGCTTAGTGGGAGGAATGCTCAACAAAGGAGCAGTGGCACCTGTCCCTGGAGAGATGTGCTCCTCCAGCCCTGCCCTGAAGCTAGTCAATTTAGTTGCTCCCCGTATGTCCCTTCTGCTTTTCAAGCTGCCCTTGTGTAGGACCCTCAAGAGCAATGCCTGGGACTACAGCCACCCTCGGACTTACTCATATGTAATCCCCACTTCTTCTAACAGCCAGATGTTATGGGGACTCATCTTTCTGGTGCTGGGTGTGAAGCTATGACACTTCATTCCTTGGGGGACCTCAGTAGCCCAAATATCCCTCCTAATTCTTAACCATCACTGCATGGGTGTGGGGCCTGCCCATCATGTGTCTTCTCCCCCCTTACCAGTCTCCTCATGCTTCTTTATGTCCTTAGTTATAGGACTTCTGTTCACGTAGTCTTCAGGTGGTTCTCAATGATGGTTCTGTAGTTTAGTTGCAGTTTTGATGTGATCATGGCAGGGAGGCAATCACAGTATTTACCTACTCCACCATCTTGACCTATATAATTTTTTATTGAAGTATTTCATTCTCCTGACAAGTTAGACATAAGTATTCACCAGAGAAAAAACTAAAGTAGGTTATGCCAGCTCACAGCTAGAAGGTCATTACTCACAAGATCAGTGAGAAATAGGACTACACTCAGTTCTGCCTTTAGTTCTGGTTAGCTTACTCACCTAAATGCTGGGAAATAAAAGACCCCAGGGAGATCTTCGATGAAACCAAGTATTGTAAAAATTTAATATAGGTGGATAGAAACTTCATGGAAATAACATTGTATATAAACTTTGGTTCTCTTCTCTGCTAGGTCCTTCCTCATGTAGCTAAATAGATGAACAAGGACTAATAAGTGAGAGTAATAGATCTAGAAGACTATAAAGATGGATTTGTAAAAAAATAGTCAACTGCTAGCATACTGGTAATTAATGTATCCATGTATGGTACAGTAAGTCCTCACTGAACATTGTTGATAGATTTTTTAAACTGTAGTTAAATGACATAATAAAACTAGTCTTGCCATAAGCTAATTGATTTAACAAGAGTTAAATTCCTATGGCATCTCATCAACATTATAACAAAATAACGATGAATAAAATTATGTTACCTGAGGCCATACTATATTAAGATTTTTATTTCAAGTTGACTAAATATAAATTGAAAAGTAGAAACGTTAATTAACTATTTAATAATTTATGTATTTGATTTGGAAGTAAAAAACTAAAATCTTCTTCCCTATACTAAAAATTCAATTAGATCTTAATTTAAAATTGCATTATATAGTGCTGAAATTGATCCTTTTTCATTAAGTATTATTATTTTCATTTACTTTTATCATTAAAACTAGCAGTTTACAACATTGGATACATGTAAACAGGGATAGGATCTTAGCACAGTGATATTCTAAAGGATAATTATGCGCAGAATTGTTTTTTAGCAGAATTACCGTAATTCAATCTTATGTTGATCAAGATAGCCTTAATATTTTCCATAAATGTAACTAAACTTATAGAGTCCTCTCCCTGGCTCTCGTCCCTGAAATACATAAATACTTCTTTTTTTAAAGCCTCTTGGCAGTTTTATAACCTAGGGATGTCTTTCTCAAGGACCTGGGAGCCATCACTTTAAAATATGATCATCAAGGAGGATAGTTCCCTTATCTTTCAATCTCTGTTGGGAGGGTAGGAGTCTATCTTTATTGGATGCCAATTAGCCAATACAGATGGCCAAATCCCAAAGGGAAATATTTGCAAATTTGGGACTAAGTCTATGTGCTTGACATAATCCACTGATTAACTTCCTCCCTAATGTTCTCTAATACTTTTCCAGCAGTTCTCCCCAGCCTTTAATACCTTTCCCATCGGCAGAGTTGGGTTCAGACTGCATTCTGGCCACTGTTCTCTGTTGTAATAGCTTTGAATAAAGTCTTGGTCCAATCCATTTTTTTTCTTTGACCATATTATTTATTGAGGCATTGCATGGCAGCTCAATAACTGTCAGCTATAGCACTATTTTTACTCTATAGATATTAATTTAGCAACTCTATAGATATTAATTTAGCAATATATACAATTTGCCTGGTATATATAATAATTTATCTTATTTTTTCTTTATTTTAAGCCATTACTAAACAACAAGACAAAATGAGAAACCGAAACTCCATCATTCATGAAATTAGGAAACAGCTATTACCATTAAATTTAATATATATATTTTTTAAAAACAAAACTTCAAACTACAATGAATATTTGACCAAAAGGGCACTTAGAAAAGTTATCAGCAGCTGGACACCTAAGGCAAGTATCTGGGGGCAAAACTAAAGTTCATTAGCTGAAATAATAAGTGTGTGCCGGTATATATCTGCCATAGACACATAAAACCCTGGACCATGCCAGACAAGTCAAAGACACTGACTTATTAGCCTTCAGCATCACTGTCCCAGCCCTGCCCAACCCCATACAGTCTCCATAATCTATATTTTAAGTATAAAATGTAAGTAGAAGAATGGTCTCTTCAGTATAAAATTATTTTCACCAATAAAGTAAAAAGTAGCTATATACTTTTAATAGACAACTTTGAAGTACACATTAAAAATTAGCCTGGGGTGGGGGTGAGGGTGGGGGTGAGGGTGGGGGTGGGCTAGAATGGGTCAGTGGTGAAAAAAGGGAACATATGTAATATTTTCAACAATAAAGATTTTAAAAAATTAGTCTCAACTCCATATTGAGACTATTTAAAGTCTGTATTTTGGGACATTGTTTTATTTATATTTCTGGTAAACAATGTCACAATTAAAAATGGGTCAGCTGTTATTTGGACAAATGATATTTTCAAAGCTTAGTCTCACTCTTAATAACTACCAAATTTTCTCATACATATATAAAAATATTTTTTTGCAAAAAGATACTAGTATGTAAGTTTCAGTGTCACTCAAAACATTTTAAAAGTTTTTAGTGAATTTCAAACATCTCTCTGCATCACACATTATTTGTCATTGAATCTTTATGTAATAAAGCAGACTACAGTGTGTGAATATAATTCATCAAGTAAAATTTTGAATTGCCTGTGGTAGTTAATTACTATAACCAGGAAGTAGGAATTATATATATATATATAATGCATTCCCAATGAATGATGCCCAATTAATACCTTAAGTAAATATCTTTATAAAATGTCACCAACTCAGATTTAAGGTAACAATAAAAATGCAATAAATTCATCAGTGAGTCAGGATTACTAATTTTAAATAGACTACCTGGAAAATTTTAAGATGTGTCATAATACAATAAAAATATAAAAAAAATGTAATCGTTCCCACAAATAGCCTAGAAAGTTAATGGTATGCAGTTTGTATCTGGAGTATTTTAAGCTGTGAAAGTAAGGAATTTATGAGTCAATGTTTTTACACAACTTGGTCTTTATACTCTTAAACACACTTTCAATAAGTTAAGCAACAGCATATCTAGTTAGATATATATTTGCATACATGTGTTTCTCTTCTTTTCAAGAGACTATCATTTATAAAGTTATATTTTTAAAAATGTTATAATGCTAGGATGTCAGCATCATGATGGAATAAGAAAACCCCATTGTATTGCCCCTTAAATTTACAAGTCATACAATTATAATTCAACAAAGGATCCTCTGCTTAACACACAATCACATCTGAGAGATCCAAGTATCATTACATCTGAAGGTGGGCATATTGGAATGAGAAGGGGAGGCAGGATAGGGGAGAGATGGTGGCTGCAGATGCAGTTCAGCACCTGTCTTGGCACCAGATGACACACAGTGGTGGAGGAGTTGAACTGTGGTTCTCATACTGTGGCCCAGAGGGTAGGAGGGAAGAAACAGCATCCCTACTATCAATAAAAGAAGATTGAAATAATACCAAGCATGTTTTCTGACTATAACAGTATGAAACTGGAAATCAACTACAAGAAAAAATTTGGAGAAACCACACATACGCAGAGTTTAAAATGCATGCTAGTAAACAACTATTGTGTCAAAGAAGAAATAAAAAATCAAAAGATCCATAGAGGAAGACATGACATACCAAACATTTTTGGATTCAGAAATGTGGTATTAAGAAGGAACTTTATAGCATTACAGGCCTACCTCAAGAAACAAGAAAAAATCTCAAGTGAAAAATCTAATACACAACTTAAAGAATTAGAAAAAGAGGAACTCAGCCACAAAATAAGAATGAAATATCACCATTTGTGAAAGCATGGATGGACCTAGAAGATATTATGCTAAGTGAAATAAGTCAGGCAGAGAAAGACAAATACCATATGATTTCACTTAAAGTGGAATTTAAAGAATAAAACAAACAAACAAAATAGAAACAGAATCATAAATATAGAGAACAAGACTGATGGTTGACAAAAGGAAGGGGGTGTTTGGTAAAAAAAAGGTGAAGGAATTAAGTACAAATTGGTAGTTAAAAAATAGTCATGGGGTTATAAGATACAGCATAGGGAATATAGTCAATAATGTTGTAATAACTCTGTAGGTGCTAGGTGGGTACTTGAATTATAGGGGGAACACTTTGTAAAGTATATGATTGTCTAACCACTATGCTATATACCTGAAACCAATACAAAATAATATTGAAAGTAAATTGTAATTAAAAAATAAAATTAAATAAAAAGAACAAACAAATCCCAGTCAGTAGAAGGAAAGAAATAAAAATCAGAGAGAAAATAAATGAAATAGAAAACAAAAAGATAATAGAAAACGTGGGTTAAAGAGCTGTTTCTTTGAAAACATAAACAAAACAGACAAACCTATGGCTTGACTCACGAAGGAAAACAGAGAGAAGACTCAACTAAAGTCAGAAATAAAAGGGGGAGGGACTTCTGGTCTGGATGGTGAAGAAGGTAAACTCTGTGCTTGCCTCCTGCCACAACTGAATTATAGTACAACCACCCTTGATAATTACCTGGAGCTGAACAGAACTCCTAACGAAAGGGTGGGGACATGAAAGGGTCTGATCACACATCCACATGTGATGCTTAAGAGTTGGGAGGGATATCTCAGCTGCAGAGGGCCTCCATAGGAGCAAAGGGTTGTAACCCTATACCTGGCTCCTAAGCCTGTAGCACGAGAAATGGGAAGAGTCCACACATCTGGCTGTGGAAATCAGGGTGGGTTTCATCTGAGTGAGAGGGAGGGCTGCTGAAGACACAGGTGTCCTGTTATATAGCCCAAGCACAGACTTACGTGATCATGAACGCTCTCCCCAAGCTCCAGTGCTGCCACAGCAGCTCAAAAAGCACCAGGGACATATAAAGAGAAACTGAATTGTCCACCTTCAGGGCGAGGAGTGGAGGGGTGTCTCTCCTCCAGACTGAAGTGCTGTCAGGTGCCACTGTTCCTAGGTTGAGCCCTCCCACACACAGGCAAATGTGGTCACCAAATGTAAGTCTCCATTAACCTGGCTAACATCACTCATCCCACTCTGGTGACTGCCCTACCACACCCCTCCACATGCAACTCACATGCCCTGCATGAACCGCTTTCAGCGGGTGTTCCACACAAGCCACCAGCCCTAGGTCTAGCCACCATCCTGAAGACTTTCCTAAAATCTCTCAAAGGTCCACAAACCCCAAACAAGCAATGGATAGCCTCAGTGTGCTCTGTACCTCTTGCTAAGTGGACCAAAGCTCAGAATTAGTGGCAGCCAGTCTCAGTTCACAGCATAGCCTATCCCAGATGTCTCCAAGTCCAGCCCAGGCAGCTACCAACCAAAATCTCATTGTAGGTCCTACCAGGGAGCCCAGGTGCAAGCACAAGTAGCAGCTGACGTTCATCTGCACTGGAGCCCCTCTTAAGAGGCCCTAGACCCAACACAACTGGTGGCTGCTTCAGACTACACCAGAATATCAGGCAATTAGCTCCACAAATAACATACTTAAAGGGTAGACTCTGCAGGCACCAGAACCCCACAAGAGCAAAGCATACTTCGTGGGGTCATCTCCTGCACAATTAGCTCATACACTGTCACCATGGCCAATCCTCATAGCCGGTCAGCCTGAGACTCAATCCCACTCACTAAAGTGCCAAAAATAAGGCTCAACTGCAACTGGAGGGAAAATAGAATCCCCACAACAGATACCCCTGTAACACCCAGTTCAAGTGACCAGGGAAACTGTGTCACCAAGCCTCACATGACACCTACAACGTAAGGCTGTTTCTGTACATAGAAACAAACATAGGCAGTCAACCAAAATGAGGGGACAAACATGTCCCACATGAAAGAACAGGACAAATTCCAGAAATAAAAGCTGAATGAACTGGAGACAAGCCATCTACCAGATACAGAGTTCAAAACACTGGTAGTAAGGATACTCAGTGAAGTCAGGGGAAGAATAGGTGAACTCAGAACTTACACAAAGAGAGAAACCATGAAAAAGCATCAGTATCAAATGAAGACTATAATAACTGAAATAAAGACTACACTAGGGAGAATCAACATAAGATTAGATGAAATAGAGAATCAGCATTTAAAAATGGGGATAGTTTAAGGGACCTATGGGATAACATCAAGCATAATAATATTTGCATCATAGAGGTATCAGAAGGACAGTAAAAAGAGCAAGGAATTGAAAACCTACTTCAAGAAATAATTATGGAAAAATTAACTAACCTGCCAAAGAAAATAGACATACAAGTCAAAAGAAGCATAGAGGGCCCAAAGTAAGATGAACTCAGAGAGGCCCATTCCAAGACACATAATGAAAATGCAAAGAGTTAAATACAAAGAGAATCTCAAAAGTACCAAGGGAAAATCAGTTATGTGTAAGAAAGCTCCCAAAGTATCAGTTGAAAGCTCCTGAAATATAAGTTGATATTTCAACAGAAACTTTGCAGACTGGAAAGGAGTGGCACAAAATATTAAAAGTGGTGAAAAGCAAGGACCCACAGTCAAGATTATTCTACCCAGGAGGCTACCATTTAGAGTTGAAGGAGAGATGGAGCATTTCCTGGAAAAGAAAAAACTAAAGGATTTCATCCTCACTAAATGAAATGAGCATTACAAGAAATGTTAAAGAGACTTCTTTAGGTAGAAAAGAAAAGAACAGAATAAGAAAATTTCCCAGTTATAAAAATAGTCATGGGGATATAAAGTACAGCATAGGAAATATAGTGAATATTCTTATCTAATAAAAGAGAAACATGCAAATTGACCATACTTCCACTACACTCACACGCCACACCCACAAGCCATGCCCACCAGCCAATCAGGACCGAGTATGCAAATAAACCCAACAGATATGGCTTAAGCCACAGAGCTGGAGTAAACAGGAGGCTTGGGTTGCCCCTGGCAATGGAGGAAGCCAAGCTTCCCACCTGCCCTGGCCAGCCCTGAGGTCCGATTAAGGCTACAAAGTTTCAATTATAGAAGCTAAATAAATCCCAGATACCTGCTTCCAGCCACTGTGGCCTCTGCTTAAGGAGGGTCTGGGAGCCTGGGTTGCCCGGGGCCATGGCCGGCCTGCAAACAGCCCTCAGCCCCTCACCCAGGCTGGCCAGGCACCCCAGCGGGGAACTCCCACCCTGAAGGGGGTGTGACCAGGCTGCAAACAGTCATCAGCCCTTCACCAAGGCTGGCCAGGCACCCCAGCGAGACCCCCAATCCTGAAGAGGGTATGGCCAGCCGGAACATAGCCCTCAGCCCTCACCCAGGCTGGCCAGGCACCCCAGTGGGACCCCCACCCTGATCTGGGACACCCTTCAGGGCAAGCCAGCTGGCCCTCACCTGTCCACCAGGCCTCTATCCTATATAATAAAAGGGTAATATGCAAATTGAGCCTAACAGCAGAAAGACTGGGAATGACTGGTCACTATGACACACACTGACCACCAGGGGGCAGACGCTCAATGCAGGAGCTGCCCCGTGGTGGTCAGTGAGTTCCCACAGGGGGAGCTCTGCTCAGCCACAAGCCAGGCTGATGGCTGCCAGCACAGCGGTGGTGGTGGAAGCCTCTCCTGCCTCCTCAGCAGCGCTAAGGATGTCCAACTGCAGCTTAGGCCTGCTCCCCACTGGCAAGTGGACATCCCCTGAGGGCTGCCGGGCTGCTGGGCTGCCAGAGGGATGTCTGACTGCCAGCTTAAGCCCGATCCCACAGGGAGCGGGCCTAAACCAACAGGTGGACATCTCCCAAGGGGTCCCAGACTGCGAGAGGGCACAGGCCTGGCTGAGGGACCCCCCAAGTGCTGAGAGACCCCCCTAGTGCACCATTTTTTGTGCATTGGGCCTCTAGTGTTATAATAACTATGTATGGTGTCAAGTAGACTTACTGGGGTGATCACTTTGTAAGTTATATAAATGTCTAATCACTATGTTGTGTACCTAAAACTAACATAAAATTGTTTATTTAAAAATTACAATCCCTATTAATATTCCAATGGAATTTTTCACTAAACAAAACAAATAATTTTAAAAAAATTGTATGGAACCACAATAGGCCCTGAATAGACAAAGCAACCTTAAGAAAGAAGAACTAGCTTTAGGTTATCACACTCCCTGAGTTCAAATGATACTACAAGGCTATAGTAATGAAAACATTGTGGTACTGGCATAGTAACAGACACACAGATCAATGTAACAGAATAGAAAGACTCCAAAATTAACACTTTTGTGGTTAATTCATCTATGACAAAGGAGGCAGGAACAACCAATGGGGAAAAACACCCTCTTCAAGAAATGATGTTAAGAAAACAGGACAGTTACATGCAAAACTAAACATAGAACTGAACTACCTTCTTACACCATACAAAAAAATAAACTCAGAGTGAATTAAAGACTTAAGTGTGTGAACTGAAACCATAAAACACCTAGAAGAAATCATGGGCAGCAAACACTTTGACATCAGATACAGTAATATTTTTCTGGCTATATCTCCTAAGGCAATAACAACAAAAGCAAAAATAAAGAAATGGGAGTAAATCAAACTAAAAAGCTTTTGCACAGCAAAGAAAGCCATCAACAGAACAAAAGGACAACCTACAAAAATGGAAGAAGATAATAGCAAATGATATATCTGATACATGGCTAATGTCTAAAATATAGAGGAACTCTTATAACTCAACATCAGAAAAAAGAAAACACACAATTTAATTTAAAAATGGTCAGAGGACCTGAATAGACATTTTCCCAAAGAAGACGTATAAATGGCCAACAGACACATGAAAAGATGTTCAATATCACTAATCATTAAGAAAATGCAATCAAGCTGAAACCAGTTTGGCTCAGTGGATAGAGCGTCGGCTTGCGGACTGAAAGGTCCCAGGTTCGATTCCTGTCAAGGGCCTGTACCTGGGTTGCGGGCACATCCCCAGTAGGAGATGTGCAGGAGGCAGCTGATCGATGTTTCTCTCTCATCGATGTTTCTAACTCTCTATCTCTCTCCCTTCCTCTCTGTAAAAAATCAATAAAATATATTTTAAAAAAAAGAAAATGCAATCAAAAGCACAGTGAGATAAACACCTTACTCCTGTCAAAACAACTATTATAAAAAATTCAACAAATAACAAATGTTGGTGAGGATGTGGAGAAAAGGGAACCCTCATGTCCTATTGGTGGGATTATAAATTGGTTCTGCTGGAATGAAAAACATTATGAAGATTTCTCAACAACAAAAAAATAGAACTACCAAATGACCCACCAAGTTCACTTCTGGGTATTTGGATGAAGAAAATGAAAACATTGATTTGAAAAGATAAATGCATCCCCATATTCATTGCTGCATGATTTACAACTGCCAAGGATGAAAGCAACCTAGGTGTTCATTGATAGATAAATGGATAAAGAAATTTGCCATTTGCAACAAGATGGGTGGATCAAGAAGGTATTATGCTAAGTAAAATAAGTCAGAGAGAGAGAGAGAAAAACAGCATGTTATTTCACCTCTATGTAAAATCAAAAGAAAAAAGAATGAAAAGAAAAAAAACAGAAACAGACTCAGATACAGGGAATAAACTGATGGTTGCTAGAGGTGAGGGGTGTGGAGACTGGGTGGAAAAGTTTAAGAGACATAAGGGGTACTAACCTCTAATTACAAAAAAGTAGTCACAGGATGTAATACACAGCATAGGGAAATAATCAATATTATTATAATAACTTTGTATGGTTATTATTTAACTTATTTTGGTGATCACATCCTAAGAAATAGAAATGTTGAGTCACTATGTTGTAAATGTGAAACTAATATACACTGAGTGGCCAGATTATTATGACCACCTGACGTTTGTAGGCAAATTAGCTATAATTTCATGCTGAAGTTGCCAGAGGGCCAGATCATTATAAACGTCTGAATAGCACAACATACCTAAGTATCATTGCTGATCCAGTTCATCATATCATGTTGATGGCATATCCCAATGGAGATGGTTTCTTCCAACAAGACAATGCGCCATGCCACGGTGCTCGTATTGTGCAGGAGTGGTTTCAAGAACATGAGGGAGGCTTTACCTTGCTTAGGTGGCCCCCACAATCACCAATCTCAATCCAATTGAGCATTTGTGGGATGAAGTTAAAAGAGCCATCAGGTGGAGAAAAAGGAACACTTGTGCACTGCTGGTGGGAATGCAGACTGGTGCAGCCACTATGGAAGACAGTATGGAGTTTCCACAAAAAAACTACAAATGGAACTCCCATTTGACCCTGTGATCCCACTTCTAGGAATATATCCCAAGAAACCGGAAACACCAATCAGAAAGGATATATGCACCCCTATGTTCATAGCAGCACAATTCACCATCGCTAAGATTTGGAAACAGCCTAAGTGCCCATCAGTAGATGAATGGATTAGAAAACTGTGGTACATCTACACGATGGAATACTATGCTGCTGTAAAAAGGAAGGAACTCGTACCATTTGCAACGTCATGGATGGAACTGGAGAGCATTATGCTAAGTGAAATAAACCAGTCAATAAAGGAAAAATACCACATGATCTCACTCATTCATGGACAATAGAGACCATTATAAACTTTTGAACAACAATAGATACAGAGGCAGAGCTGCCTCAAACAGATTGTCAAACTGCAGCGGGAAGGCCGGGGAGGGTTGGGGGGCAGGAGGTAGGGGGGTAAGAGATCAACTAAAGGACTTGTATGCATGCATATAAGCATAACCAATGGACATAAGACACTGGGGAATAGGGGAGGCTAGGGGACTGTCTAGGGCGGGGGGATAAAATGGACACATATGTAATACCCTTTGTAATACTTTAAGCAATAAAAAAAAAAGAGCCATCAGGCAACTGGTTCTACACCCATCAAATCTCACAGAACTGGACAGTGCTATTCATCAGGCATGATGTCAGATTCCTCGCATACCTTTCAACATCTCCTGAAGTCAATGCCAAGAAGAATCGCTGCAGTATTGAAGGCAAAAGGTGGCCCAATGAAGTACTGACGGGGTGGTCATAATAATCTGGCTGCTCAGTGTATATTGTATGTCAACTTTACTTCAACAAGAATAAAATAGTTAGGAATAAATTTAACCACGAAAGTGAAAGACATGTAACTATGAGACATCGAAGAAAAAATTTGAAGACACAAATAAATGAAAAGATATTCTCTTATTATTTATTGAAAAAAATTAATATTGTGATAATGTCTCTCCTGCCCTAAGCAATACAGAGATTAAATGCAATCCCTATAAAAATGTATTTTTTTATAGAAATAGAACAAGTAATTCTAAAATTTGTATGGAATAAAAATAGATCCTGAATAGCCAAAGTGATTGCAAGGAAAAAACAACAAAGCTAGAAGCATCATAGTCCCTGATTTTAAAATATATTATACAAAGCTACATGAAAAAAAATGGTATTGGTATAATACAGACTGATAAATCAATGGAACAGAATCAAGAGCCAAGAAGTAAGCCTAAAAGTACATAGTTAATTATGACAAAGAAGCAGAAAAATATATAATGGGGGAAGGATAGTTCCTTCAATAAATGGTGTTCTAGTAATGGAACCCAGACATGCAAAAAAGAAAACTGGACCACTATTTACTGTACACAAAAATTAATTCAAAATGGATTAAAGACTTAAATGGAAGACATGAAACAATAAAACTCATAGAAAAAATGGGTGGTAAGTTTCTTGAAATATGTCTTGGTGATGATTTTTTGGCTTGGATACCAAAAGCAAAAGCAACAAAAGCAAAAATAAATAAGCGGGACTACATCAAACTCAGCAAAGGAAACCATCCACAAAATGAAAAGGTAACCTACTGAATATCTGAAACCCAGTATAAGGGGTCAATATACAAAATATATAAAAACTCATACAACTCAATATTTAAAACAACAACCTGATTTTCTTAAAAATGGGCAAAGGATCTGAGTAGATATTTTTCTAAAGAAAACATGGCCAGTAATTACATGAAAAGTTGCTAAACATCACTAAATAAGAAATGCAATGAGATATAACATCCTATCTTTTAGAAGTGCTATTATAAAAAAAAAAAAAAAAGACAAGAAATAGCAGGTGTTAAAGATATGGAGAAAAGGGACTCTTGTACACTATTTGTGGAAATGTAAACTGGTGTACTTTCTATGGGAAACTGTATGAAGGTTTCTCAAAAATTAAAAATTAAACTACAATATAATATAGTAATTCAACTTTTGGGTATTTATTCAAGGAAACAAAAAAATCAAAAATAAAAAAAATATATGCATTCCCACACTTATTGCAGTATTATTTACAACTAGAGGCCCAGTACACAAAATTCATGCACGGGGTTGGGGGGGGGGGGCGTTCCTCAGCCCAGTCTGTGCCCTCTCACAGTCTGGTAGCCCTCAGGGTATGTCCAACTGACGGCTTAGGCCCGCTCACCACAGGGGAGCCTAAGCCATCAGTTGGACACCCTTAGCCCTGCCAAGGAGGCGGGAGAGGCTCCTGCCACAACTGCTGCACTCACCAGCCATGAGCCTGGCTCAGAGCTTCTGACTGAGTGGCACTCCCCCTGTGGGAGCGCACTGACCACCAGGGGGGGCAGCTCCTGCATTGAGCATCTGCCCCCTGGTGGTCAGTGTGTGTCATAGCAACTGGTCATTCTTCTGTTTGGTCAATTTCCATAGTAGCCTTTTATTATATAGGACCAGAGGCCTGTTGCAGGAAGATTCCTGCAAGAATAGGGCTTCCTCAGGCCTATTTCTGCAAGAATAGGGCTTCCTGAGACCAGAGCGAAGCAGAGAAGGGAGCGAAGCCCACCGAGGCGGGCTTCGCTCCCTTCTCCGCTGCCTCGCTCCCTCCCTTCACCACTTCGCCCTCGGCTCCCTCCTGTCTCCACCACTGGGCTCCCTCCCGTGTCCGCTGCCTCAGCTCTGCTCCCGTCTCTGCTCCCTCCCATCCGTTCCCTTCTCTGCCACTTGGCTCCCTTCTGCAGTGCTTGGCTTCCTTCTACACTGTCTTCAGTCTTCACTGGGCGCCTGTGTATGCAAATTAACCGCCATCTTTGTTGGGTTAATTTGCATACTCTTCTGATTAGCTGGTTGGCGTAGTGAAGGTATGGACAATTAGCATCTTTGTCTTTAATTAGTGTAGATAGCCAAGTCATGGAAGCAACCTAAGAGTCCATCATGGTTGAATGGTAAAGAAGATGTGATATCTATCTATCAATCATCTATCTATCTATCTATCTATCTATCTATCTATCTATAGATGTCACAGAATATTATATAGACATTAAAAAGAAAGAAATCTTGCCCCTGGCTAGATAGCTCCATTGGTCGGGGCATAATTCTGATGTGCCAAGGTTGTGGGTTCAATCCCCGGTCAGGGCACATACAAGAATCAACCAATGAATGCATAAATAAGTAAAGTAGCAAACCAATGCCTCTCTCTCTCTCTCTCTCTCTTTCCTTCCCTAACTTCTTCCCTACCTTCCTCTCTCTCTCTCTAAAAATAAATCAATAAATTAATTAAAAAGAAGGAAATCTTGCAATTTTTTAACACATAGATGGAACTTGAAGTCATTATGCTAAGTGAAATAATTCAGAGTGGGAAATCTCACCTTATTATCTAATTTATATGTATAATCTAAATCAATAACAAACTCCTAGACACAGATAAAAGATTGGTAGTTGCCAGAGGAGAGGGTAAAATGAGTAAAGTAGATCACATAGTACCAACTTCCAGTTATAAAATAAATAAGTCATGGTGATGTAATGAACAGCACAGTGACCATCTCTATATATATAAGCCTAAGTGACCATTAAGGCGGGATGACTGAACAACCAGAATGACCAGTTGTTATGATGCGCACTGGCCACCCCAATCACCTGATCAGGGCCTGCCCGCCATCCTCCCAATCCCTCCCCCAAGCCATCAGTGCCAATCACCCAATGGAGAATGGGGAACCGGGTGTGGTTGTGAACACAGGCAGCGCCAGGCCAAAGTGGGTGCAGGCAGGGAGCGGGGCTGGCTGCCTGCAGTTGGGGGAAGGAAGGCCCTGGCCTGCAGCTGGCAGCCAGGGGAAGGAAGGCCCCAGATTGCCAACCTACCAGTCCCTTAAGACTTTTGAAAAACCTCTTTCTGAGGAAGCTTTTCCTTCCCCCCGCCGCCCAGGGGCATGCAATTCAAAGGCACTAGCCGCAGAGCCGCCCAATCTCTCCCAACATCCAGTCGGATTGAGTCTGGCACACAGCAGGGCAGAACACCCTGAGCCGCTGCCTGCAGGTGGGAAGCTAGCAGGGGTGGGGCGTAGACCTCGGAGCTGGACGCTCTCCACCTAGAGGCGTCCAGCTGCAGACCTCCGACCCAATTAACTGGATCAGTGGTGGGGTGGAAAGAGACCTGGGAGGGTGAGGAAATGAAACTTGGGCGAGTACCATGGGTTCAGTCCCTGTGACCTTCCCCTCCCAGGATATTGCCGTGATCCCTAACCTCCCTCGTGCCAAGAGATAAATGTGGATTCGCAAAGAGGCAGGCCCCCAAGGAGCTTCAACTGGGGGGAAAGAGGAGTTACTCACTTCTGACACCCCTACCCTTTGCTTTAAGGCTACATTCTCCTTCTCTAATACATGTTGCTTGAAGTACATGATGGTTTGTGATTGGACATGCGATAATTGTGGAGAAAGCAAAGTTTTGTGCTTTAAAACAAAAGTCTAGAGTCTTTAGTGGGGTGTCTCTCTCTGTCTCTCTGTCTCTGTCTCTCTCTCCCACACCCACACATACACACACACACACACACACACACACACACACACACTCACTCCTTCCTCCCATCTTCCCTGGCCTGGTGATTCTTCACACAGAAAGTTAACTCTAGCTCCTCAGAACCCACCCTTGCTGGAATGGCCTTTATTTTGTTTTTCTTTCACTAGGTTTTTTTCTAACCTCTAAACCTTCAGTCAGACATCTCCTGATAGGTCCCGATTGCAAGAGGGCGCAGACCAGTCTGAGGGATCCCCACCCCCCGTGCACGAATTTCATGCACTGGGCCTCTAGTAGTTAATAATACTCTATTGCATATTTGAAAGATATTAAGAGATTAAGTATTAAAAGTTTTCATCACAAGAAAAAATGTATGATGATGGATGTTAAATAGGTATTGCATAAGTATCAAATTATTACATTGTACACCTGAAAATAATAAAACATATGTTAATTATACCACAATGAATAAAATAAATATAAATAAAAGCCAACAATTAAAAAACATGTAGAATATATGTGGTAGCTGCTTTTCCTTTAGCTTTTGCAATTCTTATGACAATAAGACACTAACATATTTGAAGAGCCTAATAGAATTTACTGTTTCTATAGTGTGATAAATTAAATCTTTCCTAGGCATTAATTACTAATATATGTCTGGTTACTAGTATGGAACCATAAATATAGCAAAATAAATATGAAAACAAACTATAATTATATGTAATATCAAAATTATATAGCTGTACATTCTTCCAGAGGAATTGAAAAGATTCCATCATGAGGTTTTATATGGTATTGATATAATGTTTTGCTATAAGGTTTCCATGTGGTAGAATTTTATACAGAAGTGTGAACGAAAGGAAGAGGTTTTAATTTGTGAAGGAGGGAGACAAAAACATATGGTGTTAGGGCCTATTGGCAAAAAAATACATTTATTTACTGGATAAAAACTTGTGCTAGAGTTTGTGATAAGTATGCTACAGTATTTTAAGTTTTTATATTTGCTTAATGTTTGAGATTTGACTGAAATGCTATAAGCACTTTATGCTTTCACTAGAGGCCCAGTGCATGAAATTCATGCATGGATAGGGTCCCTAGTGGCTGCTAGCTGCCAGCTGGAACCACCCTTTCCTGGGTGCCAGTTGCTGGCTGGGGCCTCCCTTTGTTCTGCACTGCCCCCTAGTGCTCAGTGTACATCATAGCGAGTGGTGGAACTCCCAGTTGGTCAAATTCCTGAGGGGATACTTAGCATAGTAGGATATATATATATATATATATATATATATATATATATATATATATATATATATATATATATGACTAGAGGCCTGGTGCATGAAATTCATGCACGTGGGGGGGGGGCAGCCCTCAGCCGGACCTGTAGCCTCTCCAATCCGGGAGTCCTATGGGATTGGGCCTAAACTGTCAGTTGGACATCCCTTTCACAATCCAGGACCTCTGGCTCCTAACCCCTCACCTGCCTGCCTGCCCTAACCACTCTGCATGCCTGCCTGATCCCCCTAACTGCCCTCCCCTGCCAGCCTGATCCCCCTAACTGCCCTCCCTTGCCAGCCTGGTCACCCCTATTAACTTTCTTTTTAATCTTATCCCCTTCACACACAATTGTATTTGACTTCCTTACTGGCTTCTCCCTCTCACACAATTTTTCTTTCTCCTTTATGTAATATTTTTTCCTACTGACTCATCATTTATAAACTTTTCTTTTCTCCTTAGGTCCTACTTCTATTCCATCATCTTTCTTCCCATCTTTCTCCTACCCTCCCTCCCCACATTCCTTCTTTCCTTTGTCTTTACCCCTGCCCCCCTCCCCTCTTCCTTCCTTCCCACCTTAATTTTTTTCTTCACTTCCTCCCTCGGACCTGCTCTGCTCCCTCCCCCATTTCATCCTTCTTCCCATTCTCCTTTTAAGCTCTATTGGCTCCCCTTTAAAACTTCCTTCCCTCCCTCTTTCTCTCTCATCTTACCTTTCCCATACATTCTTCTCTACTTACTTCCACCGTTTTAATATCTATCTATCTACGTGCCTAATTATTCACTATTATTTATCTTTTTTCTTTTCTGACTCCTACTTTTAAAATCTGTCCCCAGTACACAACTATACTTGATTTTCATTATAGCTCCTACATTTCACTCACACATCCTCTTTCCTTCTTTAACTCTGCTCTCTACTGACTCCTTTATAAAGTTCTTCCCTCCCTCCTTCCCCCCTTTTTTTTCCACCGAGCAATTCTATTGGTTTAAGATAAGCTGCATATAAGGTAATAAAGCCGTCTGGAGGTGGGGGGGGGGGCAGGGAGGGAGGCCAGGTCATCTGTCCAGAAGTTGTGTCCCCATTTTTTGGCATCTCTGGTAGATAGGGCAAGACTGCCGACTCCACAGATCCCAGAGCAGATAAGGGGTGGGGGAGAGAGAATGGGTGAAACTAGAGAGAGAGAGAGAGAGAGAGAGAGAGAGAGAGAGAGAGAGAGAGAGAGAGAATAGTAGTATATGTGTCTCAGAGAGAGAGAATGTATATGACAATAATAATACACTAACATATTTGAAGACACTAACATGTTTCTCTATAGAGAAACAATAGTTGTGTATGGATCTATGAGAGAGAAACAGAATGGTTGTGTATGTGTCTATGAGAGAGAGAGAGGATCTGAAAGATAGCGTTCTGGGTGTGTTTCTGTGTAAGAAATGGAGAGAGAAAAAGATTGAAAAGAAGGGTAGAAAGGGAAGACAGACCCCCACCTTCCCCTTAGGGGACCCCCTTCTCCTTGCCATGTAGTCAGCAACCCCAGCACTGAGTCGGCTGGGGTAGGGCGACCCCATTTGCCCTTCTCCATCTTGTGCTTCTCCTGTGTCTGGGGCTTGTCCTCTGGATAACTTTGTCCTCTCATCCAGAGTCACCTCATGAGCCCCACCCTGTGGCCTGAGGGGTGAGAGCAGTGGGAAGTGTCAGAATGAACGCTCCCTGGTCTTTCTGTTGGGGACGTCACTGAGGACGGGGTCACAGCCTCCTGCCAGCGCCGTTTGCCCTCATTTCCCGAGGGCTGTCCATCTGGCCTCCCCGAGGTGATCCCCGGGGCCCCCGGGCCCATCGAGTGTGGAGTGATTCCACCTGGGAGGCAGGGTAGGCATCTCCGTTGAGCCCGGGCATCCCCAGAAACATGTCTCCGGATCCTGAGAGATTGAAAGAGCCGCCAGAGCCTGCGGAGGAAGGGGGTGTCGGGGAGCTGGTGCGGCTGGGGCCCCCGTGGGTGACAGACACGGCGGTCTTAATGGCAGATGTTTGCCTCCTCTTGAAATTTTCTGATATTTTTCTTATAGTGAATCCGCTTGTTGCCAAACCAGTTGGAGACCTGAGAGACGGTGATGCCACACCCCTTGGCGAGCTGCTCCCCTGCCTCCTCACTGGGATACGGGTTACTCAGGTGGGAATAGAAATACTCATTTAGGACCTCGGCGGCCTGTTTGCTGAAGGTCCGGCGTTTCCGTCTGGCATCCAGGAACCGGGAGCGGAGGACCACGACGGCCTCGCAGGTGCTCTGCCTGAGCTGCATCTGGATGGCGCTGAACTTACGGTGTATGATGCTCCCACCCGCCCCATCTCCTTGGGTGCCACAGGCCTCATGATGTGGGTCATGATGTGGGTCGTGAACTCCTTACATGCCTGCTCATACTTGTCCAGCTCCGAGTGGTAGCTATGGTGACTCTGGGCAAGTTTGCTGCGATAGTCTGAGTGTTCCATGGAGTTGTCAGGGGACACACTGTCCCCGGGAGCTGCTGCCGCCGAGCAACATCCCCCCCTCCCGCGGAACGCCCCCTCCCCCCTTTCTCATGCCCAGCCACACTTTTGCCAGGAACATGTTGTCCAAGCGCATAAGCTGGGGGCCCACCGGCTCCTCCTCCTGGAGCTTCGGATGCTGAGGCCGGTCTCCTTGATTTCACACAGGACGCTGAAGAGAGCTGGCTTCATTTGGTGGCAGTTTAGGGCGTGTTTCTTGGCCTGGGCCTTGTCCAGGCTCTGGTCCATGGTGGTCATTATCTGCTGTAGAATGTCCCCAATGTCTTGCTTCCCTTGGCCTCCCCGACCCCTTCCACCCCCCCCCCTGCCCCCGCCCCATCCCTACCAGAAGGCTCGCCAGGGCCCCCAGGCTCCCCACCCACCAACCCCAGGCCCCCCTGGCCCCCGCCTGGAGAGGACAGCCCCAGCAGCCACTCATCCATAGTCGGGGGGGGGACTGAGGGCCCCTTCCTGTTCTGCCCCTCCCCCGCATGGTTACTTCCCCCCAAACTCCCTGGGGCTGCTGCTCCCTCTGCCCCAACCCCCACCCATCTCTCCGTCTCCAGGGGTTCACTCCGACTCTGAAGGGAGACCTGGGGTACTGGCTGGGCCCCCCACAGGAGACCCCTGCCCCTGCCGGTGGAGAAAATGGAGCCAGAGAGAGGAGGCCCAGGCGGAGTGTGTGTGAGTGAGAGGAAGGAGCCCTCCTTCCCTCCTTAAAGCTTCCGTTGTGGGGGGGGCATTAACCCCCAGCCCAGGGCTCAGCCCCGGCCAGGTGTTCGCTGTCCCCCCTTCCCTGGCCTCCTCGCCACCGTCCTGCTCCCATTCCATGCCCTGGATGCCGGGCCCAGAGAGGGTGGCCGAGGCCAGCACGGCCTGGGTGCTGCTGCCACAAAGCAGGAGCACCACCACCCCTCTATCCCGGGACCTGATTTTCAGTTGCTTTCCTTGTGCACTTGCAGGCCCCTGTGCATTCATATTTCAAAAGTCAGTCAAGAATTTGAGGATAGTTTATATGTCAGTTTTGGACCTTTATTTCCTGAACTATCTTCATTTCTGAGCATTTCCTCCTCAATTTCTACCCTTCTAGTAGCTCCTCCAAATTCTCCACTCTATAATGCTGCAGGCCAAGAAGATGGGAATTTTGTGTTTAGCTGACCCACTCCATGTGAACTGAGGAGTGCCCTCTGAACTATATAAATATAGCTCTCACCTTGTTTTGTTTGTTCCTTCAAAGGTCAAACCAACTCCAGTATCTGCCAGTACTTAGTTGCTCTGCAATGCCTTCAAGCTGTTGAGTTTTAAAATATTTTGTCTAGAGTTTACAGTTGTTATCAGAGAGAGGTTTAGTCTAATATAACCTATTCTTTTATTACCAGAACCTGGAATGGTTTTTAAACTTTGAAAATATTATATAATTGCCCTCTGAATTCTACTTGTGCTAATGAGCAATGCAGTTCAGTCTAATTATCATTTTATAGGTAAGTTCTGATTACTTTTTAATTGTTCTCATTCTCATTGGTTTTCTTCAATTTCCTTATAATTTATCTATGTGAGAATTCTTTTTTTTAACCCTAAAGTATTTCTTAATAATAATAATAATGATGTGGTTTGTAATTTTTTACTGTGAACTCATCTTCAGAATGCTAATTTTTAAATTAAAGTAGTATGGTTTCTGTGTTCTAGTGGTACCCTGTAAGATTGCTTTTATTTGCTACTGCCAGGATTCCCTATATTCCTCCATTTATGAACTAGCTTTAAATTAATTTATTTGCTCGGAATAACTGGAAAATGCCTCCTACCTGTAAGCAAGCATGAGAATTTCAGTTGTGCCTTGTGTAGTAGATAGAGGAGAAATCCTCTTTTGCCTTTAAAGTACTAGCTCTTTACACCTGAGTGTATGCCAGGTTTCACCAGCACTATCACCTTACAGGTTCCATTATCTCACTTTTAGTCTTCCTAATCCTATTTCTCCTGATTCTTGGCAGGTCCTGTTTCTTTGGTTTCACATTGGGCTATGTATTTTTAAAATACATTTTATTTTATTAAACATTTTATGTGTGTGAAACTTGAAGAGAATGTTTCCTCATCAAAAGTATGTAAAAATTCTCATAATTAAGTGACCTATCTGTTTAGCTATACGGAAGATGTAGCCTTCCCTACATACCCTTGGCACAATATGCTACAATCACACTAAACTTCTCATTTCTAAAACATTGTGAACATTCTTTCCTTTATGGCTACACATGTGCTTTACTCTTCTTTAATTGCTTTTTTTAATTACCTTTTCTAAATTCTTTCTGGAAAACTCATATGTGTCATTAAATACCAAATGAAAAGTCTTCTCTGTGGAGGCATCATTGAATCTCCTAAGTAGAGTTAATTGTCCTATACCTGGCATTTTGTGTCTGCCCTCTGACAGCAGAAGAAACATGTTATGCTTTGCTACATAACTCCTCATCAGTTACTCAATAAATAATAAATAAAACATGAAAATGCAATTTAAAATATAAGTATATTTTATAAGAAATATTACTTAAAATGTTACTTAAAATAACTTTTCCTTAAGTTATAACTATTATTGAATATAATATAATTCCAAGAAAAAATGCTTTAGTATATTTTAAACATTGTCATGTTAACCTTTGTCTTTCTAGAAATTATAAGAATGAATTAACTTTCAAACATGAACTAACTCACACATTAAATAAAGGGTAGATTTCTATATCTCCCTAGAACTAAAAGAAAGGAGATAGTTACTGATTATTCTACCTCTATACTTGTCATGTACTGTGCAAACACATTAAAGAAAACTGCAAATCTAATTTTATTATCTGCTTTTTACATTGCCATGTTAGCAAAATTAAATGGATGATGTAAAAAGAACCCCAAAGATTGCCCAGCCAGTATGGCTCAGCAGTTGAGCATGGACCTATGAACCAGGAGTCATGATTAGATTGCTGGTCAGGACACATACTCCGGTTGCGGGTCACCCCAGTAGGGGGCGGTCAGAAAGCAGCCAATCAATGATTTTTTCTCATTATTGATGTTTCTATTTCTCCTTTTCCCTTCCTGTCTGAAATCAATAAAAATATATCCAAATTTAAATCTTTGGAATTTTTAATTTAAATTCACAGAATTAGAACAGATTGTCTCCAAATACAGAGACATAGAATATAGATTACCAATTTCAAGCAACAGGAAAATCAACCTCTTTTTATTTAAATACAAAGATATTGGCTTCATTCTCCAATGATACCTTGGTTTCATGGGAAATTTTAACTTCACTTTAAACTGATCTTTTACTTCAGATGAATTAAACATTATACCTAGTTACAATATTTATGTTTTAAGAGTTGTCCTAGGCCACCAATGTAAATGGTACATTTTATTTTACAAAGGAAGCTCTCAGTGAATTTAGAGAAAAGAATTCTGGTTGGTTTGGATATATCTCAATGTGTAGTATTATACACATAGTAAAGATTGATATGTAGGCTAGTGATTGTGGGAAACTGATATAGGGCTAAGCCTCAGACTGACCTGTTGGCAAAATCACAAACAAGTCCCAGCTTAGAGGACACAGTCCTCTTAGCATAAATAGGCTTGACCTTATAACACTCCCTAGATCTTATCTGGGAAGCTAATGGGCTGAGGGAAGTGGAGGAAGTGTAATTATGGTCAAAACAAGTGAAACTCACAAGAACTGTGCAACTATGGTGACCACTACCTTGTTTACTCTGACTATAAAATGGTTGGTGCGTCCTGAGCACTGGTGCAAGTCCTTCCTCCTGAGTTGGACTTACCCGCCTGGCCTCCAATATTCCCAAATTATCTCATGTCTTTTTTCTTTCATTTGTGTGTGGCTCTTCTTCCAGATCCTGAACCCTGAACCATGCAGGACGTGGAGGGAAACATTTACAACATCTGGCACCCGATGGGAAATCTGGAAGTGAAGGTTTCACTAGAGCGGAAAAACGAAGTTTCACTGGCAAGGTGGGGAACAAAGAATTCACCATAAAGGTAGGAAAATTCACCGTAAAGGTAGGGGGTTATTTCACCGCACACAAAAGCCCACGATCAGCTGCAAAAGTCTGGATCTGTAAGCGGGTGGAAACATTTTTCTTAACCAGGCTAACGGGGCAGGATTTGGCTTTAAAAAAGTAGATTTGGCTTAAAAAAAAAAAAAGTAAGAAACTTTATTATAGACTTTTGATTTGCATGCTTAAGGAGTTAAAGTTTCAGAAGGTAATCTCTTATAGTTTTTGCATGTTATTAGAGAACATAACCCTTGTTTTCCTGAAGTAGGTACATTAGATCTTAAATGTTTGCCAAAAAGTTAG
The DNA here is from genome assembly GCF_963259705.1 of Myotis daubentonii. Classification (NCBI taxonomy): domain Eukaryota; kingdom Metazoa; phylum Chordata; class Mammalia; order Chiroptera; family Vespertilionidae; genus Myotis; species Myotis daubentonii. Next base: position 82,895,440 of record NC_081840.1, on the reverse strand, counting down.
AACTTGAAAAAAAGGTCAGCAGCAGGAAAAAACTTGCCTCCAAAAAACTGTTTTCCCTTGTGGAACACGGTATTTCATTTGCTAGAGCCTTTGAGAGAGGCCGAGGAGGATAAATCTCCTCCCCTTGCACCCTCCACTCCTAAAGAGGAGCAGAAAGAAAAGAAAAAAATGGGAGGAATGGCCTTCATGGCTCCCTCCACCTCCATGTCTTGAAATGTTTAATTCTCCGTTAATAGAATCACCTGTGCAAAAAGGCCAAATTATAAAGGAATTGGAATATTAAAACATACTCTTTTAAATCAGGCTGAAAAAAGAGTGCCATGGTCACCTCAATGTGGTTTCTTGTCCTAATTAAAATCTTAATTTGTATTTGGAATCTAAAATCTGTAATAAGAAATGAAACCCGGCTGCCGAATCTGCCTCTGGTATGGAGACATTCAAAGGTGGCAGGAGAGGGCAGAGCTATAAGCTCTCCCACAATGAGATTACTTAAAGTTTTGTTTAAAAATTACCAGAGAACATCTTATGATAACCAAATTTTGGCTAAGATAACCTTGGGTGCTAGCCATAACTTTGGAAAGCGAAATAGGAAATAATTTAAGATGTCTTTTTCTATTAAGCATGACTTTGGGAAAAATACGCCATCTGAGTCATTTGCTGAAACTTCCCCCAAAACAGGATGAGGGGGAAGGGAAGAAGGGAGCACATGGCGATCCAATATGGATGCCCTCTCCCCAAGTATTCTAATTTAAAGTCTCCTTCTCATAATTGAAAAGATTTACAAAATTTAAAAATGCGTCTGGGATTTCTGTGCACGTGTGAAGAGAAAAGCTGGCTTAAAACTAATGCACGCAACTGTCCTGTTTTTGGACATTTACATAGAGTTTTGAGCTAGAATCTCTTTATAAATATACAGAATAAAGCCCAAGACTAATTATTTCCAGTCAATGACAGCCCAAGGCTTTGGGAGTTTGCTAAATTGAATTAGATATTCTGAAATAACAAAATACTAAAAGTTGTTCAATAATCTAAATTTGCCTCATGAAAAATCTAGAGGACAGAATTGAATATAATCTTTAAATCTTATATACACATATGTATTTGATGGTCTTTCAAGTTGGATTCCAAAACTATAACCAATGAATGACTTTGGAACATTTCACGGGCCCTGAAATGTTTTCAAAAGTTTATTCTCTCTTTTTAAAGGATTTTTTAATTCAACCAAATTTAATAACTTTGACTTGAAATACATGACCTTGAGGCACTATTAGTCAACATCCAAGAAGTAACCCTGTAGGTTACTTGGTTTAAAAGAAAAAGATTTTTCTTTTTAAATTGAAATTCTCCAAGTGTATCCCAGCTGTGAGAGGAAGAGGATACGGATTAGAAATTACTCTGCAAGAAAATAATAGAAAGAGTTTTTTCCTTCAAACATCTGGAGGACTATAATCAAATGTACTAGGTTTAATATAGAAAGGTAAATAATTTGGGTTTTTGCCTTAAATTTAATTAATATCATTTCCAGTTTAAAATTGAATTGAGCAAAGAATATCCTTACATTATATTATTCTACAATGTCATTAATAATTTTTGATATTTTACAACAGCATATTGTGCATTTATCCTAAACAAACTTACAAACTAATTCTTTGAATGTTTGACAGCAATTTTAAAAGGACATGAAAGTATTTAATCCCTTCCACTGTGTGGAAGGCCCCCTGGGAAGGCACTTGAACATTCTGTATTGACCTCTCTTGCCCTTTTTGCCAAGGGGTTCCCTCTTCCAATTGCCCACAGCTGTTGCCTGAGCTCTCTGTTCATGCTGAGGTTTAAGCCTCATGGTGGCTAGTACCATGGATCAGTCTCTCACCCAATGGCATGAGCTGGGCCCTCCATGGAGAAGAAACCTGGGTTCCCCAAGATCAATGCCGGGGCCCCGCCAGCAGGCGAGGGGATCCCAAGGCAGTTGCTGGGCGTGGAGGCCACAGGGGCATAGGCTACCAAGGAGACAGAACTGAACCTCACATCAACCTGCTTGGCCCCGGAGGATGGCTGGTTAGCCAGAGACGGGTAAGATTCCTCAGGGAAGGAACAACCTAAGACAGGCACAGTCGCAGAGGGGCCATCAGGAGAGAACTTGGGGGTCAACAGAGGTGGGGCACAGATCCTCACCCCCCCAATTATGCAGGGGCTTGAACACTCGCCCCTTCTGAGGGAGGTCTCCTGCCCCCATGGCTGCTTTCTGCTTCCCATGCCCAGCTCAGATCGGGACCCAGGTAACAGAAAGAGACTTGGCCCAGCTGAGATTGGTACCCAGAAAACAGAGACTTGGCTGACAGCAGCTACCCGATATCTAAATCCAGCTTAACACCAGGAATTCTCAGGACCTTCTCAAGGATGCAAAATAATCCTTTCCATTAATATCTACAGTGTAAACTAAGATTGTTGTTAGAGTATTAAATTTGACAGTAACGAGTTTAATTAAAATAAGTAGTATTAACCAAAATTTTCATTTCATGGTAAAATTGCTTAACCTAAAGCAGTCATATTTTTGTGCAAAAAATTAAAAATTTAAAGTTATCTAGACTATATTATAAAAATTTTCCAAAAGCCTCCTAATAATTAAATCAAAAAAGGGGGGATAGTGGAAAAATACCATGTAAGGAAAAATATCCTGTAACTAATTTACATCTAGAATTTTTTTTTTCATTTGTAATGCTAACAGCAAGACACCCATGAAAAACATACATGGTGTCAAAATAAGCCAACGAAAAATCATTTGGGCAAATATAAAAAGGACCCCAAGTAAAAATTTCCTTTATTAACCTTTGGTCGAGAATACATTTGTATATTTTCAGAAAACAACTCCAAGACCATGTGGATTCCTGTAACAGAGAGGAATTATCAGGAATGCTCCAGCCATGAGAACAAGAGAAAAGCAATCCAGAGATGGAAGACACTGACGATGCTTTGCCATGCTAGCAGTCAAGCAGCTGTGCGGCTGCAGGTTGCCCAGGATCAAACCAGAGAGGGTTGGACCTGCATTGCCACCATTTGTCCACCATCCAGAATTGAAATATCATTGCTGACATGTACACATAAGGAACTGTCGGACATTGAAAACTTGGACTCAGAACTGTTGGACATTGAAATTATGACTTAAACATTTTTTGTTCTTGAAATGTTATGTTTAAGTTTTAAAATGTTTTGGGTTATGAATTGGCATTGTTTTGTTATTGTTTTAATAACCAGAGTTTTGTTCTTGATGTTGAAGTTTTATTTTCGTTATAGTAGCTTAATGATAAAAAAAAGGGGGGGGTGAGATGTGGGAAACTGATATAGGGTTAAGCCTCAGACTGACCTGTTGGCAAAATCACAAACAAGTCCCAGCTTAGAGGGCACAGTCCTTTTAGCATATTTAGGCTTCACCTTATAATACTCCCTAGATCTTATCTGGGAAGCTAATGGGCTGAGGGAAGTGCAGGAAGTGTAACTATGGTCAAAACAAGTGACACTCACAAGAACTGTGTAACTATGGTGACCACTGCCCTGTTTATCTCTGACTATAAATGGTTGGTGTGGCCTGAGCACTGGTGGAAGTCCTTCCTCCTGAGTTGGACTTACCCGCCTGGCCCCCAATATTCCCAAATTATCTCATGTCTTTTCTCTTTCATTTGTGTGCGGCTCTTCTTCCAGATCCTGATCCCTGAACCACGCGGGACGTGGAGGGAAACATTTACAACAAGTGATTATAAAAGGGTTTATACCTATTGTGCATTAAGTTCCGTAAGGTAACATCATCTTAAATATCTATACATGGACATTTTAATTTTATCAGTTTATGAAAAATTACTACTATTCAATTTCCTTTCAATTAAAAGCTATTTTATTCAAATCACTAAATGCACTTATATGCTTGTCACATATAGTCAAATTACTATATATAGGCATCCCCCAATATGTATATACACACTTTGAATAATTATAAAGGCATGTTTATTAAAATATATTTTATTTTCAAAATTGAGCTATCAGCTATTAAAGTATATATAGCTTTTGGGGGGACACCCTGTGTGTGTATACGTATGTGTGAATTATGAGAAAGAGGGGAAATAAATATGGATTTTTTTCTACCCACTTCCAAACAAATTCTGAGACTTGTCAAGACTATGAGAAAGTGAGATGTTAGACTGTCTTTAAGGCCAGCTTGGAGCAGTTGTGTGGGACTTTCTTTTCAGAGCACTGGGTCAGAATCTAGAGATAAGTTTCAGAGAGGACAGACTAAGGTGAGAAAGCTGAAGATACTGGAAAGAGATGGGACAGAGATCTTTGGAGCTGTGACACAGGCTCTACTGAAGGCTACCACAGTCTCTGGTCCCTAGGAGGTCAAGGGAAAACTGAGTGGATATATCAATTTCTCCATGCGAATGGGAATTAGTACAAGTCAAGAAGTAGTAGAAGAAATGGTATTTTTTATATTATGATATAGGAATTTATATTTTATTAATGAGAGGAATATGAGAGAAGGCAAATAACACAGTTCTATATAATAAAAGCCTAATATGCTAAGTGTCCAGTCATCCAGTCAGACATTCAATCAATCAAAGCAAAATATGCTAATGATATCTAAGGACACTTAACTGCTCACTATGACATGCACTGACCACCAGGAGGCAGATGCTCCAACCGGTAGGTTAGCGTACTAATGGGGTCCAGCCAATTGGGACTGAGACATGCCTTGAAGCCCTCCCACTGCCCCTCCCTGGCTGGCCAACCTTCTGTGTCCCTCTCTGGCCCCGATCATGCACTGGTGGGGTCCCTGGGCCTGGCCTGCACCCTCTCACAATCCGGGACCCCTCAGGGGATGTCAGAGAGCCAGCTTCGGCCCCATGGCAAAACAACCAATCACTATGATGCACACTGACCACCAGGGGGAGTGCCACTCAGCCAGAAGCCAGACTCACAGCTGGCAAGTGCTGCGGCAGGGGTGGGAGCCTCTCCCTCCTCCGCGGCAGCACTAAGGATGTCCAACTGTCACTTATGTCCACTCCTCCTGGGGAGTGGGCCTAAGCCATCAGTCAGACATCCCCCGAGGCCTCCCAGACTGTGAGAGGGTCCAAGGCTGAGGGACACTGCCCCCCCACCCCGATTTCACGAATTTAGTGCACCAGGCATCTAGTAATAGAATAAGGGATATCCAAAAATTAGAAATAGAACAATTAAAACTTGATTTAACCATTATATTTTTAAAAAGGAAAGTCAGTAAAATATTAATAAAAATTTTAAACATAGAGTACAATGGTAGAAATAAGCCTAATGTCTGTCATTATATCACATATAAAAGGTTTGGATTTTCTTACTAACAGATAGAAAGAGTTACATTGTATTAAAAAGCAAAATGCAGTTGTGTTCTATTACAAAGAGAACACATAAAACAAGGTAGTAGAAAATATTCTAAAGAAGGAGATACACATAAACCCATAGCTTCCATTATATCATTCTTTGTAATGTTTTAAAAAAATAAGGTCAGAAGAATAAATGGTTGGATAATTTATGATACATTGATATCACAGAATTTTGAATTTATTATAAAGTACGTACAGAGATCAATACAATAATACTAGTGAAATTTAATATCCCGAGTTTAGCAATGGATAGATCACCCTGACAGAAAACCAATAAGGAAACATTGATCTTAAATGGTACATTAGACCAGTTAGACTTAGATATATACAGAACATTCCATCGAAGCACATACGGGATATTTTCCAGGATAGATCATATATTATCCCACAATACAAGTCAATAAATTTAAGAAAATTTAAATAATATAAAACATATTTTCTGACCAAATGGTATGAAACTAGAACTCAAAAACAAGAAGAAAAGTGGAAAATTCACATATATGTGGAGATTAAACATCTTTCTAATGAACAACCAATGGATCAAAGAAGAAATAAAAATAGTAATCAAAAAATGCCTTAAGGAAATGAAAATACAACATTACTAAAACTTACTGGATGCAGCAAAAACAGTTTTCAGAGGGAAATTCATAGCAATAAAATCCCTACCTCAAGAAACAAGAACAAACTCAAATAAACAACCTAACTTTACACTTCAGTCAACTAGAAAAAGAAGAACAAATGAAGTTCAAAATTCATAGAAAGAAGGAAATAACAAAAATCATAGTAGAAACAAATAGACCAATAGAGAATAAATCAAAGAAACTAAAAGCTGGCTCTTTGAAAAGATCAACATAATAAGCAAACCTTTATAACTTTTAGCTAAACCCCCACATATCCTCCTTAAAAATAAAAGAGAGAGGAAGAGGACTCAAATAAATGAAATCAGAAATGAAACATAAGTTACAACTGATACCACAGAAATACAAAGAATCATAAGAGACTATAAATAATTATGGCCCAACTAAATGGAGAATATAAATGAAGTGGATAAATTTTTAGGAACCTACTAAGACTGAACAATGAAGAAATATATATCTGGACAAACTGTTTACTAGTAGGGCATTGAATCAGTAATTAAAAACTTCCAACTAATTAAAGTTCAGGACCAGATGGCTTCACTAGTAAATTTTACCAAACACTTAAAAAATTAATACCAATCCTTCTTAAACTTTTCAAATAAAAAATAGAAGCAACATATCCAATCTCATTTTATAACACCAGCATTACCTTGATACCAAAACCAGACAAGAATGCCACACACAGAAAAAGAAAATTACAAGCAAATATCCCTGATGTACACAGATGAAAAATCCTCAATAAATAATAGTTAACCAAATTCAACAATACATTAAAAGGATCATACATCATGATCGAGAGGGACACAAATTTATTCCAGATGCACAAATATGGTTCAATATCCACAAATCAGTCAATGTGATACACTATTTTAACAAAATGAAGGAAAAGAATCTTATGATCATCTTAATAGATGCAGAAAAAGTATTTGTAAAACTTTAACAACTGTTCTCTTAATGAATGAGGTATAGTAGAAATTACCACAACTAATTAAGGCCATTAATGACAGTCCCATTTCTATCATCCCAAATCATAAAGGAAGAAGTAAAATTGTCACTAATTGCAGATGACATGATATGATCTATAGAAAACTCTAAGGACTCTACAAAAAAAAAAAAACTGTTGTAAGGGCACTACCATATAAATCAGTAATTGCATTTTTGGATATTTAGCTAAAGAAAGTCAAAGCACTAACTCAAGAAATATAGAGGGTGTACTCCCCAAAATGTATACATGCTTTAACAGCTGATAACTCACTTAATTTTCACTCCTTTTCAGATTTAACTGATTTGAAAGAATGGGTGAATCAAGACTAAAAGCTTTGAGCAAATAAAATTTATCCTAAAGTGCCACTAGACTTTTTTTTTTTTAATGGGGATACATAGAAGATAAATTCTATAGTACAAAATTGGCAAAAGTTGATGAATTGAGGGCACACAAATACCAAAAAAAATGATTCTTGATGTTTTTTATTCCATTGCTTTGTGCTATTAGCAGTGCCTGGACATCAGTTTGAAAACAGAGATTGACAAAATATAGTATTCATTTCTGTAGATTCTTTTAAATTTCAAAAATGAATTGTTTGTTAATACACACTAACTCTATAGTCATTCAAAGTGTGTATACATTCTTTTGGGACATCCAGTTGACAACAGCATTATTTATAACTAGAGGCCCGGTGCACAAAAATTTGTGCATTTGGGTGGGAGGGATGGTCCCTCAGCCCGGCCTGTGCTCTCTTGCAGTCTTGGACCCCTCGGGAGATAACGACCTGCTGGCTTAGGCCTGCTCCCGGGTGGCAGAGGGCAGGCCCAATCCCTAGGTGCAGCCCCTGGTCAGGCTCAGAGCAGGGCCGATTGGGGAGTTGGGGCACTGCCCCCTGTCATGCACAGAGCAGGGCAGATCGGGAGGTTGCAATGCCACCCTCAGTCATGCTCAGGTTAGGGCTGATTGGGGGGTTGGGGCACTGCCCCCTGTCACACTCAAGGCACGGTCGATGGGGAGGTTGTGGCGCCACCCCCTGTCACACACAGAGCAGGGCCAATCAGGGGGTTGGGGCGCTGCCCCCTGTCATGCATAGAGCAGGGTCGATCAGGGGGTTGGGGAGCTCCCCCCTGTCACACACAGAGCAGGCCCCATCAGGGGGTTGGGGCGCTGCCCCCTGTCATGCATAGAGCAGGGTCCATCAGGGGGTTGGGGAGCTCCCCCCTGTCACACACAGAGCAGGCCCCATCAGGGGGTTGGGGCGCCGCCACTGTCACACTCAGGGCAGGGCTGATGGGGTGGTTATGGCTCTACCCCATCACACACAGAGCGAGGCCCGTGGGGGGGGGGGAGTTGGGGCTCCGCCACTGTCACACACAGAGCCATAGGGCAATCAGGGGGTTGGAGAGCTCCCCCCTATCAGGCACAGAGCAGGGCTGATCAGGGGGTTGGGGCACCTTCCCCTGTCATGAACAGAGCAGGGCAGATAGGGAGGTTGTGGCCCCGCCCCCTGTCACACACAGAGCCGCAGGGCGATCAGGGGGTTTGGGCGCTGCCCCCTGTCACACTGATCTCAGTGCTGGGAGGCATATTACCTTTTTACTATATAGGATAGAGGCCTGGTGCATGGGTTGGGGCCGGCTGGTTTGCCCTGAAGGGTGTCCTGGATCAGGGTGGGGGTCCCCACTGGGGTGCCTGGCCAGCCTGGATGAGGGGATGATGGCTGTTTGCAGCTGGTCACACACCCTTCAGGGTAGGGGTCCCCACTGGGGTACCTGGCCAGTCTGGGTGAGGGGCTGAGGGCTGTTTTCAGGCTGGCGGGTGACTGAAGCTCCCAACCGCTCCTTTTGTTCTTTTTTTTTTTATTATTCTGGGCCAGCTTTAGCTCTGAGGCTTGGCTCCAGCTCTTAGGCCTCAGCTGCTGAAAGCAGGTATCTGGTTTGTTTGGGTTCTATAATCGAAACACTGTTTCAATTCCAGCTCTGAGATCCCGGCTGGCTGAAAGCAGGTTTCTGGGGTTTTGTTTAGCTTCTATATTTGTAACAATGTTTCAAACTGCAAGCTCAGAGGCCGGCAGTGGCAGGCGGGGAACGTTGGAGTCCTCCGTCACTGAAGCAAGCAAGCCTCATGTTCGCTTCTAGGTGCCTGGCTGCTGGCCGCCATCTTGGCTGGCAGTTAATTTGCATATCGCCCTGATTAGCCAATGGGAAGGGTAGTGGAGGTATTGCTAATTACCATGTTTCTCTTTTATTAGATAGGATACCTAACTCAAGAAAACATCATCAGTGTCCCTCAATGGGTAATAAGTGAAAAAATAAATGTAGTCTGTATACACAATGAAATATTATTTAGCCATAAAAAAAGAATGAAATCTTGTCAATGAATGGATCTTGTGGTCGTTACACTAAGTGAAATAAGTCAGACAGAGAAATCTCACTTTATTATCTTATTTATATCTGGAATCTAAAACAACAAGTTCATATTCAGAGAACAGATTGGTGGTTGCCAGAAGAGGGTTGGGGGGTTGGAAGGGTAATTGAAGTAGGTGAAGGTGATCCAAAGTACAAACTTCCAGTTATAAAATAAAAAAAAGTCACGGGGATATAATGTACAGCAGCGTGACTATAGTTAACAATACTCTGACATTTGAAAGTTGCTGAGAGAGTAGGTCTAAAAAGTTCTTATCAGAAGAAAACATCTTTTGTAACTATTTATAGTGATGGGTGCTAACTACAATTATCGTGGTCTTCATTTTAGAATATATACAAATATCAAATCATTATGTTATACACCTGAAACTAATATAATGTTATATATCAAAAAGAGGCCCAGAGCATGAAAACTCATGCACTGGAGGGGGGATTCCCTCAGCCCGGCCTGCCCCTTCTCAGTCTGGGAGTCCTCAGGGGCGGGAGGTGACCCAGCCATCAGGGGAAGGTGGCATGCCCATCACACCTCTGCTGCTGCCACTGGCAGCAGTGCAAGCCTCGGCTGGCCCTAGTTACCTGAGCCTCGGGTGCCCTGGGTGGCTGGGCAGCCACCATCCGAGGCTTGCCTTTGCCTTGGGCTGACCCTGGGCAGCTGGGTGGCTATTGTGGGTCCGGCTGCACATTGCGCCTGTCGTTCCCCCTTCCCCACCCCCCCCCCCCCAGCTGGGCTGAAAAGACTTTGGGACTACAGCGGGGCTGAGGGGACTGGGTGCCACCATCTTTGTGGCAGTGTGATGGTCAATTTGCATATTCTATGTTTATTAAATAGAATTACATCTCAATAAAAGAAATTTTTAACACAGACATGAAAAATAAATAATTCTTTAACATTTAATGTAATTGTGACCCTGGATAAATTTCTTTTTTAACATTTTATTTTTTGTTTTCTATTTGGCCCCTCCCTTTTTGTTGTCATCCTCCTTTATTTTGTTGATGTTGTCTAAAAGCAGGCTTTACCAGTTCTCTGCATTTTTCTCTTGCATGTATATCTGCTCCTATCTTCACTATGTTCTTCCTCCTAATAGCATTGGGTTTACTCTGTTGTTGTTTTTCTACCTCCTAAAAGTAATTGTAAGTCTTTCAAACAAGTTGTGTTCTATTCTAATGTAAGCAATTAAATATGTCTGGTCACTGAGCAGAATCATGAGTTTCTTCAAAGTGCTTGTCTGGGCCGTCTCAGGTCTGACCTTCACTGCCTGCCTGCCTTGAAAATTAGTTATAGTATTCTGGTTCTTGTGTGCCAAGTGCTTTTGGTTTGTAGTATTTATATTTTGAATATTTATTTGTGGAGACTGGCTTTCCGTTCCTGTAACAACTAGATGTTTTAGTTTTAGTAGGTAATTAATGTTCTTACATTTACTTTGCAACCGTTGTCTTTCCTGTGATTGGCAGCAGTTCAAAAATCAGCTCTGTCATTTCTGTCTTAAGTTAAGCCGATTTGAGTCCGCTTTAATGCTTCATGAACTGCAGTGCAGCTAGAGAGTTAGGAAGAATTCATAGGCAGTGTTTGTGGTTCTTTGTTTGTCTCTGTTTTTTCAAGTTGCTCCCTCTTCCCTTTCTAGCTATTCCAGTTGCCTTGGTCTCTGTTATGTGGTTTTTCAGACATGAAATATGTATGGTGTATTATTTGAGTTTAGTAATCTGAACCATGTCATACTGATGTCTGCCCTCAAGAAAAAGCTGAAACTTGGGAAACTTATAATTTATGTCCCTTCAAAATTTGGACTTCCCTCCAAAACCTACCTGTCTTTTCTCCTAAGACATCATGAAGTTTCATTTGTATTTTTTTCTAGAGTTTTTATTTATTTTTTGGAAGGTTTCTCTATTAGGAGTTTATTCCATTATACTACAAACTAAAAGCTGGGGGTAAGTCTTTAAAACTCTCTTTTGTAGAGGATATGGCATTTTCCCATGAATTATGTAGAAAATAATAATAATAAACTAATTCTATTGATGGGAAAAATGAGGCATTTTTGGGGGGGTAGCAATCTGAATCTGTGCCAGTAACCTAATGCACATTCTTGTTAGCCTATAAGTCTAGTCACTGGCCCTTTTTTAATTATCTGGTCCTGCAAGACCTGTTTACTTCAGTACTACTCCCATTTTAGAAAGGCCATAAACCATGAACAATGCACAACCCCCAGATGGAGTTAGCAGTGCTGGCACCAGGCCAGGCCTTTAGGTGTGGCCTCACAGCCCCCACCCCAACACACGGGGCTTTTTGCAAAGCCCCAGAAAGGTCTGGAAGTCCCATCCCATATTTAGGGGCCAAAGAAACCGAAAGGTATAAAGGGAAAGCTTCCTCCATACTGGTTTGCTCAGGATTTGGAGAGAAACAGTCTCCCCTGTGTCCTGTACTAGCACAGGTGAAACATCTGAAAATAAATGGGTTTTTCCTGTGTCTCCGGTACTCCTGCGTATTTTTAGGTCGCCTGGTAAATTCTGTAACATTATCTTCTAACTTTATTGACCTTTCGTATCTATTAAAAGGTAATCTGTGTATTGATTATTCCCAAGTGGCAATAAGAAATGGAAAGATGATGGGTTTAGCAATTCATTTGCTATTGAAAAAAATGTAATTAAGATCTCTGTAGTATTCAGCTACCTATACTTCTTTGGAACAAGGTTTGAATTCTAATTTTTACCACAGTAGCTTAAATAGTAAGCAATAAGATGAAGTATCACAAACATATTACAATTTAGACATTCCGTTCACCTGCATTAATAAAAATAACGTAGAAGTTGCATTGAGTATATGTAAAAAAAACACACTACAAGGTAATACATAAAGTGGTCTCAGAAAGGAGTTTTTGCTATAGTAGCATATTCTCTCATATTTAGAGTCCTATAATACTATTTGCTAATATATTCAAATGCATTGTGAAGATGGGTATGATTTATACTTGTCATGTACAAATACATAATTATTAATAAAACATTTAAGAATGTTTTCATTTTATTAAATATTTAATTTTGTCAAACATTAAATTTTACAGTTATGTACTAAGGACTGAGTTTAAACTTCAAATAGTAATAATTTTCAGTGTGTTTATTTTTTTAAGTGGTCAGGAGGAAACTGATTCTCATCCTGACTTTTTTAAAAAAAATGTTTTTATTGAGAGAGAGGAAGGGAAAGGAAGAGGGAGAGAGAAACATTGATTGGCTGCTTCCTGCATGCCCCTACTGGTATTAAGCTCCAAACCTGGGCATGTGCCCTGACCAGTAATCAAACCGGCGACCTCCTGGTGGGCTAATTTTCAGTTTTATGGCAAATTATTCTTTCTCTTATAATTTCTTCATAGTTTAAGAAACAAATCAAGATTTAAAAAATGAAAACCTCTATAAGCCATATTTTGGCTTAAGGGAATAAACTACATTTGTAATCTTAAGCTATTTTAATGAAAACATTTTCAATAAACGTTTCATCTATTTTGCTATTTAATCCTGTTCTAGTGGAGTACAAAATGGCCTCAAGATAAAATCAGATCGTTTAAAGCCATCATGTGGGAAAGATAGTCTGTTCATTCTCATCTGAGATTAGAATATTTAAAAACATTATTTCTTCCAACTTAAAGATCATTTATAATGTGAGCCTGGGAATGATTTACTTTCTCATTAGGTGAAATCACAATGGCAAGCAATGGTGAAGTTGGGAGAAACATTGTTACTGTTATTGAGAGCTTTCCCAAGGACAGGCATATGCAAAGGACAGATGGGTGGACTAACTGAACTAAGTACATTATCTACTCAGCCATTGGCTGAATGTCAGCCCCAAATATCCACATGGCCATGGCCACAGAGTGCTAAGAACCAAGCATAAAACACTTTGCACACAGAACGGTAGTACACTGTTTTAAGACATAATTTGAGTGAATTGCACAATTTATAGCATCTTTCCTCAGTAGTAGTTTTAGTTAAGTCTCAAGTATAGTTTTTGCAGTAAAGAGTTGTGTGTTTTTTTTGTGTGTGTGTGTGTGTGTGTGTGTGTGCGCGTGTGTGTGTTTAAATTGCATAAACAAATGCTTTACCCCATTTTGTCATTTCCCTACTGTTATATTACAAATTTTTCAGCATATTCAGAATAGAAATGGAAAAACATCAAAATTGGCCTTTTTGTTTGTTTTTTGGCAGACAGGAAAAACACACTGATGAAAATAAATTGGAATGTTTGGACACAAGGTAATATCAGCACAGGGGGAACAGAGGCTATAAATGCCTGCTCAAATTGTTATGATAAGAAAAGCTTAATAGGCAGATAGACTTCATCTCCACTCTAAGCATTCTTGCTAATTGGAAACGGAGTTTAAGTTCCCTGGAATAAGGTCAGGTTATGTGATCCAAACATAATGGTGTATATAACACTTGAGAAAAACAATCTGCTTTCTAACATGACAAGAATGATTTGCAGTTAATAATAGAGGGGAAAAGGCCAGTCTTTTCAGATACCCTTGACTTCACCTCGGACAAAAAAGAAATAGCTTCTGCTGCTGTGAGCGACTTACTTTCTTCCTGGTCATTATTGCTTAGTTATATTTTAGTGATGAAATCTATCATTACTGACTTTATTGACATTAAAGTTGATTTATGTGTGTGCCCAGTGAATAAAAACAGCATTATGTCTGCATTCATAATGCTGAGTACTTGAGAAAGCAAGTGTAGCTCCAACCTAATTGTCTTTTTCTGGTTCACTTACCCTCTAATCTCAGTTTGAACAACATAAAAAAAAAAAGAATCACTCCTTTACCAAATAAAATGATAATGGAGAACTCCTAGCCCTAAAGGTTTGCTTGTTGTTTGATGCTATAGGTAAAGGAATTTAAATTTATTTATAATTTTTGCATATTACCACTAGAAAGTCATACTTATTTTAAGCAGAATTCTGTATTATAACTTTTGCCAAGTATTCTATAGATACCAGAATTTGATAAAAGTACACAATAAGTTGTGGCCAAATGTTCCAATTTCATTGGTGTGTTTTTCTTCCATTGTCAAAAATCACAAAAAGGCTATTTTTGATATTTTTCTATTTTATTATTAGTACAAATGAACAAATTTGTATTAACAATGAATTAATGAATTTTTCATTGTTGAGAGTGAAATTATTAATCATTCAATATTTGGTTTATCCAGTAACTAGATGTTTCATTTCTTCATATTCATTTTATTGTGGGAGAAAAATAAGTTTCTAAGAATATGCTTAAAATGGATACCATTGTACTTAACTTAGTTATTGATAATAAAAAAGGAAGCAAATGGAAGGCCAGATATTATAGACATGTCATTTAGATGGCTTCACCAAGAAGCTACAACTTCACTCTCCCTAGGGAACTGGACAAAGGAACAATAGACATATGCCCAGTAAAGGTGGGGAACTATGGAGGTGCTTGCTGTCAATCACACGTAGGGAGAGAGATGGTTGGCCAGAATGGGCATGGCTACTGCAAGGTCATGACATTTGAGATATTTAATTCCCTGAACAAAGGAGTTCACTCTTCTGGTTCCTCTTGTGCTTTCAGGAACCTTGGGGCTCTTGTTGCTTGGGGCACACTCTCCTGCTTTCGCCCATATGGCCCGGGGCCATGTGGGTCCCACCACAATGGACTGACAGACTGCAGCGAGCCTGATGCTTTCCTGGACCTGTCTCCAACATGGAAAGAAAATGCTGGACACTGGCTCTGATTTTAGCTTTACTGAAACCCCAGATACACTTCTAAGATTGGATAAAGGGAAATGGGACTTTGGAAACCCAGGCATTTAACTCCATGCAAATAAAAATCACTCATTCTCCTGTGTGAGTCTCAGAACATTATTTTTCTTGAGATATTGTAAGTACTTCATCCCCAGAACCTATTGGGGAAAAGGACCCCCCACTTTTAGCCCAATAACAAAACATGTCTAAATTAATCAGTTCTGAAAACACTGGTAGATTACATAATAGATTTCACAGTGGAGAACACTGGCATTACATAGAGAAGTGATTATTAATTTTTTAGACTAAAAGGCAGTAGGGATTACTGGGAGGGCCATTAGACCATAGCACTAGAGTCATCTGAGCTCCAACCCATTTTTATAGGCCTTTTCTGTATTAAAATCTACTTAAATATAATTCTGTCTTGGCATCTACTTTCAATAGAGCATGTCCAACTAATCTATCAAATAATATTGATTCCAAAATTTCAAAGGGAAATAATAAAACTGGAGTGATATTTAAAAAAAATTAACTACTACAGTACAGGCATAGTGAGTTAAAGCAAAAATACCAGCCAATCAAACGGATTCTAGCTGTAAAAGACTCTGATAGCTGAACCACTGAAAAGTGCCTGGGATGGGAATGCATATTACTGTGGGGTTTTAGGATAAAAATGAGTGGGAAATAGTGATCTAGATGATTTCTAATATTTATTCAAGTGATACAATTTTATGAGCAATACCAAAGTTATTTTTGCATAATGTTAACAAATTTCAAGAAACCACTATTGTAACTTGACTTTTATTTCATTGTAAATTCACTTTATATATATTGTGCTTTATAGGGTCTCACTAGTGACCTACCAGCCATTTTCCCATATACTCATATATAAATTCTTAATATTATATGGTGAAGAAGGATAAAGAAAGAGAAAATAAAGGGAAGGAGGAGGATAGAGGAGGAGAAGAATGAGAGAGAAGGAGAGATTGATAAATAATGAGAGAGAGAGAGAAGAGGGAAAAATGAGAGAATTATACAACTGCTTAAATGACATTGAAATCCCATATTCTTAAATCCTTGGCTAGTCCTCAAAAATCAAGCTGTCTCTATTATTTAATATTCTAACGCTGTTTCAAATTTTGATGGAATTTTAATTTTCGGGTCATGGAGCCTGAGCATTAGGCATTCACAATATTCTGTAATAACACAGAGCCCATGTGGTGAAATTAGATAGAACTGGACTGTAGTCTTGGTTCTTGAATTTAGTAACTATGTGGTCCATGACAAGTTATTGAGCATCTCTATGCTTCAGTTTCCTATAAGTATGATGGGGAAATAATATTACATATTTTTTAGAGCCGTTTTAAAGACTAAAGGAGATATATGCAAAATGTGGAGCACAATGACACATGTTTAATGAATGTTTGCTGTCATTATCATCATTACCTTATGCCATGTAGCTGAAATATGACAAAGAATATGAGTCATATTTATCAGAAATCTAAAGTTCTGAACAAGAAACAACAGTCTTACCTGCATCTGAGGTGGCTAGGGAGAATAGCTACTCAGTTTATAATAGGCAATATAAGTAAGGTTCATTTTTTTTCCATTTAATGATTACCTTTTTTTCTTCTTCTTAAATAATCCTTATTCAGTTTTTAAAAATAGTATTATAAATGTTTATACTTACTGGTTTAGACTTAAAACTTTCTGAAATGATCTATGTCTGAGAAAGAGAAATGGAGGCTGTAGTTTTACAATAAACTTTCTTAGGTAATTGAAAAAAATGTCTGGCAAGTATATTACTTCATGGCAGCCAGAACACTGGAAAAATATAATCTTCTGAAGAAAATCGTTCATAGAAAATTAGTTTTATTATCCTAGTCTTTTGTAATGCTATCATCTATAAATAGTACAAATATTACGGTGTCTCTGGAATGCATGAGCTTTTAAGAAACAACATAAAAATTACAAATTTGAATAAAGAATATGGATTTTCCTATACTTGTAAAGGTTAGATCTATTATTTTTTTTAAAATGCTGCCTATGTTTCTGTGAAAAAAAAAAAGTAGTAGTTTTAACTACTTGACAAAAGCTACCCTATGGATTAAAATTCTATTTAATCTTGAGCCAAACCCCAAAAGTATAATTTTGTCTTAGATCTTACTTTTTAACTTAAAGGAATGTCTAACGCTGTTACAGGTTACTGTGTCTATTCTATTATAGAATGGTATTGGACTTGTGGACTCTAAACTAAGCAGAACCAGTATTAGTCCATGAGTAGATTGCAGTCTAGGGTGACTTAATTTGTTGGCTAGCATTTCCCAATACAGCAAACCAGACTGCACTGTTTCAAATCCCTAAAGTCTGACTCCATACTACTGACTTAATTTATAAGGAAAAAATTACCATTCTCCTCATATAGCTTCAAACTTGGGAAAATGAGGCGTATCAGAGAATATGTGATTTAAAAGAAAACATGCATAGCAAAAAAGTCAATATTCACATTTTGGTTAATCCATTCATTAATTGAAATTTTTTTGAAGAATTCATATATGAAAGGCCTTGTGTTAGGCACTGGGTATATTTTATTATTTTATTTGACCTATTTTATGTTGCCAAACTAACACATATGATAATGTAATGTATATGAACCAAGCAGTATCATGCATTTGATAAATATTTATCAAAGATTTCTCATACGAGGTTTGTGGAGTGAGAGGAAATTATAAATCAGACATAGGTCCTCCCCTCAAAGAGGATTCAAGTGAATAATGACATGCAACACAAATATGCTGCAAGCACAAAAAGTAGGTAATAGTATGGACTGTAGCAGATGTACTAAAATGATGAAGAAGTAGAATACATATCAAGTAGACCTTTTTGGAGATTCCTAAGAAATTTAAAAGGTAGAGATGGGAGAAAGTATAATCTAGGTTGGAAAATGCAGGGTGTCCAAAAAAATGTATACACACTTTAACATCTGATAGCTCAATTTTGAAAAAATTAAGTATATTTAAATAAACACTGCCTTTATAATTATTCAAAGTGTGTGTATACATTTTTGGGACACCCTATATTGATGGTATAGATGTTCCTGGCTTATATGCATTCCAGAAATATCATTTGATTGGAGTATAGAATACATGAAACTGTGACTGACCATCAAGGATTTCATCCAAACTCAACTACATTCTGAAATATCATAAAAATATAGTAAAAACTCTATAAGAATTTCATTTTTGTAAAGTCATGGGGAGACACAAAAGGTTTTATATATAATACTAACATAATCAGAGATATGCTCAAAAGTTAATCTGATAGCAGTATGTTGGATGAAACTGGAGAGGATAAAAATTAGAGGCAAGAAACACATAAAAGTAATTATTGACAAAACAAAGTTTAAACTTCAGTGATTGCAATTCCATGTTTCATGGATTCACACTTTAAAATCTCTGGAGAAGACAGCTATTTTTGGAAGTCATAAAACAATCCTCAATTTCCATTTTGTCATTTTTGCCTCTAGCAATGCTTCAGGCTTAATTTGCTCTAGGACCAAATCTTTGTCTTTCTGTGGCCCAATGCATCCATAGAGCTCTCTTCCAATACCATAAATGAACCATTTTTTAAAATCAACCTTATTCACTGTCCAACTTTTACATCCATACATAGTTAACTGAGAATCTGAGCATGTATGTGATCTTAGCCTTGGTCTCTAATGACAGACCTTTCCTCTTAAAAAATCTTTCCTAATTTCTCTACTGCATCCCTTTCTGAGACTTAGCCTTCTCTTGATTTCTTGGCTGCAGTCTCCAACTGAATTGATAATTGAACCAACTATACTCAATTTTATTACAGTCATGTTCTGCATAACATAAGTCCCAGTCAACAACAGGTCGCATATATGACAATGGTCCCATACGATTATGATGGAGCTGAAAAATTCCTATCACCTAATGATGTCATAGCTCTGATAACATCATAGCACAATGCATTGCTCACATGTTTGTGGTGATGCTGGTGTAAACAAATCTATTGAACTGCCAATTACATAAAAGTATACAACTATATATTTGTTTTATAAGTATGTAATTATATATAGTACATAATACTTGATAAATGACTAAGTTACTTGGTTATATATTTACTGCACTATATTTTATTGTTATTTTAGAGTGTACTTTCTACTTACTAAGAAAATATTGCTATAAAACAGTACTCCATGTTAAGCAGCAGCCTCATAAATCTTCTTTACTACTTTTCTTGAATCCATCATTTTCTTGTGTTGTTTTGTACAGTGATGTGCATTACAGGCTTAAAACCTAAGAGCAATAGGCTATACCATAGAGCCTAGATATGTAATAGATACCATCTAGGTTTGTGTAAACACAATGACAAAATTTCCTCACAATACATTTCTCAGAAAAAAATGTATCCTGATTGTTAAATAGTACATGACTGTATTCTACACTTTATTATCACTGTTATATCACAATTATAGAAGAAGTATTGCCAAGGTAATAAAGTTCTGTTTGGTCCAGTCTTAGTTTGATTCTGCTTCATTGTGCTGAAGTTCAACTATGTTGTGTGTGTGTATTTTAATTTTTATTATTGATTTTATCAAGAGAGAGAGAGGGAGATGAGGAGGGAAAGAGGGAGAGTGTGAAGTATGCGTGTTTGGGAGAGGGAGGGAAAAAGGGAGAGAGAGAGAGAGAATTATTGTGCCACTTATTTATGCACTCATTGGTGGATTCTTGTATAGGCCCTGATGGTGGATAGAACCTGGAAACCTTGGCATATTGTGACAACGCTCTAACCAACTGAGCTACCTGGCCTGGACTACTAAGTTTTTTTTATCATATTCAATTATTAAAGTGAGAAGAATGTAAACATTGATAGTTTCCTCCTTATTTTTCTCTTTCTACACATGGTCTTGGTAACTTGTATAATTCCCTGGAGATCACTTATGTAAAAAAGACTAACTCAGAAACATCCTTCACTCTAATATAACAAATTCAAATTTTAAATACTGTGTGCCTCCAGCATTGTCCTATTTTTACAGCATATCTTTAAAAATAGAGTCAATTTTGCTATAATTGTTCCATTTGCTGTTCCTCATAATTGCGTGCCCTATCTCATTACTAACACTAAGGTGATGCTAACACCCTGCTTTAAAATTATTCAAAATAAATTATAAAAAGCAGCTTCCAAATAATTCCCCTGACACTTCTGGAAACAGTATCTTTTAATTACCTTAAATAATTTTGACCTACTTTTTTCTTTCATTTTTGGGAGAGTGCTAGAAACATTCTCTCTAATATTTCACTCTCTTGCCACTTGCTTGAGTGGATGAATTCTATGACTTACTATTTGTTTTAGATCACTATAAAATGTCAAAAAGAAGGTTTTAACCAGGAAAATTAAAATGACCTTATATTTTAAGATAAAAATAAAAACAAAATTTCAGTTTGAACACTTTGCAATTTATTGTGTTATATACTCCAATGACCACTTACTAAGAATGCATACGTAGGTTTTAATTAAAAACAGAAATAAAATCCTGGGTCTAAATCCTATGATTTAAAAAAAATATATACATGTTTTTATAGATTTTAGAGAGATAGAGGAAGGAAGAGCAAGAGAAAGAGAGAGAAACATTGATGGGAGAGAAACATTGATTGGCTGCCTCTTGCACCCCTACTGGGGATCTAGCCTGCAACCCAAACATGTGCGCTCACCTGGAGTTGAACCAGTGACCTCCTGGTTCATGGGTTGATGCTCAACCACTGAGCCATACCAGCCGGGCTAAAACCCATTATTTTCCAACTGAAACATATAATAGATAAATTTGAGAAATGGAAGGTTTATGCTGAAGTCATAATTTATGTTTAAAGATCAAATATAAGAAATAGATAATTTGTCAAAAATTATTTGCTCACATACATGTGCGTTCATTTCTGGACCTCAATTCTGTTTAATTGGTCTGTGTGTCTGTTTTTCTGCCAATACCATGCTGGGGTTTTTTTTTCCTTTTTATATATATATATCTTTATTGTTGAAAGTATTACAGATGTCCCCTTTTTTGGTTTGTTTGTTTGTTTGTTTTTTCCCCAATTGATCTCCCTCCTCCCACACCTTCCCCTCCCCCAAGCCTTTACCACACTATATATGTACTCCACAGGTCATGCTTATATACATATAAGTTCTCTGGTTAATCTCTCCTCCAATCCCTCACCCCTCCACCTTCCCTTTGAAATTCATCAGTCTGTTTCATGGTTCTGTGTTTCTGGATCTATTTTGTTCATAAGGGAAATAAAGACAAAAATAAATGAATAAGACTATATCAAACTAAAATGCATCTGCACAGCAAAAGAAATGTCCAACAATGCAAAAAGGCAACAAACAGAATGAGAGAAGATATTTGCAAACAACAGCTACAACAATATATTAATATCTAAAGTATATAAAAAACTCATACAACTCCACACCAAACAAACAAACAATCCAATTTTTAAAAATGGGCAGAGGACATAACAGACAATTCTCCAAAGAAGACATACACATGGCCAACAGATATATGAAAAGATGTTCAACTTTACTACCTATTAGTAAATGCATTTGAAACTACAAAGAGATACCACCTCACACCTGTTACAATTATCAATAAGACAAGTAGTAAGTTTTAGAGAGGTTATGGAGAAAAAGGAACCCTCATTCACTGCTGGTAGAACCACTCATTCACTGCTGGTAGAACTGGTACAACCATTATGGAAAACAATATGGAAGTTCCTCAAAACATTAAGAATGGAGTTACCACATGACCCAGCAACCTTGCTTCTGGGTATTTACACAACAAATTTGAAAACATATATGTTCATTGCAGCATTAGTCACAGTGGCCGAGACATGGAAACAACTGGACTGTCCTTTGCTAAGTGATTATAGACAAAGAAGATGTGATACATATATATAATGGAATACTACTCAGCCCTAAGAAAAGATGAAATACTGCCATTTATGACAACATGGAGGGACCTTGAGAATAACATGTTAAATGAAATGTCAGACAGAGGCGGTTAACAGCGGGAAGGGGGGTCAAGGATAGGAAAGAGTACAGGGGGTCAAATATTTGGTGATGGAAGATTTGACTTTGGGTGGTGGGCACACAATGCAATATACAGGTGATGCATCATAGAATTGTACACTTGAAACCTATATAATTATTAACCTAATAAGTTTAATTTAAAAAAACCACACACACTCAAGCATGAATAGAAAGCAAAGAGAAACAAAAAAAGTAGTTCAAATCAAAAAACAGAAGTACAATTACATTTAATCACGTGAAAAGATAAAACTTAGATATAGACTCAGGAGACTTACGATGTGAAAAAGAAGTAAGAAACAGAAGAAGAAACTGTATATAATAAAACAGATATTTTTCTGAGAAGCACTCTTAATAAAAATTGAGTTTATATATCAAAATTGTTCATCGAGATCCAGGAAATATCCATTAATAAATATATGTGCCTCAGAATATTCTATTATAGTTCTGGTGTTTTTGTGTATATGATCATGTAAATCTATATATATTTATGTATATATGTACTACATATATATGATATATATTATCAGACCACTTAGCTGCACAATTGACCACGGCTGAAAACAGTTTGGAGTAATTACAGACAATTAAGTAAAAAACATACACCATATAGCATTCACTTGTCAGAATAAAAGTCATTCACAGACATGCAAGGGTCCAGAGGGTACCCTGTCTCCTTCATCTAGGAATATTCTTGATAAAGAATTCTAACCAAAGTACATATGAATTAGACCAGAGACCTGGAGGTAGAAAAAAAGATGAGGTAAAAAACACTGATGAACAATATAGTTGTATCTATATCTATGAGAGTATACTATTAAATCAGGATTCTTGGAAAAAAGGGAACATATTTTAAGAAAAATTATAATAATACTAATTAAATGTACTCAGGATGATACAGAACAATTACATCCTCTAAATGTCTCATTTCCAAAGTGCTGGGAGAAAAGTAAGAATGAGAACATAATCTCAAAGACTTACCTTATTGGGGGAGGAGCAAAGGAACAAGCATTAGAATACCTTTGTGGGGGTAATGATTTGTATCTTCTTTCTATTTAATAGCAGAAAAAATATATTTTATAATGAACATCATGTAGTTATCCTGATTAGTAAGTGTAATTCAATGGAATAGAATAGCAACTTTATTAAATCAGTAAAGAAAATAATTCTTAAAAAAACTAATAAACATAGAGAGATGAAATAAATTTTTTAAAAAACTAAATGAGTGAGTTAAAATTCCCAGTTGAAAGAAGAAACCTATTGGGTTTAGTTTAAAAACAACTCAACTTTAAGAAACAGACTGAAAGAGATATAGAAAGGTTGAAGATGAAAATGTGAACAAATATACCAGTTAACAGAAAACTAAAGTAAGCAGCAGTCATCTTACATTATGAGAATCACATTAAAAATAAAGTTGATTAAAAAGATATATAAGCATGTTTCACTAGTAGTAAAAATATTAATTGATTTAATTGACAAATATTTACTGAGCATCTACTTTGGGCTAGGTTCATGGTACTAGAGGTGCATCTATTAAAAAAAATAAACAAGATTCTTGTCCGCATAGAGTATATATTATAATAAATATCATCTGAAACTGGATTAATGATTATGATTAAATAAATATTTATTGGTTTGACAACAAAAAAGCTAGAGGAAGGTATGGCTGGCATTTAATGATTCACTACAGTAATCATACAATCATCTCAATACATGCAGAAAAAATATGTGACACAGATAAATATCTTTCATGATTAAAATCTCCCAACATATCTAACAAACTCAAGCTAACATATTACTCAACGGTGTAAAGCTTATTTAGCTTTTGCTTTAAAATCAGGAACAATACAAGGATGACCATTCCCACCCCCTCTATTCTACATAGTACTAGAAGTCCTAGCCAGAGCAATTAGGCAACAAAAAGAAACAAAAAATTCAAATTGGAAAGAACGAAAACTGTCTTTGAGATGACATGATCTTATATAGGATTCTAGTAAAAAACTGTTAAAACAAATAAATGAGCTAAGTTGCAGTGCGGAGAAAACAGGTGTGAGAGGACTGGAGCAAAGCAGAAAAGGAAGGGAAGGAGAATGAAGTTAGTGTTGCACAGTAGGAGAACATTAACAAGAATTTAATTTATATCTCTGAGAACATTCAAATCCATACATAACCACAAATAAATGACAATTTTGCAGTGAGCAAAAAAGAAATCAATTAAGTTTCTATACACTATCAAAGAACCACCTGAAAAAAATTTAAATCCTATTTATAATAGCATAAAAAATCAATACTTAGTAATAAATTTAATCAAGGAGGTGAAAGATCTGTATACTGAAAACTAAAAGGCATCATAAAAGAAATTGAAGACAAATAAATGGAAAGATATTTTGTGTTTATACTGGAAGAAATAACATTAAAATGTCCATATGACCCAAAGCTATCTATAGATTTAATGCAATCCCTATTAAAATGCCAATGATATTTTTCACAGATATAAAAAATATGCTAAAATTTTTGTGGAAGTATAAAAGATGCTAAATAGCCAAAGCAATTGGGAAAATAAAACAAAATTGAAAAGTAGCACACTTCCTGATATCAGACCATATTAAAAGCTATAGCAATCAAGAAAGTTTGGTACTGGAATAAATACAGAAACATAGACTAATGGAACAGAATACAGAGCCCAGAGATAAAACCATGCTTATACAGTAATTTTTGACAAGACAAGAGTGCCAAGAATAGTCAATGGAGAAAGGACATTCTCTTCAATAAACAGTGTTGGAAAAACTGGATAATCGCATGCAAAAGAATGAAATTAAATTTCTATCTCCAATCATTGATAAATATTACCTTGAAATTGATTGTAAATAAAAGACCTAAAACTGTAAAACTAGAAAAAAAAAGGATCTTGATATTGGTCTTAGCAATAATACATACACCAAAAGCGCGGCCGACAAAAGCAAAATACACAAGTTGGGCTACATCAAACTATAAAGCTTCTGTATAGTAATAGAAATAATCATCTAAATGAAAAAGTTCTTATACAATGGGAGAAAACATTTTCAAATCGTATTTCTGATAAGAGTTCATATTCAAAATATATAAGGACCTCATATAAATCAATAGCAGAGAAACAAGCTCTCAATTAAAAATGGGCAGAGGACCTGAATAAACAATTTTCTAAAAAAGACATACAAATGGCCAAGACATATTTGAAAAGGTGCTCCACATCAGTAATTGTCAGAAAAATGCAAATTAAAACCATAATGAGATATCACCTCATACCTGCTAGTATGGCCATTGTAAAAAAGACAAGACGTAAGTGTTACCAAGGGTATGGAGAAGATAGCACCCTTCTGCTCTGTTGGTGGGAATATAAATTGGTACAGCAGTGTGGAGGGATGAGGGCTGGATGGAGGTGGGCAAAGTGGGGGGGTGAGAATGGGGATATTCGAAATAGTGTAAACAATATAAATAAATAAATAGCTAATAAGTAAATAAATAAGAAAAGAAGGCATTATGGATATTCCTCAAAAACTTAAAAATAGAACTATCATATATAATCCAGCAAAGCCAGTTCTGGGTATACATCCAAAAGAAATAAAAACCAGTACCTCTAAAAGATATCTGCACTCCCACTTCATTGCATCATTTTTCATAGTAACCAAGGTATGAATACAACAACTTGAGTGTCACTGATTAATATATGCATAAAGAGTCTCTCTCTCTCTCTCTCTCTCTCTCTCTCTCTCTCTTATTCAGTCTTAAAACATAGAGATATTATTCAGTTATAAAGAGAAAATCCTGTCATTTGTGACAACATGGGTGAAACTGGAAGATACTATGCTAATTGAAATAAGTTTAACACAGAAAGACAAACACAGTATGATCTCATGGACATTGGAATTGAAAAGTCAAACTCCTAGAACCAGAGTTGAACTATAGATGCCAGGGACTGGAGATGGGGTGGGGGGGGGGGATGGGGAGATACTGTTCAATGAGTACAAATTTTCACTTAAAAAATGAATATGTTCTGAGAATCTAATTTGGTGGTTATAGTTATAACACTCTATTGTATACTTGAAAGTTGCTAAGAGAATAGGTATTAAGTGTTCTCACCACACATTCAAACATGTGGTAACAGCCGTGGCCAATGTGGCTTAGCTGGTTGGGCACTGTGAAATTATTACACATTCACCGAAAGGTTACAGTTTAGATTCCCCATAAGGGCACATGCCTGGGTTGTGGGCTCGATCCCCAGTAGGGAGTGTGCAGGAGGCAGCCGATCAAAGTTTTTCTCTCACATCGATGTTTCTCTCTCTCTCTAAAAATCAATAACATCTTTTAGAAATGTGGTAACAATATGAGGTGATGACTGTGTTAATTTGATTGTAGCAATCATTTCACAATGTATAATTATATAGAATGATCACATGCATGTTTAAAATCACATTGTACAACCTAAATAAACAAAACTTTGATTTGTCCATCATACCTCAATAAATCTGGAAAAAAGAGTGTCTTTCTTGTTATAGTTTTATAGAAACATTTAGAGATTTTATAGTCCCATTCTCTGAATATAACCAATTATAATGAGAAATACATAATAAAGATAGACATAGAAATCATTATTGATTAGAAGTTAAAAGCAAGTTCTCATATAACAATTGGGTCAAAGCAAAAAAGTCAAATGAGAAATTAGCATATGTCTAGAAAGCAAAGAAACAAAGAAAAATTTCATGCCAAAAATCCTATATTCAACTGATAAAGTCTAGCTTAAAAAAGGAAAATTCTCAACATAAAGGAAACTGATATTTGTCTTAAATTAGAATTACAACAACACAATGACAGCAACATTAAGTAAGAAAGATGATTTAATAAATTTTAAATGAATAAAATAGAAACAAAGAGGTAGATAGTATTATGTATGAGAGATTAGATGGGGAAGACAAAATGGGGCACTTCAAATAATTTAGAAATCACAGAAAAAGGAAAATCTGAGAATGATCAGTTATAAAGATACAAGCAAAAATCAGACAGCCGAAGAAAGCAGTGGGCAAAGGCAAGGACAAAGGCAAGTATATGGGATATGGTTTCAAGAGTTTAGGGTTATTTTTCACAGAAAATTACAGCCTACTTGAAAGAATTCATATAATAACATTCACAATAATTTATGAAATATATTTATAGCTTTTAGTTATCTTCTGATGGATTGGGAAAAAATAAAACATATATATATATATATATATATATATATATATATATATATATATATATATATATATATATATATATATATTTAAATGGTAAGCCCTTAACTTGCCTTCTGAGATATTGTCTCATCTAGAAAATTGAGAAAACTACAGAAAACATGTAAACATTTTTGATATTTTAAGTCAAACTTTCTGTAGCCAGTGAAGTTAGTGACTGTTTATATATATTATTTATTTAAACAATTTATTTAAATAGTATATAAAATATTTTAAATGAAAGTATTAGTGCAATTTTCATAATTTTCTATCTTAGAAAACTTAGTAGGTAATTTTACCTTAGATCCTCTTCCCACCCAATATATATTTTGCTTCATGTATTGGCAAGAGTTAGGGTCTTAGTTATAGTGCTTTTACTTTGGGACATAGAACATTACATAAGAATTACTCATAGAAGAAAGATTATGATCATAATGATAATGCAATTACATAAAATATGTATACTTCCAAGATATAGCACTCCCTTATCAATTCATTTTCCATGAATATTTTTTGTGTTTCAGAATAATCAGCATATCCCTGAATCATTAACTATAACTTGAGTAGTCAAGAGAGGAGTGAAATTATTACACATTCACTGAACAAAGTCAATTAGTTCACCTAAAACATTCATTAAATGACTAGCCCCATGCAGTTAACAGCCCTTGGTACCTAATGTCAAAAGACTGATATATAGTGAAAAAATATGGATTTTCATGTCCAGCGAAACTCCAGTAAAATGCTGGCTTAGCCCATGATAAATTGAACTGAACAATATATATAATCTATGAGACTTGTCTTTATCTGTGAAAAAAAAAAGAAAAAAGATAACAACCATATCAATGAACAACTATGAAGATTCAAATAACTGATCTCTGTTGTCTCTAGTACATAGTAGGTACCTAATAAATGGTAATAACCTTTTTTTTTCCCCTTTGGTATACTGGGTAGTTAGTATACAAAGTTCTCATTGATATAGATTTGGGTTTTCAAAGGGAAATAATTTTACAGTGAAGAGGAATGACAGTATTTTCCTTTCTCTATATAAGTATAAAACCTTATTGGAAAATACTGTAAATTTAACAACACACAATATATCTTAATTTACTTGTCCTGGCTTATGGTAAATATATATATCTTAATTTATGTGGGATCATTAAGGGAATGACACATATGTAATACCTTAATCAATAAAGAAAAAAAATTTTGCCCTAACTTGTTTGGCTCAGTGGATAGAGCGTTGGTCTGCAGGCTGAAGGGTCCCAGGTTTGATTCTTGTCAAGGGCATGTACCTTGGTTGCAGGCACATCCCCAGTAGGGAGTGTGCAGGAGGCAACTGATCGATGTTTCTCTCTCATCAATGTTTCTAACTCTCTATCCTTCTCTGTAAAAAATTAATAAAATATATTTAAAAATGTTAAAATCATGCAAGGGAAGATGGATTTGGTTCTGTTTTCTTCATTACCCTTCTCAGTTTTAAGTTTTCTTTCTGATTTCCATTCCTTGTTTATTTTAATATTGTATTGCCAGTCAAAGTCAATGTTCAGTATTTTTGTCTTTGAAAGACTTGCATGAGAATGTGCCAATATCTGCCTGCCCTAACTTGGTTTGGTGTCAAGATTACCTTAGCATTGCCTAGCTGGCATGACTGGGTGTTGACCCAGGAACCAGGAGGTCATGGTTCAGTTCCTGGCCAGGGCACATGCCTAGGTTGCTGGCTTGATCCCCAGTGAAGGGTGCACAGAAAGCAGCCAATCAGTGATTCTCTCTCATCACTGATGTCTCTCTCTCTCTCTCTCTCTCTCTCTCTCTCTCTCTCTCTCTCTCTCCCACCCCCCTCTCTCTCCCCCTCCCTCCCTTGCTGAAATCAATACAAATATATTTTTTAAAAGATTACCTTACAACTGTGCTGTGATTCCTCCTGCTAGCTTTACCAGAGAAAATGCATTGAGCTGCATGCATTACACACCTGTTAATTAAATAATCTGTGGGAACAGTTCCTGACATTTGGTTGTCTGGCCTGGTCGAGTTTCTCTGCTGCCTTCTTTAAGCAGTCATTCACTCACTCTCCGTATCTCTTGAGAGTTGTGTGAGGACTATGCATTAGATAAAGTCTATATAAAAGAAAGCTTGACATTTCAACTCAACTCTTCAACTTCTATCAGTCTTTCTAATCTCATTTTAAAGGGGGTTTATTTTCTAATTCATGTGACCATTTTAAACAATATTATAAAGATAACTGATCTAAACTGTTTTAAATTACAGGAATGTGGCAGTGTCGTACAAGAAAAAATTCCAGAAAGTTGAAGTCTTAGTTCATTGCTGTAGGAGATCGCAATCACTCATGAAGATGCTGGGGAGGGAAAAGTAATTCTTTGCCAGTAGCACGGTGATATTAATAGATGACTGTTGCAAGGGTCAAATATAAGCATCTTACCATTTTTTTCATCATATTTATAGATTGGCAATGGTCCTATAATAGAGGCTATCAACCACATAACCCACTTTGTAATCTCAGCTCTATGATACTCACCAGGCATTATTTAATAGCAAGTTAGGATGTTGGGTGAAGTGTTGATGAAAATCCACAGTAATAAAAATCTCACAGATGTGAAGTCAATTATAGTATCAAGTGAAGTTTGTTATGAAGAGACACTTGTTATTAAAGTATCCATGCCTCAACAAGGCTGACCTTCTCAAATGCTAGTATGTCACAAGGCATGAGATTTTAAAAATATCCAATAACAAGTTTCCCTACTGTGGTTTCAATTGCCTTTTCAGATCTCCCACCGAGTCTGTTTCAGCCTGAGATAATGCAGACACTTCTGCTCCTCAGAGGGTCAAAGTGGCTTGTATTTACACTCGCGTACTCACAGAAAGGATTTCTACCTTGAACAAATTACCTAGATATATTTTACCCAAATTTATATTCCATTTTGCTTATGTAGACAAAGTATTGAACTGAAGAAATTGAAAACATTTTAATTTCTGTATTGTTCCTAGTAAAATGCCTTGTGTATGCTAAGGGCTCAAAAAATACTTGTGCCATTCTATTGAGAAAGTTGACAAGACTCAGGCCCTTTGACACTTCATTCTATGGCATAAAAATGAACACATGGATATGTTAAAATATTTATGTTCTCTTATTTCTCCTGTTTGAAAAGAGCTTTCTTACTAAAACTGTCAAAAAATTCAAAAGGATATTCTTTGAAAACTTAAATATTTGGAGGGATGTCACCCAGAATGCCATGAACTTTCCTCATCTGTGTCATTTTAATACTTCTCTTTACTGCAACCTGAATAAGCCAGTACATATCATTACTGTAACCTTGGAATATTTTGTAATAATTTTCAGTGTACTGCTATAAGTCCCAACTATATTCCAACAATTTGGAACAGGGAAGAGAGAGGTGATATATATATATATATATATACATATATATATATATATATATATATATATATATATATATATATATATATATATTTTCTTTTTTTTCAAAGTAACATGCCCAGCCCACAGTAGTCACTTCATAAATTTTGGTTAAAAATGAAATAATATTAAACAAGAAAATATTTTAAAATAATATTGAAAGATTCCAGGACAAAACAATATCTTATGCAATGAAATTCCATGTGTATTTCACTTACTTGTTAAATAAAATTATTTGTTCTATTGTATCAAAAGGTGAAACTTTTTAAATGTGCTAAATAAAGTTGAGGGGACTAAGACTATGCCAACTCTTGCATAAAATGGCATCTTATTTCTTAAAATTTGGGATATCACTTGTCTTGATGAGTTCAAGTGGTACTATAATAAGATAACATAGACTGAGGTGATTAATATCTATTTCTTTTTTTAAACATATTTTGATTGATTTCAGAGAGGAATGGAGAGGGAAAGAGAGAAACATCGGTGATGACAGAGAATCATTGATCAGCTGCCTCCTGCATGTCCCCTAGTGGGGATTGAGCCACCACCTGGGCATGTCCTTGACTGGGAATCGAACCAGTCAGGGCACATGCCTCCTGATTCATAGGTCAACATTCAACCACTTAGCCATGACAGCTGGAATACAGTTCTTTCTCACAGTGTGGAAGGCTAGAAAATCCAACCTCTGGGTGCTTGCAGATTAGGTTTCTGGTGAGAGTCCTTTACCCAGGTTTACAGACAACCATCTCCTTGTTCTTTTCCACATGGAGAGAGAGAGAGAAAGAGAGAGAGAGAGAGAGAGAGAGAGAGAGAGAGAGAGAGAGAGAGAGAAAGATTTAGTCTCTTTCTCTCCTTAAATGGACACTAAGCCCATCATGAAGGCTTCACCCTTATGACTTCCTCTAAACCCCATTACTTCCCAAAGGCCCCACCTCCAAATACCAACACATGGGAGCTAGTGTTTCAACATATAACTTGGGGGGGGGGGACACAAATGTGCAGTCCATAAAAGTACTAGGTTAGTTACAGCGGGACATGTATGACTTTGTATGTGTGTTTTTATACTACTCTTTCTTCTTAGTGAGCTCTAAAGCGTGGAGTAGACCTCCGGTTGACTGTGTACATGTAGCCAGTTTTAAGTCAGAGGATAATGAGACTTGAATCTCCTCCTCTTATTAAATCCATATACCTTATTCAGTTCTGTCAGGCCAATGGATTCCAGCAGTCACTAAGCCTGATAAAGTTTCACCAACAATGGTTTGATTAGCATATTTTGAACAGTTCTACTTTCTAGGCTATAATTTCATTGTTGGTGCTACTCACCTTCTTTTGTTTATTCTTCAATTTTTCTAAAATGACATATTGTACATGTATAATTCAAAAAAAATGAAGGCAATACATTTAGGAATACAAAAGCATCAGTTAATTGTCATGTGTTCTTTTTACTATTGCCTATGTAACTTAAAAGTGCAAAATTTTTAAAAATAGATCCTAACTACCCATAATATTTTGACAGTGAGCTCCCTGTTTCTGATCAGAAGGAACATATTTTTTGCCATTTTGGAGTATGCCCAGTCCGCTCCAGAGATATTTTAGTATTTGGATATTTAGGAAATAAGACATTTGATTTACTAGTTCCTTCAATCCAGTTGGGGCATTTTGACAGTAAAAGTAGAAGAAAAAATTTTTCCTAAGTCTTCAGTGAGAACTCCTAAGATTTTTAAAAAATTTACCTTTATTGCTGAAAGTATTAATATATCCCCCTTTTCTTCCTTTGGCTCCCTCAACCACATACCTGCTCCCTCCTAGACCCCCCCCACCCCTGTCCAGTCCTACCACATTATTGTCATGGGTTATGCATATATGCATATAAGTTCTTTGGTTAATCTCTTCCTCTCCCTCCTCCCCTCTTTCCTCTGAGATTGGTTAGTCTCTTCCTAACATTACGTTTTTAATGGATAGAACATATGCTTCTTGACTTTCTGTCTGACTTATTTTGCTTAGCATGTTAGTCTCAACATCCATCCATGTTGCTGCATATGGCAGTATTTCATCTTTTCTTCGCTAAGAACCATGTAACTTCACTCACATGTGGGATATATAACTGAAAGCATCTAATGAACAAACAACACAAACAAAAAGTCATAGGCAAGGACAGCAGTATGGTGGTTACCAGAGGGAAGGGGGATAGGAAGGGGAATAAAGGGTAAAGGGGGTCAAATAGTATATAGTGACCGGAGAAAATTTGACTTTGCATGGTGGGCACACAATGCAATATACAGACGAGGTATCATAGAAACATTCACTTGAAACCTATATAATTTTATGAACCAATGTCATCCCATTAAATTTAATAAAAAAGAAAAATAACAAATAAATGGATAGAACGATAAAGTAAATGGAAGAAAATTTCACAATAAAAGAAAAAATTAGGACTTGAGAAAGAAATGAAAATGGAGATGGGAGTGCAATCTTACAGATACTTCCTTACCAAGGAAAAGTAATGACGTGCCGATGAGGAATGAAACATGTCAACTTCATTTATTGCTGTGCTTTGCCTCCTACGGGGATGGCAGGGTGGTTTAACATGCAGTCAGTTATGGATGTAACATCAATAAACAAAACCCAAGTTCTCCCAGGTGAGACGTTCAGATAAGGATGCAGGTGGACAGTGTGAGGAGATACACAGAGCCAATTAGTTCCTAACTCAGAGTAACAGTTTTTCAGAGGGAAAAAAAATCCCCCTCTCACACTAAAGAAGCAGTGTTAAGAAAGAAAATAGGAGGTGAATATATTTTGTCTCAAAATATGTTTACTAGAAAAGCTCTTCTATGTGTTTTTAGGAATTGAGAAATAAGCTATGTAAAAGTTAATATTACATGTGGAATAAAATGGATTTTGAGATTGTTTGTATACTGTTTAATCTCAATACATCGTCAACTTGAAATATCAAACAGCTGAGTGGTTGGCATTTTGAAATTAATGTCAGCATTTAGAAATGTGGAAGGAGTTTCTAGTCAAGTATCTTAAAATGCCTAAAATTGTTTTCATAGAAAAGAATATTAAGATAATCATGATGATGAGAATGAATTATTTTTTAAAATTTAATATTTTACCTGGTAATAGATAACAATTAAGCAGTAAAAACACATCTCTTTTTATTACTTATTTTTAAGGGACAAAAAATTACAGACACTTGAATGAAGAACAAAGTTTAATTATTTCTTATATCATCACTCTGAGGACTTAAAAATGCCAAATTGATAGCACTTTTATTAGCTATGATTTCAAAAATTAAGGAGTAAAAACATATATGTGGCTGTTCATGAATATATATGTACGCATGTATTCATATTTACATATATGTATTGTATGCATACACACATATAATCACATATATTCACATATGCTTCATTTTTTATATCTTACAAATAATAAAAAAATAAATTTAATAGATTTGTTTCTTTAGTATTTTTTATTAAAAGAGACTATTCAATTTCAAATCAATTAGGAATTCTGTTTCCTAAGTTAGGCTCACTCCTTACTCATGCTTTCTTACATTTGTGAAACAATAAAACCCATTTACTACATCTTCCTCAACTCAATCGGATAAGTTTGCATGGAAAGGCAACCCTCAGACACAGACAGTCAGTCACAAGTTGAATTGTGCTGAGACTAGTACAGCTTTTGGTGGAAAGAGCCTTTGGAAAATACAAAGCTAGTTGTTTGCAGAAATGCCAGGACATGGTGACACTCAGCAGGCCAGGGCTCACAAACACCTCTGAAGGGGCCCTTGGCTGCTGTAGGAGAAAACAAAACAGTTCCTGGTTCCAAGGTTGTTTCATCCTGAAACTGAGGTGCTTATTTTATTTTATTTTATTTTGACTGAAAGAAGCTGAGTGCTCTTTCTAATAAAGATGGATGTTAAACTCAATTAGGGAGATAGTAAAATCAATCTGGGACAGAAGAATATGACAGGTGTAGTTTTGGCTGATACTGTGATGTAGTGTATTGTGGAATAAACAAGAGTTTAAGGGAAAAAAGATCTCAGATCTATTTCTCTAACTTAGCAGCCAAACTCACCTCTTCCATATATTTCTTAATCCATAGAAATGAAAAAGGATAGACATAAATTGACGTAAATAAGCATTCGAGTTATTTTCTTTATACTTCTGCAGAAAATTTAATTTATGTGGTATATATTTTTTGAGGTATCATGTTTCTTTGTACATTTTTTTTTTTAATGCTGAAAGGAAGCAGATGAAAAGGTGTGCTTTTGTTAACACTCTAAATTCGGCTTGTGAAATAATTGTAACCATTAAAAACGTTTTGAATTTTGACGTACAAAACTTGATAGTGTAGTTAGCCAGCAAAAGGAGCCTGCAAAACTTCTTTGAATTCTCTGTCCAAGGTGGAGAAAGCAGCTTTTTATTCTGTAGAGCCATTCATATCACTCTTAGTTGATTTACCTCCTGCAAAAGCACTGAGGAACAGACCTTTGCATCTGCTGAATCATCAAGCCCCTTTCCTAATCAATCTGATTTTCATCAGTGCATAAGACGATATAAAAATAAGTCCTTTTCAAACCAAGATTCTGAGGTCTCTAATTTGGAAAAGCAGCCATGCAGCACACTGCCACAAGGTGGGAGTAAAATGTTTGATTGGCTTAAGAATCGGCCTTTGCTTTTCTTTTTTTCCCCCCACCCCAGCTCAGTGTGAACAAAGACATAAAACGGGCTTACTTTAAATCTGGATGAAATAACATTTTGGTTATTTCTTTCTTGTTGCTGATATGCATACCATGAGAACTGGAATGCCCTTTCACTACAATCTGAGAATCAAATATAATAAAGAAAGTGATTTAATAGCTATTTCTTTATTTCCTTTTTGAAAATTTCTTGCTAACCTAAGTGCCTTTTCCAAATTATATTTTAGAAAATATAAGTAAACCATTTAAACTTAATTTCTGCTAAAACATTTCTGATTTTTAATAGATGATAATGAATATTACTAATTTTCTGTATTAATGAATATTTTGAAGACAGCCTCCCTCCATAAATTTTTTTACTATAATTTTATATCTGCATAGTAATGAGGCAGCCGAGAAAATGGGAACAATAAATTAAACAGTCCAAGAAAAATACATAATGATCTTGACCTTTCTAAGGAGGTGAGTGATGAAAATGAGTTTTTAAATATTGCTTATTTTAGAATAAATAAAATCCAGGGCCACTGTATACAATGCTATTGCTTTTGCTTGCTTTGTGTTTGAATAGATGTACCAGTTATGTTTTGTAAGGTGTGTGCTTATTAAATTCACGTTGAAACATCAGATTCAAACCTGGCAATATTATGTGTTATGTTGGAGTTGTAAATACATGCAAAGAAATACACCTTTGAGATAGAGTATCTGACAGCCAAGTAAGATGAGACATCTCCGGGCAATTGGGACTCACCACAGTGACAGAGACACACCCAGGTGACCCTGAGTGGTGCTAAATGGAAGGGGCTGACATAGCCCTTGAATAAAAAGACACAAGGGGAGAGAAAAGGCACCAACTGGCTTCCTTCTGCATATAATAGCTAGCAGGCTAATAGATGGCCCTCTTGTCATTGCGACTGATGATAGATTTTTTTTTTGTAATGATTTACCTAAACAGGGCTGTTTATCTTACTCAGTTCTGAATACACAGCAAACCCAGGGACATATCACTTATATACTTTTTCAATCTCTCCCCCCACTCCACCAATGATAGCGATGACAAGAAAGATGAAGCACTACATAAGGCCATGGGAATGATGCTTTACTGGAGGGATGTGCCGAAGTGCAAATCAAATAATACAAATTTCTCAAGCATAGATTTTGCTTAGGAAGATATGAAAGAATATTGCATTTATATAGTAAGGTTTTTCTGACTGAAACCATGGTAATTAGCCTAGATATTAATAATAGGAAAGGAGCAAAGAGAAGGTCAGACATTATAGGCGTGTCATTTGGGCACCTTTGCCAGGAAGCTACAAATTTACACTCTCCAGGAGACAGACACATGCCCAGTAAAGTTGGGGTGACACAGGGAAGGTGCTTGCTGTCAGTCACATCTGAGAACAAAGGTTACTGGCCTGAGTGGGTGTGGCCACTGCAAGGGCATGTAACTTGGGGTATTTAATTCCCTGAACAAAGGAGTTCGCTCTCTTGGCTCCTCTTGTGCTTTCAGGACCCTTGGGACTCTTGTTGCCTGGGCTGCTCTCTCCTGCATTTGCCACATGGCCCAGGGCCTCCACATGCAATGGATGAATGGACTGCAGCGAGCCTGATGCCGTCCCGGACCTGTCCCCAACATGGAAAGGAAACACTGGACACTGGCTCTGATTTTAGCTTTACTGAAATCCCAGATACACTTCTATGTCTGGACAAAGAAAAGTGGGACTTTGGAAACCCAGGGAATTAATTCCATGCAAATGAAGGTCAATTATTCTCCTATGCTAGTCTCAGAAAATTATTTTTCTTCAGATTTTATAAGGACTCCACTCCCAGCACCCAGTAGGGAAAAGGAACGCCACTTCATCCGAAAACATGACTGGGTAGATTTTCTTAAAGTTTATATATATACTAGAGGCCCAGTGCACAAAAATTTGTGCAATCAGGGGGGAGGAGGGGTCCCTCAGCCCAGCCTGTGCACTCTCGCAGTCTGGGACCCCTCAGGAGATAACGCCCTGCTGGCTTAGGCCTGCTCCCGGGTGGCAGAGGGCAGGCCCAATCCCGAGGTGCATCCCCTGGTCGGGCTCAGAGCAGGGCCGATTGGGGAGTTGGGGCGCCTTCCCCTGTCATGCACAGAGCAGGGTGGATAGGGAGGTTGTGGCCCCGCCCCCTGTCACACAGAGCCACAGGGTGATCAGGGGGTTTCGGCGCTGCCCCCTGTCACACTGATCCCAGTGCCAGGAGGCCTCTCAGCTCCGCTGATCCCGGTGCTGGGAGGCATATTACCCTTTTACTATATAGGATAGAGGCC
Source organism: Myotis daubentonii (assembly GCF_963259705.1). Taxonomy (NCBI): domain Eukaryota; kingdom Metazoa; phylum Chordata; class Mammalia; order Chiroptera; family Vespertilionidae; genus Myotis; species Myotis daubentonii. The sequence continues at coordinate 82,857,444 of NC_081840.1, read as the reverse complement.
TGGTGCACAGGTGGGGGCCGGCTGGTTTTCCCTAAAGGGTGTCCTGGATCAAGGTGGGGGTCCCCACTGGGGTGCCTGGCCAGCCTGGATGAGGGGATGATGGCTGTTTGCAGCTGGTCACACCCCCTTCAGGGTGGGGGTCCCCACTGGGGTGCCTGGCCAGTCTGGGTGAGGGGCTGAGGGTTGTTTTCAGGCTGGCGAGTGACTTAAGCTCCCTACCGCTCCTGTTTTTTCTTTTTTTTTTATTCTGGTCCAGCTTTAGCTTTGAGACTTGGCTCCAGCTCTTAGGCCTCTGCTGCAGAAAGCAGGTTTCTGGCCTTTGTTTACCTTCTGTATTTGAAACAATGTTGTGATCCTGCTGGCTGAAGTCCGAAGGACTAAAGCAGGTTTCTGGGGTTTTGTGTAGCTTCTATATTTGTAACATAGTTGCTTAGAGTTTCAGCTCAGAGGCCTGCAGTGGCAGGTGGGGAATGTTGGAGTCCTCCGTCAGTGAAGCAAGCAAGCCTCATGTTCACTTTAAGCTGCCTGGCTGCTGGCCGCCAGCTTGGCTGGCAGTTAATTTGCATATTGCCCTGATTAACCAATGGGAAGGGTAGCGGTCGTACCCTAATTACCATGTTTCTCTTTTATTAGATAGGATAATTAAATACCACCTGAGCATATACAAATGATTTCGGATGCTGCACTACAAAAATACACTTGAGTATCTCATAATTAATGTTCCACAAATTACTGGGTGCTGCAGTCTCATGATCAAGCATATATGATCTATACTAGGGTCAATTTTCTCTTATAAACATGTAATTTGAAGAACGGGCTGATAGGAAAATGAAGAAAATAACCGATTGGCTTTAAAATTTTAATGAGTCACTGATATTGATTCTAGGTAACTCAGTAAGGATAAAGAACATCAAGTATGAGCTGTTGCTTACAAAGGATATTTTACATAATCTGAACAATGGGTTCTAAGTCTAACATACTTTTTTTAGAAAATTTATCTTTACTGTTGAAAGTTTTACAGATGTACCCCTCTAATTCCATTGACCCCCTCCACCCCGCACCCATATTCTTAAGTATCTACTTCTCATGTTTATTTACCCTAAGATGTCTTCAATAGTAAGATATACCATTATTTTATGCTCACTAAGAAAGTAAAATCTCATTTATTAAAATATCATCTGTCATTAATTATGATATACATATAATTTTCAGACATGTAAAAATATAAAAGAAAGAAGGAAGGAAGAAAGGGAGGGAAGAAGGAAGGAATAAAAATGAAGAAAGAAAGAAATGAAGGAACAAAGGGAGGAAGGAAAAATAGGAAGGAAAGAGAGAGAAGGAAAGAGAAACAAAGAAAGGAAATCCTTAGAAAGCCATTGACAGAGCCTCAAATAGAATCAGATTTTGGTGGATTGCTCTGAAATCTACTGCATTTTACCTGAAACACCTCATTGGATAGGAATCAGATGGTCTTGTACTGAAATGAAGTATTTGTGAAATAATCAGAGATAGATTATACAATGAGATTTATCTTCATTTTAATTCAAAAGTTTACCATTAAATGTTAAAAATGTAAATTTAAAAAAGCAATATAATGAAATGTCCAAGTTTTTAAACTTTCTATGAAGGCATTTCATGTAACTAAATCAAAACTCAATCATGAAGCACAATTTTAATGTATTTGAAACACATAATGGTCTTGGAGTTAGGGAATCTTACTAGGTGTACCAGTTACTAATGCGGATTTTTTTCAATAGACGGATTTACATATATGTTGATATATATATATAACTTGATTTGTATACTATTTTGTTGTATTGACAACAAGCTTCAAAATTTCATATGTCAAATTTGCTGAAGGTGTTAACATCATAGATATTTTTACTCTTAAAAATGTTGAATTTCATGCCAAAAAAAAGAGCATTTGCGGAAAGTTTTAATTTATTACTTTATTTTTGAAGAAAAAGTTATCGGATACTTCAGGAAGCTTATGGTGAACATGCTCCATCTCAAGGTACTTATGAATGCTGGTTTAAATGCTTTAAAAGTGATGATTTCGATGTGAATGTCCAGGTCAACTGAAAAAGTTTGAAGACCAACAATTATAAGCATTATGGGATGAAGATGCATGTCAAACTCAAAAACAACTTGCAGAAGGATTAAACCTTACTCAGCAAACAATTTCTGATTGTTTACAAGCAATGGGAAAGATTTTAAAGGAAGGAAAATGGGTGCCACATCAACTTAACGAAAGACAAATGGAAAACCGAAAAGTCATCAGTAAAATGTTGCTTCAATGGCATGAAAAAAAGCCTTTTTTGCATCGAATTGTGACTGGTGATGAAAAGTGGATTTATTTTGAGAATCCCAAATGCACAAAATTATGGGTTGTTCCAGGTCAACCATCAACATCGACTGCAAGGCCAAATTGCTTCGGAAAGAAGACAATGCTCTGTGTTTGGTGGGATCAGGAAGGTGTGGTGTATTATGAGCTTCTAAAACCAGGTGAAATCATTAATACTGATCGCTACCGACAACAAATAATAAATTTGAACCATGCTTTGATCATAAAACGACCAGAATGTCCCAGAAGACACAGCCAAGTAATTTTGCTTCATGATGATGCACCATCACACACTTCAAAACCAGTTAAAGACATGTTAAAAGATCTTGCCTGGGAAGTATTAACCCACACACCGTATTCATCAGACCTTGCTCCTTCAGCTTACAACTTGTTCTGATCGATGGCACAAGCACTTTCTGAGCAGCACTTCAAAACATACAAAGAAGTGGAAAATTGGGTCTCTGAATGGTTTGCCTCAAAACAAGAAAAGTTCTATTGGGACAGTATCCACAAATTACCTAAAGATGGGGAAATGTGTAGCTAGTGATGGTCATTACTTTGAATAAAGCACTTTTGGTGTTTCTCTTGAAATTACTGTAAATTACTGTATTTTCTTTGATTACAAAATCCACATTATTAACTGGTACACCTAGTAAATCTACAATTATCCATAAAAGGGATACTACTTGTCATATTTTGTCTTGTATAGTCTTTTCTAGTGCTACTTTTTACATGAGTGCATGCTCTGTTCAAGTTGCATCATTATTTCTTTTATCTCTAACTAACATCTGTTGTCTACAACATTTTTTTATTTCAATTACTCAATCAAGTAATACATTACTTACTGAACATATTTAGGAAAAAAGAAGAAACAAAAACATTTTGCTCTTAAATTCCATGCCATGACATAAATTCACATCATACATCCCAGAGGAAACTTAAACCATTTAATTGGTTTAAGAAACTACAGATTATTTACTTTTATGAATACCAGTAACTCCTTAACAAAATGCCTAAAATAACAGAGCCATTGTACCCACCCACTTATAGCTACGTGAAAAGTCAAAAGTGGAATAACCCAGAGAACTGAGTATTGACTGTTATCAGTTGCTACTTTATTTTCTAAGGTGGTTAAAAAACACACACAAAGCAATAACAACAAACATATACACATAGTATTTGTCTCGAGATGTCAGATGGAGGAAAAGTAGCCTCCACTTTTAAGTCATTGAAACTAGTTGTTTTCATTTGTTATATAACATAAGAGATATCCTGTATGGCTATATAAATTCCTATGCAAATACTAGGTTCTTTCCCCTGGTATCATAATTGATTCATCCACCAGAGGTTGCAATAGGGCTTTTTGCAGATGAAAGACAATGGGAAATAGCAAGACTGTGTAGAATATTAGAAAGCTAGTCATATATCTACTACCTATTATATATATACATATATTTATATATGCTTATTCATATTCCAATATAAAATAGATCAACTAATAAATGAAAATAAAATGACAACTAATTCCCTTAGATACTAGACTTGACTTAATCTCAAATTGAATGGAAAATAAATTAGCAATACACAATTATCTTATACTTATTTTAAGTTCTGTTTCAGATATTGGATATTTGTATGCCAAAGCCTGACTTCTGAAAATTTATTTTAGATTTTTCACCATTTTTTTTCATCTTGCCACACCAGTAATTTCTGGCCTCTGTGGTCTGAATTTGTTATTATTAGTAGTAGTAGTAGTAGTAGTAGTAGTACTTTATTATTTTGTACCATGAGGACAAGAGAATATTTCCAGGATACCCTGAGAAGAAACATTTAAAAGAAATTATTTTTTTATTTATTCTTATGCAAAGTATTTGTGAATAAAAACACATGCATTTGCTGAAAACAAAGTAAAAAATCTGGTCCCAGCTCATATTCTCAAGTCATTTCCTTGTTGTGAATTATCATACAGATTGAGTTGCTGGGATCAAAGCCCATTTGAATGTTTTTTTGATAAAAAGCTCACATCCAATTCAACAGTAGATATGAGATACATTTTGTGCTTAATACAGTTTCTCTTTAAAAGTGCAACTGTAATGAGCAGTGAAATAAAAACACACACACAACAAAAAACCTATTAAGTATTGCAACAACCAGACTCAAATTACTCTAATCAGAAATACTGCACTGGAAAAAGAAGAAATGTAAGACCGGACATGTTCAGTTATGTATGTACACAATAGCACTTTTAGATAGCTCCCAAAGGCATAAGACTTACTACTTCCAAAAAGTACCCACTATTAATGTGACATAGGTCTTGTCCCTTGAGCCTCCTTAAAGAAACAACAACTGTTCAGTAGCAATGTAACAGATGTTAAAAAGAATCATTAGTAATCTAAATGTTTTTCTGAGCAGATGTCCCACTTCTGCTGTGGCTAACTTGGGGGGATGCATTAAGAAGGAGAAAAGGATGAAAAGTTGAAAGGAATCAATAATAAGCAGGTCTTCTTAAGAACTGCTCATCTAATTATATCAAAAAGGATTGAAGTGTTGTATTTTTTTTTTAATTCCTGCTGCTTGATGAATAAGGAAAGTAGCCAAGGAAAGAATTAAACTAACTTTGCTCCTTTGACTTGGCATGTAGCTTTGAATCAATAAGAGGAAAAGAGACAAGCAGTATTATAGAGAAATTTAATGTTAAAATTGCAATTGTGCACTTTTCAAAAGATAGCAATAGGGAATCAAAGGCTAAGAAAGAAACTAAAAAGAATGAAAATGAGGAAAACCAGTCCACCTGTGAGATGAACCTATGAAAGGAATAAGAGAAGCTATTAGATTAGATGACTGTGGTTGTTAACTTTACTTCCTTGGGGCAAAGATAGAAAGATTTTTCTCAAGCATTTTTCCCCCTGAAATACCTGAGCTGAAAAGAATTCTCCATGTAGAGAATTTGCAACCTCAGTGCCCTCACTCAAGTTTTTACTTATTTTGAAATTTGCTTTCTTCCCAAAGAAGACAGAAAATAGAAATATATGTATTTAGCCATATCTTCAAAACACCATCCTTTTAGTGTTTGAGGATAAAGGGAAAGATATCTTGGAAGAGTATAATCTTTCCTATAAGTTTTGTATTTAAATAAGTAACCAAAATAATTTTAGGCTATAGTAAATGCATTATCATTGATATATAGAAAAATCACTGAAAATATGAAGTATATATTTTATGTGTAATGAAATAAACAACAGTTTGAAATCTCTGATTCAGTCATTGTAATGAAAGACTACAACACAAAGTTATATGGCAGCAACAAATTATTTCCAAGATTCAGTAGCCATTCTTATACATTGAAAATGTGACTCTATTGAATTTGTGAAAGTTGAATCTGAAAAGAGCATTATGCTAAGTGAAATAAGCCAGTCAATGCAAGAAAAATACCACATGATCTCATTCATTTATGGATAATAAAGAACATTATAACTTGATGAACAAAAAGATAGATACAGAGGCAGAGCAGCATTGAACAAACTGTCAAACTACAATGGGAAGGCTGGGGAGGGTTGGGAGGGGTGGTAAGAGAATGACTGAAGGACTTGTGTGCATGCATATCAGCATACCCAATGGGCGCAAGAGACTGGGGGGTAGGGGAGGCTGGGGGAAGGTCAATGGGGAAAAAAGGGAAACATATGTACTATTCTTTGTAATACTTTAAGCAGTAAAACTTAAAAAACTTTAAAAAAACTTTCCAATTCTGTAACAAAAACTTTTCCAAGTGCTACTGTCTCACTTTTTTCTGTCTCAATAATAAATGATGTGAGGACAGAGGACCATGCTAGCATCCTACTAAGGTAATAAGTAGTTTTAAACATCAATTTTCAGTGACAGATGACATTACTTATGCATTTATTTTTTAATATATTTTATTGATTTTTTTACAGAGAGGAAGGGAAAGGGATAGAGAGTTAGAAACATCGATGAGAAACATTGATCAGCTCCCTCCTGCACACTCCCTACTCGGTATGTGCCCGCAACCAACGTACATGCCCTTGACTGGAATCGAACCTGGGACCCTTGAGTCCGCAGGCCAACGTTCTATCCACTGAGCCAAACCGGTTAGGGCTCTTATGCATTTATTTAAAAACATTTATTGGTGATCTACTCTACACCAAGCAGTATGTTAGATGCTATGAATTATACAGATTAAGAAAATATTGTTACTACTTATAAGTGGTTCACAGTCTGATGAATAAGAAACTCAGTCCATAAAGAAGATAATACTATAAATAACTTATACACCTGGGGATTTAGTAAGCTCTGAGAGCACATTGGAAACCACATTTCTACTAGAGCCAGTGAGGAAAGATGCAGAGAGAAAGTAAAGTTTTGGTGGTCAACTGAATTTAAAGTTAGTTGAAGTGTGAAAAGTTCTTGAAATTCGTCATAAATAATGTATCTATTTAATTAAAATACATCTACCAAACTCCTCAAAATGCAATTTTTCTTAAAGTGACAGGAGCTTGTTTAGTTTCAACATTGATGTCTCTAGTAACTCTACCCACACTATTTGAGAAGTACCCTGATGCAGAAGAAACACTGAAGGCACACACTTATTTCTCTCACATAGGCCAGATAATTTCATTATTTAAATTATGAAGTCCCGCCCTGGCCGGTTTGGCTCAGTGGATAGAGCGTCAAACTGCGGACTGAAGGGTCCCAGGTTCGACTCCAGTCAAGGGCATGTACCTTGGTTGCAGGCACATCCCCAGTAGGAGGTGTGCAAGAGGCAGCTGATCGATGTTTCTCTCTCATCGATGTTTCTAACTCTCTATCCCTCTCCCTTCCTCTCTATAAAAGTCAATAAAGTATATTAAAAAAGAGAAAGAACTAGAAAGACAGAACAGTTTAAAAAATATATATATATATATATATATATATATATATATATATATATATATATATATATATGTAAATAAATAATGAAGTCCCGTGTGATCTGCAACGTTCCTATTTCTCCAACATTACCACCCTACTTACCAAAGATAATGTAACAACTCCTCAATAACTCACTTAACGTGGAATCTTCATGAAAGGAATTTTAGAGACAGGACAGGCAGTATTAGGGAAAAGGGGGTCCATGGGAGAGGAATGCACAGGTGATGGCTTGGAGCCTCCAGAATGCTTATCTTACTTTCACAGAGGATAAAGAAATGTTACAAGGGGAAGGTATACATTCACAGAGGATAGAGAATGTTGCAAGACCAGGGGAAGAGAAAGAGAGGGGGACTAGGTAGGCTTTGACCTTTTAAACTGATACTCTGTAGAAGAGTGACCAATTAGGAAAGCATGGGGGTCATAAATTAAGGAAGGTCCAATTAGAAAGGGTCATGTTCAGACAAAGAGCTACCAGCACATATAAACCAGAGACAAAGAGACTCAGAACAGATTTATTAGATTTAGATTTTTTCCCATTTGAGAGAGAGAGAGAGAGAGAGAGAGAGAGAGAGAGAGAGAGAGTAGGCTTTTCTCATTTGGGGACCCCTGCCCAGGGAGAGTTTGCTTCCAATAAACTTCCACATTTTTACTAAAGAAGCCTTTTAGTCTGTGAATTTATTCTTCAAATTTCATAGGACAAGAACCCAACTCCATGTGTCATTAATGTGGCATGGTCTTTGAAACATATATTTTTTAAATGTATGAATAATTTAACATTCATAAAAATAGTGCATTTAATAAGAACCACCACAATAATAATCATCATCATAATAACAGTAACACACACTTAAACAACACATAACATGTGCCAGGTATCCTTCTAAATGCTTTACACATATAAACTCATTTGATCCTCACAGTAGCCCCAAAAGTTAGGTGCTGCTATTATCTCCATTTTACAGATAGGTAAATGGAGGCAGAGAGAGGCTAGTGTTACTTGTCCAAGGTAACATAGCTAATAGTTGGTGAAATAATGTTTTAAAACTCAACCTGGTGGGCTTGGCGGGTGGGTGGCGCACTCACATCGTCTGAGGTTGGCGAGGCAATGTTATATCTGATAAGGGCCTAATCTCCAAATTTATAGGGAACTTATACATTTTGACAGAAGGAAGATAAACAATCCAATCAATATATGGGCAAAGGACCTAAATAGACACTTTTGAAAGTGGACATACAGAAGGCCGAGAGAGGCATATGGAAACATGCTCAAAGTCACTAATCATCTGAGAGATGCAAATCGAAATGACAATGAGGTGCCATCTCACACCTGTCAGAATGGCTACCATCAACAAATCAAAAAATGACAAGTGTTGGTGAGGATGCGGAGAAAAAGGAACCCTCGTACTCTACTGGTGGGATGCAGACTGGCGCAGCCACTGTGGAAAACAGGATAGTTTCCTCAAAAAATTAAAATGGAACTCCCATTTGACCCAGTAATACCACTTCTAGGAATATAGCCCAAGAAAACAGAAACACCAATCAGAAAGGATATATGCACCCTTATGTTCATAGCATAATTTACAATAGCTAAGATTTGGGAATAACCTAAGTTCCCATCAGCAGATGAATGGATTAGAAAATAGTGGTACATCTACACAATGGAATACTACGCTACTATAAAAAAGAAAGAACTCCTACCATTTGCAGCAGCATGGATGGACCTGGAGAGCATTATACTAAGCCAAATAAGCCAGTCAGAGAAAGACAAGTATCACATGATTTCACTCACATGTGGAATATAATGAACAACATAAACTGATGATCAAAATAGATAGAGACAGAGAAGCATGGAACAGACCACCAAACCTCCCAGTGAAGGCAGGGGAGGAGGGGGGTAAGAGATCAACCAAAGGACTTGTATGCATGCATATAAGCATAACCAAAGGACACAGACACTTAGGGGGATGAGGAATGTGCTGGGGGGTGGGGGTGGCTGGGGAGAGGTCAGTGGGGGAAAAAGGAGATATATATAATACTATACTTAATACTTTAAACAATAAAGAACAAAAAGAAAGAATGAAACTGCAAAATAGAAAAAGCTTTGATATTCTGACTGCTGGGCATCTACTCTGTTGCATCTAAAAAAAAAACAAAAACAAAAAAACAAAAAATCAAAACAAAACAACTAAACCTGCTTTTAAAGTCTGTGCTTTTAACCATTTCACTTTACTAGTATCTCTTTGCTGACTAAAAGGTATATAAGTAGAAAAGAAAAAAATCTTCCATTTAAGATAACATGAGTGCTACGAGAAAAAAAAAAAAGGTGCAAGAGAATATATTTACCCTATAATGTTGGGTTCTAAATATCTCTTTGCCATTGTGTTTATTTTTAAATAAATACAGCAATGCAATATATAAGTAAAAGATTATTTTTAGTAAGAAACTTTAGAATACTTCACTAAAGAAAGAAAATAAAATACAAGTTTGGTTTGTTTTTGTTTTTGTTTTTCAGTTAAAAATTTGTGGACAGGCCTTAAAACACGGTTTCTGTTTTTTTAAGTCACAATTCCTTGCAAAGAAACTTTGGATCTTGAGATGAAAAGAAAAGATCTATTAGGTCATCTTGTCCATCTCACCGCCAGCGGAGAATTGCTCTCGACGTAAAGAAGTTAACTTATTGACAGCACTCTTTAAGCAGCAATTTACCAGGTGAATCCCTAAAGGCAAGAATGACTTCTCTGGTTTATCTTTGCCTTCTTATCATCAGTATAGTTAGGAGACCCATTCAATCTTTCCTACTGAATGAGAAAAGAAGGCAGGATTCTTGAAAATATATCTAACCTGTAGCAGACTAAAATCATAGCTGGTGGTATTTTGACAATTTAATCTGGGGTCGTTCCTTTTGTTTCATATTTAGGCTATCATTTGCACCTGTGTGTGCACATTTGCATAAGAGATTTTTGACAATTAGCTTCTACAATATCAAATTTTATTTTATAGAATAAGTTTAATATTATATTTAGTGAATAGGAAAATAAAATGTACAATGAGCTGATGAAGGAAATATGGGAAAATGGATGACTCTTAAACACATCCTAAATAAATACCATCTCATCAAAATTGTCAATTTTAACCAATTTCTTAGCTCTTTTAAATGAAATACATAAAAGGTTAGAAATTTACCCAGATTCTATCTTCTAGTTCAACTCTGGTGCTGTTGTCATCATTCTCTCTATGCATATTCTATGGAATAATCTTATATAATAAAAACCCAGTGACTGAAAAGGCGGAACAACCAGACTACCAGTACGACCAGAATGACCATGGCCCCTCACCCCGGCTGGCCTCGCACCTAAGCAGGGACTCCCACCCCAATTGGGGGTAGGGCTGGCCACAAACTGCTGATGGCTCCTTGCCCCAGCTGGCCCTGCCACCTAGTGGGGTCCTCCACCCCAATTGGGGGTCCCCATCAGGGCAGGCTGCCTGGCCCCCACCCATGCACGGGGCCTCTATCCTATATAATAAAAGGCTAATATGCAAATAGACTGAACGGAGGAACAACTGGTAGCTCTGATGCACACTGACCACCAGGGGGCAGATGCTCAATGCAGGAGCTGATCCCTGGTGGTCAGTATGCTCCCACAGGGGGAGTGCCACTCAGCCAGAAGCTGGATTCACAGCTGGTGAGCTCAGTGGCTGTGGTGGGAGCCTCTCCTGCCTCTGTAGCAATACTAAAGATGTCTGACTGACGTCTTAGGCCTGTTCCCCAGGGAAGCAGGCCTAAGCCATCAGTCGGACATCCCCCGAGGGCTCCCAGACTGCTAAAGGGTGCAGGCTGGGCTGAGGGACCCACCCTGAGTGCATGAATTTCATGCACCAGGCCTCTAGTTTTATACAAAGCAGTAGCAAAGTAGATTTGTTATGAACCATTCAGCCAACACTAGTCTCTTTATATTTTAAGATTTTTTTTTAAAGGTGAAACTACCTCAGCCCTCTAACTAGATGGCCTAACCTCATTGACACTGCGTAGATATGTCTGCTTTTAACTCCCACTCATTATTCTTCAGAGAGTATGTTAATAAAGGACCTGACAGGCCAGCAGGGGACTTTGGCTCAGGCAGACTAGAAAGTCCTGAATGGGAAAATGGCCCCGGCCTCATTTCATGAACAGCTAGCGGTCATCCTATCCAGCACAACAGGAGGCAGCTGCACTGGAGGGCGAGATAGCGGGCCAATGATAACAACGGCCGCCTACAGCCCACAGCCTCAATGGCCAGCACTCATCAGTCTGAAGGACAACGAACTCCATCTAATCAGACCAGAACACTTAGTCTCCCAGCCTCCTCCCCTTGTGGTTTTTGCACATAAAATTCAGCCCAAGGAGAGTGGAGACAGAGTCCTAACCTTCCCCAGTTGGGGCTCCATCCCTCCTTCCCTCTAATAAACTCCCCTCTTGCTTGCTGCATCTGCCTATTTCCTTGAGTGACTCCAATCTTACAGGAGCCACACATATGAAAAAAAGAAATTGCACATATACTGTATGAACTGCCAAAAGGGCCTCTTTCTTCAAGATATATTCTATGTCTTTTTTCAAATAATGTATTATATTCAGATATAAGTAATAAATGCAAATATTATACATTGATTGTATATCCTCTATTATGGTAGAACCCCAGACTACTACTATGTAACATTATCAGAGAAAAAGAAACTCAGATATAAGAGTAGGGAGAAGGAGCAAGAGAAAAGTAATGAATAAAAGGTTCTTTTGGAAAGGCACAGTTCAGATGAGTTTCAGAGGAAGGAGAGGAATGACAAGTGAGGGAGAAGAAAAACTGAGAATGTTAAGAGGAAAAATAACGAAACAAAAATAAATTTGCTTGTGTTTTTATCTAGTACTTAATATGAATGCCAGAAACTAAAGCCATGAGATGGAGACCAGCAGTTACTGAGGTCGTAACCAAGGTTTGTGGTTTAAAATACTCAATAATTCTGAATAAGACTCGATGATTTTAACCTGGTGGGTGTCTTTCTTTCCCTGCTTTTACTTAGTATTTGGTTATATCCAATAGGATTGCCCCTGGCTTCACATTAATTTATTCTTGCATAATTACATGATAAACTTACAGTCTATACCACTTATTAACAATTTCCTCACATTGTTTCAGAAGTAAAGATTTTTATGCCATAGAAATATTTGTTTCCCAGTGGTTATTTTTCCATGTCTTACAGAGTTTAATGCAACAGCAATCATCATCATCACCTCCCTGTAGTCTATGGACCATAACATAGTCTGGTCTAAGGCAGAAGGATGGAGAAAAGGAGATAAGTTATACATGGATTTCTGATGTCAATATTTTGCTACCATTTGTATTTGGGGAATGGTCTAAAAGAAGGTACAAAGAGAACTCCAGTTTCTTGCTTTAGGTAAGTTGATATCAGTAAGTGTGACAACATGTAAAATAAAAGGAAGAAAAAAGCACTTAATTTTATTTCGTATATAGTGAATGTGAGGTTCCAGGATGATATCTAGAGTGAATTTTTTGTGGTTGTTTTGGGATGGTAGTAAGAAAAAGAGATGTCACAACTATAGAAATCACTAGCATGTAGGAAAGAATTGGTAACATGTGAGATATGACAGTGTTTATAATAAACTATTACATTGAAAATATTGCAGATCAAGGTTTATAATGCATTCATAAGTATTCAGTGTCAAGGGAAGAACAGAGGCTGTTTTGGCAATTTCAACACTGGCAGGTTTTCATAACTTTTTTTTTTACAGATTCTCAATGTTAAATAAACTAATCCAGTGGAATTTTTTCCAGAGTTCACTTTGCAAAAAGGGAAAAGTACAGTCATATAACAGATCATAATTTTGGTGACTAATGGACTTAGTGCACCTTTTTTTCATTTGGAAGAGTGATAGGACATGTCACTGTGCTTGATTTGGGATCATTGAAAATTCATAGTTGCCAATTCAGTCTGTAAAAGCCCCATGGGGAAATACTCTGCGTGATAAACTGAATGTGGAGAACAAAGGCAGCAGGATGATCAAATGCTCTTGGAACTGAAAATCCCCTGCACTGCCTGCCATCCGTTTGAGAGAGGGCCCCTGGACGTGCACTGAGGTAAAATCTTAACTGAAGACATAAATCGAAGTCCTGGTGTCTAGTTTCTATTCTAATGAGGAGAAGACATTTGTTTTTAAAATGATTCCTCTTTGCAGGAGATTAAGCTCAACATCAGACCTTGCTTTCCAGGTAGGAAGTCAGATGCTACTGCTGAGATAACCATGTTAGCACTGGTGACTTCCCCAAAACACTGAAGGAACACAGGACTTCTTTAACACTTGCTGTGTGATTGTGGGTTCTAAGAGGTCCATTTCCAACCTGCTCAGAGATTTAAGTTCTGGTTTTGAAACTGTCCAATACCCCTGAATTGGAAACTAGTCTTGCTGTTGGTTGCTGAAAATGAAAGTCAGAGTCTTTACCGGATTGAGCAATATGGCTCTAATCTGGTTGTCTTGGGCACTGCTTTGCTGATGCCTTTGTATAGTGGTCAATAGTCCTTGTCACTTTCTGTCCCATGTATGGCTCTTTTATTAAGATATCTATAAAATGAGACCTTATTCTTATTGGTCCACTGAACTATATAGCTGCATAGCATCTACTAGGTTAAGCATGGAAAGGTAGTGAAGTCCTCACTGGTCATTCATACTTTTGAATTAGACATAAACTGGCAACAGACAACCGGTATGGTTCATCCTGCCCAGGGTCCCACAGCCAACACCCCTGCTCCACACTTGGAGTAATAGGTTTCTTAGCATTACTGAAAACTGTCCAACTGCTTCATGGAACACTATGCCCAGTAGTGTATGTGCTTAAAAAGGGTTTGAGCAGAGTAAGAGGTGGGCATCATTCACCATTACTTCATCTTTATTGCATATAATCAATAAAACAAGGGAAATAGCATTTTTACACCTTCATTGCTAGGCAGACATTATATTTGTATTTTAAGTTGTCAATAAAAATCAAAGAATTATATGATAATTCGGTATTTTCAATCATGTGGTCCTTTTCCTTCTTAAAATGCTTTTCAAAGTCAAAACTTTTGTAAACCCAACAGGAATACCTACATATTAAATGTAAGCACACATTTAGCTTCTACCATAACTTGTAGATACTAAGCAGGAACTCAGAAATGTGTGCCTGTATCCATTTCCTTTTAAAGAAAAAGAAAAATACCTCATTTCAAATTTATGTATCTCCTGTCATTCTAAGAGATGCAAAAATGTCACTTGGACTGAGTAGGAAAATGAGCACTTGAGGTGGAGTCAGGAAAACAGGAACGAAGCCAAGCTCCTCCCTAATTGTGTACGTCTGGCCAGGTCTATCTAATGACTGCATTCATTCACCTATACATGTTTATTTCAGGAACCATTTAATAGGAACTTATCAGGACCCCTTTTTTGTGCTACCTCCCATAGATAAATTTAGTTTGTATGGGGAGAGATGGTGTATCCGGAAGCCAAGTTTTTATGATTCTGTCCAAAATAATTACCCAAGCTAAAACACCTTTATAAAAATTCTATTTTTGGTTAATTTTCAAATAGAGAATAAAACTCAGTTGTATTAAATTTGGTGTTTTGTATGGTAAATGGCTTCAAGTGGGCAAATACACATTAATGATAATTACTAATAATCTAAAAACACAGTCACCTGCCTGGCCAGGATGGCTCAGTGGTTGAGTGTCAACCTATGAACCCAGGGGTCACGGTTCGATTCCCCATCAGGGCATATGTCCAGGTTGGGGTTCAATCCCCAAGTGTGGGGCATGCAAGAGGCAACCAATTAATGATTCTCCCTCATCATTGATGTTTCTATCTCTATCTACTTCTCCCCTCCTCTCTGAAATGAATAAAAATATACTTTAAAGATAAAAAAATAAATACAAACACAGTCACCTATCAAATATACTGGTAATTAATTGAATTGAATATCTGGCAAGTTTAAGATTCACTAATTTAGTTCACATTTAATTAAAAAGAACTTATGTACAGCCTTGGACACTATGAATGAAGAACTTATGTATAGCCTTGGACACTATGAATGTGCAAACTTTTCTTTTACACAAAACCTATTGTCTTTCTCCTCACTGATTTAATCTGACAATCTATATATATATAAAAGCCTAAATGACCATTCAACCAGTAGCTATGATGTGCACTGACCATCATGGGGCAGACGCTCAATGCACAGGCATAGAAACATGGAACAGACTGATGAATCTCAGAGGGAAGGAGGAAAAGGGGAGGGTGGGAAAAGATTAACCCAGAATCTTATATACATACTAGAGGCCCGGGGCACTTATTCGTGCACCGGTGGGGTCCCTTGGCCTGGCCTGTGGGGTCCCTTGGCCTGGCCTGTGGGGATCGGGCTGAAACCAGCAGTCTTACATTTCCTGAGGGGTCCCGGATTGCAAGAGGGCACAGGCCAGGCCGAGGGACCCCACTGGTGCACGAACCCATGCACCGGGCCTCTAGTTTGTGTGATAAATGTAAATTTTGTTTTCTCTGCTTTTTACACATATCTTTTTGGTTATAGACATTTCCCAAAGCAGATCATTTTATATTTATTTTTATAAGGTGGAGGTTGCTCTGAGAGCCATTCTTATCCCTGCACAAATGCATACCTGTGAACCCAGTCTGGAGTGAAAAGAAGGAAGAGCACAAAAGGGAGAGAATATAAAGCACATCTCTGTGGAGCAGAGGACAATCATTAGATTCATTATCTGCTCTACATTCCAGTCACTTCTTTAAAAGAAAAGAAGTACGTAATACCATGGCAACAGTTAGACCTGTAGTCTGTTATGGTATATAATCATTAAGAGGTCTTCAGCCTTCCCTGAAAATAGATATGAAAAAAATTCACAGTGGTTGCACAAACTCCCTACATTTATGCTGATTAAATGACAAGTTTGTAATTTACAGGTGTCTTATTGCCATGGGAATGCAATCACACAATTCCATTTTAGAATTCAAGGGCTTTTGAAACATGCCGCGTGATTGTTAGCTGGGCTGCTGGCGAAGATTGAATTGAGAGGGTGGCATGTAGATTTTAGAACATGGTGTTGACATTTACTGGCCAATCACATTTTGCAACACTCCTGCATGACAGCAGATGTTGACCTTTCGAGCCTTCCCTATCTGCTTTCACGCATTACCTGCAGAAATTAGCATAGCTCTGCTTCCTGCTCTAGGCTGCTATTAATGTCATTTGGGAATTGAGATTCATGAATTCAGTTATTACCCAGGCTTGAGACCTGTTTTATACTTTAAGCACAGAACGAACAGCTCCTGGGAGCTGGTATTTTTGGATGTTGCTTCAACTACCTTTGTGGTTGAGGGATAGCTAGAAGCTATGGAGTAAAATAAGTCATAGGGAACAAGAGGAGAAGTAGGCAGAGGAGGACAGTTTCAAGGAGAATGCTAAGGGCTAAATAATTGCAAATATATGGGGTATTAGACCTTCAAACATGAAAAGGATACATTTTAAGTAAGTCAAATAATGGCATGAGTTTCACTTCTCTTGTTAGCTGAGCCATGAAAATGCTAACTCTTAGAGTTTGTGTGCAGCGAGCTTCAGGGTTAACTCCACCATGCCTGGGGTCTCTATTATCCATGATTTAGGAGAGAAACAATGTAAGGTAAAGATGTCAAAGGCAGCCCTTGGGAGTTCTGTTCATAGAATTGTGAGCCCAATACTGTAGTGCTTCTTTCTGAACAAAAATCCCACCATCCTGTTATCTTGTTGATATTTTTTGTTTAGTTTTTCTGAACAGAGAGGCTCTGCTTCTTAAATATTGGAGGGGAATATTCACTGTGGGAATGAAATTCTGAAATATATTATTTTTGGGGACAGGAATTAGCACCTCTTAGAAGCCCAATTAACCCAGATAGCATTACAATGAATCAAATCTCTAGAAATCAGTGGACAAAGTTGTGACACTATTTATCAAAATTTGCAGGCTGTGAAGGATTCTGAATTTTGCTTAACCTTTTCTTCAGGTTTGCTGTACGGATTTGGTAAATTTCCTGTTGTTCCTTCTTTTAAAGTCCTTGGAGAGCATCTACGAAATATCTTAGTAACGGTTCTGTGAATCTAGTCTTTTGAGATACAAGCAGATGCATTTCTCTCAAATAGGAATTGATTAACAGAGCTCAAGATGTCAGCAATGAGATATGCATATGCAGGCTACCTCAGTGGCATTGCTCTGACTTACCCTCCGGCAAACATTCTGTGATTTGCATGTTTCAGCCACAGTGAATTTTCCAGTGTTTCTCTGAAGCCAGCACCTCTTAACATACATAAAATACACAAGCAGCATGATTTGAAGGGCCAAGACCCACCCTTTAGAAACATCTTTCCAACTCAATTCCACTATGCTTGATGTATGTTTTGGAATTACTTTATATGTATGAATTAATATTTTCCCCAAATTATTTAATGCAAAGAAAAGCTCCTGGGGTGGGTGACAACTGTATTACTTGTATTTGTATTTTCTTGTGAATAAGTTGTCCTGGTTTCTTTCCTGTTTGAGAGGAAGGACTAGTGAAGATACATATATCCAAATGCCAGATGAAGAGCTCCAACTGTATGTCCTATAAGCACTTCAATTAAGGATGTTCAAACTTGAACTGGTCCTCTCTACCCTGGTCAGTCATTGAATTTACTTTCTTCCCATACCAGAGTATGCGAGGTATATTTTTATCTTGCTGTGCACTATACCATTTGGATTTTACACTGAGGGGAATTGAGAAAAATTATAAACAGGGAAGTTACCTGAGAAAACTAGCATTACAAAATCATTCTGAATTATAGGATGAAGAGTCGGATGGAGAGTGCTGAGCATGGGTAGGACACACGTAAGAGAGAGACATTTGGGATGTAATTGTAGTAATCCAGAGGTGATCATTTTCTTAAACAATGTAGTAGAATGGAGATCATAAGCGATGTCCAGGTTTTAGATTAAGAAAGTCTGAATAGAATTTGTCAATATAATAAAGGGTAGTAGGGGTAAAGGAGGAGTCAGGGATACTTTCCTAGCTTTAGTTTCTAAAATACAGTAGCTGCTGGTGTTTTTCACTACAGGGAACACAACAACAAAAAATTGGGGGTATATATGTTGACTTAATTTACAGACATGCAATTTTGAAATCCTGTAAGCTAACTAGATGAACTTATTTCTTTAAGCTCCTCCAGACACATGTGTGTTTTTCACAAAATATTACATAAAATGTAATCTCCAGTATTTTTTGTTGTTGTTGTTGTTCCTGGTCCAAATTGGAACTTGCTTATTCCAGGGCCTTCTAGAAGAGAACCAGTGTGGCAAAGAAGAAAGGGCCTGGTTTGTGAAATGCAAAGTAGTTGGGCCCAAGTCCAGGCGCTGCCTTTTGCTTGCTGCGTGATCTTGCATGAAACTCTTGGCATTTAAATTGCTCTATTTTTAAAATGGAGCTGTTAAAACCCAACTTGGCATATAATAAATACTCAAATATGGTACTTTTGGATTTTTTAAAAAATATATATTTTATTGATTTTTTTACAGAGAGGAAGGGAGAGGGATAGAGAGTTAGAAACATCGATGAGAGAGAAACATCGATCAGCTGCCTCCTGCACACCCCCTACTTGGGATGTGCCCGCAACCAAGGTACATGCCCTTGACTGGAATCGAACCTGGGACCCTTCAGTCCGCAGGCCGATGCTTTAGCCACTGAGCCAAACCGGTTAGGGCTACTTTTGGATTTTTAATACTCAGTTTATTTTCACTCATGTTTGTTTGTTTTTCAGCCTGTCTCAACATCAACTTTTGCAGACAGAACTATATTCCTGGATAAAACCATCTATGCTCCCACCGGGGCCCCGGGCAGTTCCACTCCACTGGAAGGCACTCTACCTTGCTGCTTAGCTGAACTTCAACCTTCAAAACAACATCTTAATAGGATTGGATGGGAATTAACCTGTGCAACATGAGGTCAAAGTGAATATACCAGATATTATAAATGTAGATGTCTGCCCATTGAAATATGGTTGCTTATTGAATCTATCCACATGAGAAATTATGCTTCAGTATCACTTTATTGTTGTGGTTACTCTTATTTCCTATTTTTTTTCTACTAAACAATACTGAGAAAAAGAGATGTCATGATTTCATCAGAGGAATGTGAAGATATTCTAATAATTTATGGATATTGACCAAATGTTGATTATTTACAACGTTATGGAGATGAACTGTAATCTTATTAATTTGTCCTTGGAAGCTTCTAAAATATTTTCTTAATGAAAATGAGCTCCTCTTTACTTTTCTAGTCCTTTTAATCAAGATTATCCTACTAGAGAACCTCATTTTGAAAGGCAACCACCCTGTATGTCTCTACAAAGACAGGGCTTTAGATAACTCAGCATTTCCTAACACAAGAAATAACTGGATTTGCGTGATCTGTGTCCAAGGTATAATTGATTAAGAAGCTTTTATGGACAAATGCCCAAAGCAGGAAATTATATAAAAATATGGTTCTTGGATGAAATCCTACCACTTGTGACATCATGGGTGAACTTACAGGGTATTATGCTAAATAAAATAAGTCAGATAGAGAAAGATAAATACCATATGATTTCACTTATAACTGGAATCTTAAGAACAAAATAAATGGTCAAACAAAATTGAAACAAACTCATAGATACAAAGATCAGAATGTTGGTTGAAAAATTTGAAGGAATTAAGAAGTTCAAGTTGGTGTCCACAAAATAGTCATGGAGATGTTAAGTACAGCATAGGGAATATGGTACATCATATTGTAATAACTCTGTACAGTGCCAGGTGAGTACTTGAAATATCAGGGGGACCACTTTTATAAAGTATATGATTGCCTAACCACCACGATGTACACTGGAAAGTAACATAAAATAATATTGAATGTAAACCATAATTGAAAAATTAAAAACAACAACACAGTTCTTAGACTAAAATTTCAAAGGTGATTTAATTAGTTCTTTGAAATGATTTTCAAAATCATTTCATACATACAAATGTTGAAATATGTAAAAATTAAGTTGTATCTAACAAATATATATTCAGTGTCTGTTATATGCCAGGTGGTAGAGAAGGTAAATTCCTTCTTTCTCACATTTCTTCGATCTTCACCAGAAGGCATCTTTCACATTTCTATTCTCCTTCCACACTGTGTATTTAAACTTTTACTATATTCACACAAAACCTGATTTCTAAGATTAATCATGTTTTACTAAATAGTGTCATTACTGTGCCTTAGACAGCAAAGCCTATCTGCAGTCTCTCTCTTGTTCTTTGTGTCCTCGGTAGCGCAAGCTCACTAGGGCAGAGCCTGGCCATACCTGTCCTCTCCTATCTGTTCTCCGTCACTCGCGCACAACAGAGTGAAGAGGTGATGCCAGAGTTTGCTTAGAAGACTTGGCTGTTAGAGGAAGGGGAAAGGAGAGCACAGCTAAATAGTGAGCTCTACTCCATGATTATGGAAGCTCTGCTCTGGGAGGAAGTGAGTACTTCCCCAGCGCTTAATAAAGCGGGATTTTGCTTCCATTTGATTATTATTCTTTGAAAATAGCTTTCTCAATAAGGAGCTCCTAAAATAGAAGGGTTAAGTGGTAAGATCATGAAAATCTCTTCTGAAACTTGTCACCCAGAATGTCTATCAATTGTTAGATAGAAGCACATAGGCCCGGGAGGAACAGAGCAGTAGCTTATTACCCAATTTTCCTACTATTTTGTCTGTAAATAATGAAGAACCACACAAAAATAGTAGAAAAATACAAACTAATTATCCAATGAGATTTGTACATGGAGAAAATTCACACTTAAATTTAAGTGTGATCAAAAATACCTAAGCCCAGCATAATGGATGTAAGCAGTTACAACTGTGTGGCAGTATACTAGGACAGTCAGGGTATGTGTAGGGACCTGAGATGGATAGCAAATATACTCCCTAGAAAATGTGTAATTTTTGAGTCTGAAGTGTTGTGAGACAGATGAAATCAGTGTTCAATCCCTAGGGACATAGAAGCTGAGAAAGAGGAAGTAGAAATGTCTGGCGTCCAAGATTTCACTCATAGAAAAAATGAATGTGGTTGCAAGTAAAGGGGAGTTGCTCCAGACAGTGGATTAGGTAGATCCTGAGCTCAGCTTTTCCCATGAACACACCAAAATTACTACTAAATATAAAACAAACATTGTTGAGAACCATCTACAGTTAGTGACCAGCTGAACAGAAGAGGAGTTCCCATAATATCTAATTTTGTAAAATAGTGGAGATTATATCCGAGAGAGATGATGGGCAGTGGAATACTGAGACACAGCTTTTAAATGATTCATGCACAAACTCACTTTAGGAAATCAGCTTGAGAAGCACCTGGTCTAATGGGGAGGAATTCAATCGAGACTAACTTTCCTGTGAGTGCTGGAGGGACACGGGTCACTGGGAACTCTCTTTGGGGACTCAAATGCAGGTAGGCGCCATTGTTTCTTTGTTTCTTTTGTTTTGCTCTTCTTCAACCTGTCTGGACCAGTGCAGGGAGGCACCAAGTTTATCACCATTAACTTGGCTGTCACTGTTCACCCGGCCCTGGCATTCTCGTGAGATCCCTCCCAGGCCAAACCCACTCATCCTGGCCCAGGCCTTTCTCAAAGGACTCCAGACATGCAGCACATGACAGCCAAACTTGCTCACAAAGCAACCACTCCCAAAAGGCACCAAGCATAGTACAAGTGGTGGCCAGCCTCATCAGGCACAGGAGCCCTTCCCAAGAAACCACACACAGTGGCTGACTTCAGCCTGCACAAACGACCAGCCCAAGCATACCCAACAAGTGGCCCCAGCTGGCATTGAAGCCTTTCCAAAGCATATTCCACTCTGTATGGCCACTCCCCCTACATCCCCACCTCACACCAGATTGTCCACAATAGTTGCAGCTGGTCCTTGCAGTTAGTTGGCCTGAGGGGCTACACCAAGGCTGGTGTTCCCACAGCAAATGTGGCCCAACTACAACAAGATGGTACAACAATCCACAGGAGACACCAATGGTTATGTAAAAAATGCAGAAAAAGCATTGGACAAAATATAACATCTATTTATGATAATAAAAAAACTCAGCAAAGTGGGAACATTGGGCTCATATCTCAACATAATTAAAGGTCATATATGACAAACCGACAGCTAGCATCATACTCAACAATGAAAAGCTAAAAGCTTTTCTCTTAGGATCAGGAACAAGAAAAACAAGGATGCCCACTCTCACCATTTTTATTCCACATTTTATTAGAATTCCTAGCCACAGCATTTAATTAAAAAAGGTAATAAAAGATATCCTAATCAAAAAGGAAAAAGTAAAACTGGCATTATTTGCAGATGACATGATATTATATATGGGGAACCCTAAAGACTCCATTAAAAACTGTTAGAACTAATAAATGAATTCAGTTAAACTGCAGGACACAAAATTAATATGCAGAAATCAGTGATGTTTCTATAACTAATAAGGAATTATCAGAAATAGAAGGTTAGAAAACAAACCCTTTAATAATTGTATTGAAAAAATAAAATACCGAGGGATAAATTTAACTAAGGAGACAAAAGACCTGTACTCAGAAAATTAAGATATTGAAGAAAGAACTTGAAGATGACATGAATAAATGGAAGGATATACTATGCTCATGTAATATGATTACAGTGTCCATACTGCCCAGCAATCTACATAGTTAATGCAATCTCCACCAAAATGCCAATGGCATTCTTTACAGAACTAGAACAAATTATCCTACCATTTCTCTAGAACCACAAAAGATATCTGAATATCCAAAGCAATCATGAGAAAGAAGAATCAAACTGAGATATCTCCTAATTTCAATCTATACTACAAAGCTATAGTAATCAAAACAGCATGGTGCTGGCACAGAAACAGACCCACAGATCAATGGAACAGAATAGGAAGCCCAGAAATTAACTGACACTTACATGATCAATTGATATGTGACAAAGAAGGTAAGATTATAGAATGGGAAAATGGCAGGTTCTTCAACAAGTAGTGCTGGGATAACTAGATAGACAAAAGAAAGAAAGAAGAAAGAAAGAAAGAAAGAAAGAAAGAAAGAAAGAAAGAAAGAAAGAAAGAAAGAAAGAAAGAAAGAAAGAAAGAAAGAAAGAAAGAAAGAAAGAAAGAAAGAAAGGAAACCACTTTCTTATACCATATACAAAAATAAGCTCAAGCTGGTGTGGCTCAGTATTAGAGCATCAGCCCTTGGACTGAAAGGTCACAAGTTTGATTTCTGGTCAAGGGTAGCATATAGGAGCAACCAACCAGTGTGTCTCTCTCACATTGATGTTTCTCTCTCTCTCTCTCTCTCTCTCTCTCTCTCTCTCTCTCTCTCTCTCTCTCATTTCACCCCAAAGCTATATAATATACATTCTTCTCAAGTGCACATGGGTCATTTTCAAAGATAGACTACATATTAGGACACAGGCAAAGTCTCTCCAAATGCAAGAAGATAGAAATCATATCAAGCATATTCTCAGATAACAATGGCATAAAATTAGAAATCAAATATAATAAAAGCAACTCTCTATCCCTCTCCCTCACCCTTCCTCTCTGTAAAAAATCAATAAAATAAAAAACATGGTCTTAGCAATATTTTTCTGGATATATGTCCTCAGGTGAAGGCAACAAAAGAAAACAAAACGAAACAAAACAAAACAAAAACAGCATCAAACTAAGAAAGCTTTTGCACAGTAGAACATAAATGAATAAACAAAACAAAAGGACAAACGTGTGAATGGGAGAGCATATCTGCAAATGATATATGCAGTAAGGAATTAATAGCCAAAATATATAAAGAACTCATACAACTCAAAAAATATACAATCCAATTTTTAAAAAAAGGGCAAAGACCTGAACAGACATTTCTCTGAAGAAAACATTCAAATGGCCAAAGACCTGTGAAAAGATGCTCGATAATGCTAATCATTAAGGAAGCGCAAATCAAAACCACAGTGAGACATCACCAGATACCTGTCAGAATGAGACTCTTCAGGCACTGTTGGTGAGATTGTAAATTGGTACAGCTACTATGAAAACAGTATGGATCTTCTCAAAATTTAAAAATAGACCTACCCTACAATCTAGCAATTTCACCTTTAGGTATTTATCCAAAGAAAATGAAAATACTTAATCGATAAGATCTAGGTTCTCCTATGTTTATTCATTATTTGCTGTAGTTAAGATATGGAAGCAACCTAGATGTCCATTGATACATGAATGGATAAAGATGTGATATGCATAATGGAATATTACTCAGCCATAAAAATGAACTGAATCTTGCCATTTGTGACAACATGAATGAATTGCAGCAGTTCTCAACCTGTGGGTCGCGAGCCCTTTGGCGGTCGAACGACCCTTTCACAGGGGTCGCCTAAGACCATCCTGCATATCAGATATTTACATTACGATTCATAACAGTAGCAACATTACAGTTATGAAGTAGCAACGAAAATAATTTTATGGTTGGGTCACAACATGAAGAACTATATTTAAAGGGCCAGAAGGTTGAGAACCACTGAATTCTAGAGGGTATTATGCTAAGTGAAATAAGTCAACTAGAGAAAGACAAATATATGATTTCACTCTGATTTGAAATCTAAAAAACAAGGAAACAAAAAAAACAAAACAAAAATAGACTTATAGGTATAGATAACAAACTGATAGTTGCCAGAGGGGAAGGATATGGTAGGATGAGTGAAAAAAAAAAGAATAAATAAAAATTCAAGTGGATGTAATGTACAGCATAGAGAAAATATTCCATCCTATCTAATAAAAGAGAAAAATGGTAATTGGCGTACGACGATACCCTTTTCATTGGCTAATCAGGGCTATATGCAAATTAACTACCAACTAAGATTGGCAGTTAACTGCCAACAAGATGGCGGTTAATTTGCATATGTAGGCACAATGCAGGGAGGCGAAAGGGAAAGCAGGAAGAAGCCCCCTGCCACTGACAGTGATCGGAAACCCAGGGGGGAGCTAAGAGCTGGGGGGCAGGGCAAAGGCGGCCCTGGGGCCGCCTTTGCCCTGCCCCTCAGCCATGATCGGAGAATCAGGTGCCTTTTCCGCCCTGGCCAGTGATAGCAGGAAGTAGGGGTGGAGCCAGCGATGGGAGCTGGGCACGGTCGAAGCTGGCAGTCCTGGGAGCTAGGGGTCCCTTGCCTGGGCCTAAAGTGGAGCCCACGATCAAGGGCCACTGCAGCTGCGGGTCCCCGCTGCCCGAGCCGGATGCCTCAGCCAGAGGCATCCTGCAGGGGCAGGGGCGGAGCCTGCAACCGCGGGGAGCTGGGGGTCCCCTGCCCAAGCCTGACACTTCTGCCGGAGGCCTCAGGCCTGGTCAAGGGGCCGATCCAGTGATTGGTGATGAGGGTCAACTCCTCTGGCCAAGGCATCAGGCCTGGGAGGGGGGCTGAGCCGGGGATTGGGGGGATATGATGGTCTCCTTGCCCAGGCCTGAAGCCTGGGTCAGAGGCGTCAGGCTTGGGCGGGGGGTGGAGCAAGCGATCAGAGGGAGATGGGGGTCTCCTGTCCAGGCATGATTCCTGGGCCAGAGGCCTCAGGCCTGGGCGGGGGCCAGAGCCAGTGATCGGGGGGAAATGGGGGTCCCCTGTCCAAGCCTGACACCTTTGGCGGAGGCATCAGGCCTGGGCAAGGGGCCAATCAGGCGATCGGAGGGTGATGGAGGTCTACGCCTCTGGCCGAGGTATCAGGCCTGGGCAAGGGGCAGAGCCAGCAATCGGAGGGGTCTGGGGGTCCCCTGCCCAGGCCTGATGCCTGGGCCAGAGGCATCAGGCCTGGGTTGGGGGCAGAACCAGTGATGGGGGAAATGAGGGTCCCCTGCCCAGGCCTGACGCCTCTGTCTGAGGCGTCAGGCCTGGGCAAGGGACCAATCCTGCGATTGGAGGGTGATGGGGGTCAATGCCTGAGGGCTCCCAGTATGTGAGAGGGGGCAGGCTGGGCTGAGGGACACTCCCCCCAACACACACCCAGTGCACGAATTTCGTGCACCGGGCCCCTAGTATGAACATAATGTTGAATGGTGAGAGACAGTTTCTAGACTTACTGTGGTGATTACATCATAAGGAATATAAATGTCGAATTGCTATGTTGTACACTTGAATCTAATACAATATTGTATGTTAACTCTCATAATTTAAAAAAAAAATGTAAAGGGAACATTTGCGAAAGAGGCTATGAGCATTTTATAGCCCAGAGTTTGAGAGAACTTAAGAATAGAAAGCCTCCCAATCTATATCAGATCCTGAGTGAGAGCTAAAAGTTACATGGTTACATAGGACAATCATCTTTTTAAAAGAAGAATGTGTCACTATAGCAAAAAAAAAAGAAGGTGACCTTGAACAAAGAAACCTGATAAAGTCTGTGGCCCCTCCACCCTTCCAATAACATTATATTAACAGTTGGTGGGGTGGAGGGCATCCCTCAGCCTGACCTGTGCCCTCTTGCATTCTGGGAGCCCTCAGGGGATGCCTGACTGCCATGGAGGCAGGAAAGGCTCCCGCCACCGCCGCTGTGCTCACCAGCCATGAGCCCGGCTTCTGGCTGAGTGGCCCTCCCCCTGTGGAGGCCCACTGACCAGGGCGCAGCTACTATGTTGAGCATCTGCCCTCTGGTGGTCAGTGCATGTCATAGCAACTGGTTGTTCTGCTGTCGGGCCAAAACCAGCTTTCTGACATTCTGCAAGGGGTCCTGGATTGAGAGAGGGCACAGGCCAGGCCAAAGGACCCCACTTGTGCATGATTGGGGTCAGGGAGGGACTCAAAAGGTTGATCAGCCAGGGAGGATCCGTGGAAGGGCTCCAGGGCACGTCCAACCCATCTCGCTCAGTCCTGATCAACCAGACCCTAGAGGCAAGCTAACCTACCAATCAGAGCATCTGTCCCCTGGTGGTCAGTGCATGTCATAGCAAGTGGTTGACTGGTTGACTGTCTTCCCCCTGGTGGTTAGTGCACATCATAGCAAGCAGTTGAGCAGTTGAGCAGTTAGCATATCATTAGCATATTACACTTTGATTGGTTGAACAGCCAACCGGACACTTAGCATATTAGGCTTTTATTATATAGAATATGTCCCAAGAAAATTCAACTATTTAAATACAAATAACAAAATTATATAGATATACAGGGTGGGCCAAGTAGCTCATATGGGAAATAATAATACAAGAATAAACTGTAATTCACACACACACAAATGTAAACCTATTTTTGCCCCACCCCCTAGTATCCCTAAAATAGATTTAATGAGAATAATAGTATCTAGACACTAATGAATAAAACAAAATTCAATTCACTAGAAGTGTAGTCATCTGAAAGGCATACAAAAAATACTATTTGGACATGACTTTAAAAATACACTTTAGTGAAATCATTACTAAGAAGTAAGTTTTCAACACAGATATACAACACTCAGGGAAGATGCTCTTAGACAGCTGAAGGTAGAAAACACTATAATTTAGGAAAAGAACTGAAAAAATAAAAAGGCAAAACTGTTTCAGAAATTGAGGCAATCCACACATTTCTCTGATAACAATCCAGTTTAGTAAATGACGAGAACCAAGTATCCAAGAAGAAACTGTTATTCTGACAATGGAGATTAGAAAACAGGGACTCCAGGAGAGAACCAAGATGGCGGCGATATAGGCAGACGTGTCCCAGGTCGTGTCCCGGAGCAAATGGAACGAGCAGCTGAAGCTAGTAATACTCACACCGAATTGGCGAAATTGCTCAGCTGGTGAGAGGGTTTAGAGCCGGGAAGAGCAGAACTCCCCTGGTAAGGTAAAAAAAAACCAGGGATTTGGGCAGGAAAGTTTGCCAGACCTCTGAGCCCAGAGAGTCGGAGGGAGACCGCTTGGCAGACAGCCGCGTCCCTTGGGACAGGCACAGCCCCTGACGGGGGAAAGGAGAACCGCGGGATTCCTGGCGCCGCCAGGGAAATTGAGAGCTGGGTTCTGTGATCACGGAGGACTGAGCCTAAAGGGGGCAGCCTGAAGAGCTGACCTGACCATGCAGTCCCGGTAAGAGAAGAAGCTTACAGAAACCAAGCCTTCCCCGTTTCCGCGGCCGGCATTTGTTTGTTTGTTTTCACTGAATCCTGTTCATGGGACATTTCGGATACAGACACTCACCTGTGCTGAAGAGAGGGAGAGTGTGCTGGGGAGTGGAATCTGGGGAGAGACTGGGGAAAGAGGGGGAGCCGGGAGAGGTGGTGGTGAATTGAGTGCTGAGACACCCCAGAGCCCCGGACTGGGGCAGCCACCCGCTCCTGAGAGGGAGTCTCCTCCCCCCAGCCCCCAGGCAAGGAGCACAGCCACACCCAGATTCCACCCTGTACAAGATCAAGGATTAAGATAACCTGATCAGTCCCTGGGAGTTAACAGGGTCTGGCCTATAGGGGGATTTTCAATCCCAGCAACAACATAGCGCCGGTAACTAACTATTACGCAGTCAGCTCTGGGCAGTGAACTTCCACTGGACAGAGAGGCCCTATAGCCTCAGAGGCCAACCCCAGAACACTGCCACCCAGAGGCTGACCCACAAACTGACTCTTTGCTAAACACAAAATAAAGGCAGTCTGGGAAATAAATGCGGCATGCTTTAAAATAAGGACTGTGGTTTACAACACAGAGGAACAGTATATCGCAGGGAAACTCAACACTCTCCTGAATACCTGGAAGGTCTAAGGCGAGCCACACTGAAGAATAGAAGAAACGAAGGACCTTCACTACTGCAATTTTTTTTCTTTTTTCACTTTTTAACTAAGAAACCAATTTTTTTTTCATTCTTTTTTTTTCTGTTCTTTTTTTTTTTTTCTTTTTTTTTTTCTTTCTTTTCTTCTTTTTCCATCACCTGATTTTACCCTTTTAATTACTACCTTCTTATTTTTAACCAGTATTATTACTGCTACCATTTTACCATTTTTTAAAGTGCCATTTTATTTTTTCTTTATTTTATTTTGGGATTAGTGTTCACCATTCTATTTTCATCGTTATATTATTGGTTGTTTCTAGTTTGCATTCATATCCAGGGAGCTGTTGCTGGAATTTGTTGGGATTAATGGCT